>NC_136621.1:18317322-18917322 GCF_933228915.1 Telmatherina bonti | reverse complement strand
ATATACATCAAAACATGGACTTCCTCTGTTGCACATTGTGCTCTATTCAAGCTAAGTAATTAAAGCCATGAGTGGCAGGGCTACAATAACTGATTAGATTACATCGCTCAGCACCCAGAGGGCACCCGGCTCTCCATTCCACCCTCAAACCCTCCTTACCTGCTTCCCTCGTACAGCACTGTGGCATTGTTCATTATTAATGAGATTAACCTTGAGGAAATCCCCCCCAGCTCTAAAGTGGAGACTGTCAGTCTGATGAGCGTGGCCAAAGTAAACACAGTTAAACAACCAACAGGTCACTTCAATGCCCATCTGACACCTTCCTAATTAAGAAGCAGGCTATTTGAATGTAGAACTAAACTGGGATTGCCACTGGGAACACTGGGGAATATAATGATTGGAAGCAGTGCAGTCTTTTTTCACCCTGTATTAGTCTCTAAGGCCGAGTTTGAGACGCTCTGCTCCTTTCAGCAGGAACCCCCCACTGGGTGAGGCATAGTTTTCAAAGAATTCAAATGCACAGTGTGGCCCACCAGGCTTTTCTCTGTAGGTCGGGTGTGAGAACGGGTCCTGCATGCTGGCTTCAGTGTGTTTTTTCAGCAAGGGAAATTGTGCGATAAAGATTCAGCCCAATGATGGGAAGTTCCTAACAAGTGTCCAAACGTTTAAGAGTCCATGTTAACCCATGAACTTTGCTTTGCTGACTGCGATACCCTATTTTAAACAAGTCCTTAAATGAATGTATTTGAAGCACATTAACCTTATAAGGACAAATGGAGCACACATCCAATCATAGGCCATTTAAGTACTACATCCAAACAGGGTTGAGTATCTTGTGCCCTGCACACATTTTCCATTTTCCTTTGAAAGAATCAAGATATTAAAGACACCAAAAATAGAACTTTTTTGTTGTTATTGTGGATTCTCTGGTGAAAGAATGCTGTGCTGTTCGTATAAAAAAAAAAAAATCAGTCTTGGGTCCTGCTCAAAGAAGAGAATATTTGGACTCTGCGAATTAAACTAGGAGACATTTCACTGTTACACAATGGATGTTGTGATGTGGCTTACCATTGTCCATTGTCAGACTCCCCCAGCCTCACCCTGTGTTACCCCACAACACATCCCTCCTACTATTAGTGGAAAAAACATGGACTGAACTGGTGAATCTCTATCTCTTTTTGTTTTTATACAAATTCCTCCAGCGAGCGCTTTATCTGGCCTTGGCCTGCGTTGCCAGGGTGGTGGGACGCAACGCTTCATAAAAACAACTGATGAAAAATAAGATGGCGTGAAGCGTGTCAGACAATATGGCTTCCAAACTACTTTTTCATAGACTTTAGAGAACAAATATAAACTCTGCACTCTGTTTCCAGAAGCTCTGCTTACTGTCTTGGCTTTAGTTTAGAAAGGAAACAACCACATGAGCAGCTGACTGGAGGAGATTACATATTAGGTAAGGGATTTGTCAGTTTTATGTAAAGCACTGGTTTTGCTTAAAAAAAAAAAAAAAAAAAGACAAAAAGCATAGACTGTTTATAGAAAGATGGACGGAGCCTCCATGACGTCACCCATAGGTTCCTGAAGAGCTGAATTGAAGCTCAGTGTCGTCTCGCCTGGAAAAAAAAAAAAAAATGGGAAAAGAGGTGGAGCTGAGAGGGGGGCTGTCAGGATGATTGACATCGAGTGAACTCTGCAGCTAAGTTCTTACCGAGCAAACCCAGAGATAACAGGAGCTAACGGAGGTAAGCGGGCTAAAGCTAAGTCACGTTGTTAATTGGCTAAAAAACGCAGTTTCTCTACATTCTTCTTACTTGAAGCAGGAGATCGAGTACCTGTCAATCAAAAGGACACGCCCCTAAATATGCCGAATTTCAAGATTAAATTGCTTTTAAACGGGCAAGTTAGAAAAAAATTCACTCCCCCCCACAGTTGTCATGAAGGTAAACCGGACCTATTACACTGGAAATGGATTTCATGAACCAGGCTGTAAACATGTTTATTTCTGCTGTGAACTTGGTCTTTTTAACATGGGAGTCTATGGGGATTCACTCTATTTTGAAGCCAGCTCCTAGCGGATGAAGGGGGAACTGCAGTTTTTATGCACAGGCTTCACTTTTAACCGCCGGAGGCTCTGTCCATCTTTCATATGCGATCCATGACAACAAGACAACAAGGACTGTTTTTTTTGTTTGTTTGTTTTGCTCGTGCACCTCTCTTCAGTCTCTGTCTAATGGCTTTTCAATGATCGATTTGTATTTTGAAAATTCCCCATAAAGTTAAAAAAAAAAAAAAATTGTGGATTTCAGCAAATTTTGGAAAGTGTGTGTTCACTTTTGTGCCTCATCAGTTCATCTTCTAAAAGCTTTTAAATTTATTTTAAATGCCATGCTTGAAGTAGAATGTTCCTGCCCAGATTATCCAGGACCCATTTGTCATTTATATTTTTAAATACTCCAGATGTGTTTAGTGGAAGACAAGTCAGGACCACATGCAGCACAGTTGGGCACCTGTCCTCCTTCACTACAAAGTCATGCAGTTATTATATGTGGAGGACTATGTTTTACACGATGTTTATAGAAAAAAATAACCCTTTAATAATGTCAAAATAACGTCAGAAAGACATCTAGATATGTTCCAAAACATGAATAATTCAAAATGAATTTTTTTTCTTTTTAATTTGGGACCTGCATGTCAGAGGACCTCTTCTGCTCTGCTCAAACTTTGATGGTGATTTGAGTGTCTGGGCAGCAGTTGCATTTCTTGATACTGCTCCATAAAGGAGAATATAAGAAGAATAAATATTTTAATTCCAGAACATTATGTGCAATTATGGTTTTCTGTCATGACTATTTATTGTGTTTGCATTTAATTTAATTTAATTTCTTTTATTTTTTTTATTTTTTTTACTGGATATTATTATTTATTTATTTTATTGGATAAAAAAAAATCATTCATTGGCCAAAAGACAAAGAGGGTTTCTGTTGTATTCTTTATATTTTGTGACACTTTCAGTGTAGTATATTCTCAACCATAAATGTAATCTTCAAATTCTTTGAGAATTTTTGTTTTTCAATTTAATAATGTTTCAACATTGTCTTTAGTGTTTTTTTTTGTTTTTTTTTTACCAGGCTCTCAGGCATGTTCTTTTGTGCTTTTAGTTACTGACTTGTTGCAAATTAACTTAATTTGTTGTTACAACTGTTGTGTTCTTTCTTCCATTTTTCCTTCTTTTATTTAGTCATTGGCATCAAAATTAAAATGACATCCAAAATGACTCATTGACAAAAGAAAAAAAGACATTTATCAATTTCATCCATTTACATGTTGTTTGGATTTCCCAGCACGAACTAGCTCCACTGGTCCACAGCCTACACAACAAAGTCTCCAAGATCCTTCATAATTATTTGGGTATTACTGCATTTTTGTGCTTTGAGAAAACTTAAGCAATAAAAAAATAAAATAAAATAAAAAAAAAGATTTAATAATCAATGCTATCACTTTATTATTTGGATATTACACTAATTAAATTTTTTTCTAATGATGTAACTATGTGGATGAAGACATACAGGTGATTTCTAAATATCAGAGGGTTAAAAAAATATCCTGGAGCAGATCAAGATCCTTATGATCGGAATTTGCCAAGTGACAAAAAAAGATTTTCAGAACTTTTCAAACTGTTTAGTGACAGCAGAGGTATAAAATATGTCATTTCAATTAATGCTCATTTTATACTCACTACTTAACACTAGCAAAAACACTTGAATAGTTGTAAATATTCTGATCCTCATTTCTTAAACAATGAACTAGTGATTAAACATATCATGTAAATGTCACTGTGTGTGTAATGTATTTCATAAGTCAGAGCCAGTTGTTTTTAATGACTAGGAAGTGACCTTTGTTTGGAGTTTGTCCTTATGGTTTACTGTCTGACTGCAAATACGGCCTAAGAAAGATATCCTTCACTCATCTCAGTGCCTTGTCTCATAGGCTCTCTCCATCCTGCCCTCCATCCACCTGCACATTCTAACGAGGTGATCACAGCACTCAAATAACAAACTGTGATCACATCGCATGCCTGCCCCATGTGTAAACTTTCCTCTCTTTGTTAGTCCGCTGCCTCGCACATACACGGAGGCCTGGGTTGTTTCCTGCAAGTGAATACAGGGAGGTGTGTTTCCAATTATAAACCTGATCCAGGGTTAAACACACTCTCTGCTGGCCACCACAGCCACCAGGATTTATGGAACCAAGGTTCGTGCCCCCATTCCTGAAACCCACCAAAGAAGCAAAGCTTTTCCCTCTCTGTGACTGTAAATCAGAAAAGTACAGCCAGTAGCTGCCAGGCATTTGTTCCTTCCCTCAGGATGTAAGAAACAACTCTACTGGGATCTATTAGATTAAGTACATTTATTTATGTCTGGCGATATATAAATATCAAACTTTATTTCTGATACGTTACATACAATTTTTTGCAACATCTGTTCACAAACATGTGAGTGCAAAATAAATGAGTCATGATGTGCAGAGAGACTGATGTCCTCCTCAGCAGAAGTTGCTTAACAGGGATAACAGACTTTCATTTAAGGAGTATTTTGAATACACACAAGTTAGACATAAAATATAAGTAAAACATTATTGTCTTTGCACTACAGTGAGGCTAAAGTTGTGAAATGAAAAAAAAATGTTTGGCTCACGGACTACAAGCAACAAGAAATGTCCAGCCGGTTTTTCCATTCAATAAAATAGTACATGTAGAATTTGCTGGATTGTTACTGTATCTCCCAATAAAACTGCTCATTTTTAGCTATATATTCAACTTGGATTAATCAAAACATGAACAATGTTTTCCTTTTTGTTGTACAGTTGTACAGCTGTACACAAAAATGTTTGTTAAGCTTCTTTTTGTTAGTGTCAAGTAGATAAGTCTTTGATACTTTAATTTGGGTTTCAATTGAAAAACAAGCTTCCTCAAGAGCACAATAGTTTATGTGCACTCTTGAGGTAGTTTGAGGACAACTTTATTTACCATAGGGGGGATAATTAAAATACTGAGACTACGCTGCAGTTTCTGACAAGAAATTTATATGACAGGCTAGTCTGACATTAAAATTATTCCTAAACAAGCGTTTGTCAGTTTTTATTTTGTGAATGCCCACTGAGGGTTGCACAGCGTTACTGTGGCTGTCTCAGCAATAAAGTTTGAAACACTTTTGAGGCCTTTCTTTGGGGAGTTGGCGTGTTTTTGAAATGCAGTGGATTCTCTCCAAGTACTCCATCTTCCACAGTGCTGACCACCATACCACCATGCAGCCTCCTTTAAACCAGTCAATGAAAACATGTCTGATTCACCACGTTTTATGTTTTCAAAACGCTGCTTCAGATTTGTTTCAAGTGAAAAGGAACAATAATAGAGAGATGTATTGTTTATTTAATGTCCAACCATTGAGGAAAAAAAGCAATGCAGATTGAAGATTGATTGGCTACTACCAAGCAGTAGAGCATAGTCCACTATAACTGATAATAAAATAATTTTATATAAAGAGTCCACACTGCTGCTGGTGTCCTCAAGTAGTCTGACCCAAGCCCAAAGGCATCCTACTCTGATTAATTTAGCCAGAATCGTTTCATGATTAAAAATAAGAGGAAATCCCTCACAGCAAGGAAGGTTTCCTCTCTGGATAATTAAAATAAAAATACTCTGCAAAAACAAACTGGAATGTGGTAAACAATACAAGAGAACAAACTACCCATCATACACGCGTGATTAACAGAATTTGGCATTGCTAGACAGTTGATCACAACAGCATCAAGAACCCCGGGGAGCAGTGGCCTTAGCTGAACACTCACAGGGAGTGATTCAATGTCCAGGTTGTACTGTGAAAAATAGCCTTCTGGCAATGTGGCATGCCTAAGAGTATTACACATTCGTTCTAAAAGTTGTTTACACCTTCCTATATATTGTTAATGAGTAATGAATCAGAGAAAAGCAGCCAAAATATTCATAAACACAGGAAGTTATATTGAATATAAAGGCAAAATCATTCATGCAGCGAAGGAGCCGAGGTCAATGTAATATTGTTGATCACAGGAAGCTCGTTCCAGCTATTAACAATGACAGAAACAAACAAAGGTGTGACGCTCAGAGCTTGAGGTTTCGAAGAAGGACAGCAACAAGAAGAAGTGGGATTTTCCTCCAGTTGAGCAGAGCTCTCTGAGCCTCAAGACATGAAAGAAACACTTGGAGCTGCCAGAATCCCTTTAAATACTTTAGCAGAGGAAAAAGGTTCCTTTGTTTCTGTTCTCAAGTGTTCTTCAGGGACCCCATAGGTGAACTGTTTTTTTTTTTTTTTTTTTATCCAGGGTGTGACTATAGTTACACAAAAACAGTCTCTAACAGGGGGATGTTTAAGGCTGAATACATGTGTAGATTAGCAGTACGGTGATGTAAACAGAGGGATACATGCACAAAAAATATGACAGTGACATGTAAACCATACATTTCCTGTGTATTGTCAGTTGTTTTCAGAGCTAGACTTGCGTTTATTTGTTTGCATCTGTGCCATTGTAATGAAGAGGCACAGTTATGGTAGCTTACTGGAGGTGAAAGGTCAATTGCTGCTGTCTTACAAATTTACAAAAGACAAATATTGATTAAATATATCTGACTGAATGTTATGCCCTACAACAATAAAAATTCTTATTTTTTTATTGTTGTAGGGCATAACATTCAGTCAGATATGTTTAATCAATATTTGTCTTTTTGTAAATTTGTAAGACAGCAGTTATTGATATTAATAGCTTATTTATTAAATGGGAAAGTTAATTGCGCTGTCTCTCCACATTGTTACTGGTCAAACTGAGCGTGTGGGGATGCCATCCAAGGTGTCTAGTGACACCTGGTGGTCAAAATGATAAACTACAACATATAACCAAGTTTACGTCTCCTTATAATATAATAAACACCAGGAAGTGAATAAAAGCCACATCAATTCTACACCAGTCAGTCTGAAGAATTTACAATGTTTAAGCCTCCTGGTGATCAAAAGGGAAAGGGGGGGGGGGGGGGGGGGGGGGGGACTCGTTTCAATAATGAGACATATGATTGGTTCACAGCTTGAGCTTTAACCAATCATGTTACACGTCGTCTTAGCGTCTTATTTGATTGGTCCTTTGTGATGGAGCCCCTCCCGCTTTACGTGGTGCTCAGCTGTTTTGGGACATGCTATGCAGGCAACGGTTTAAAGAGGTAAACAAACCTTTTTTTCTTTGTCATTTGCCCCAAAATTGTGAAGAAAAGAGTTCATAACTTACTGCATGTACAGAGACAAAGACAGAAAATTTAAAGGGTCATCATAGTAACGCAACTGTAACTATATTCGCTACTTATATTAGGGATGACGCGCAGTGTCAGTTTTGTAATTGTCCCCTCAAATGTCAACGCGGTTTTCTCTGCAGTATTTTGCTAAATATATGCAATATAGATATCTTGTTAGTGCATTGTTGTAACTTAACATTATATTTGTTCGTGTCAATAATACCGGCTCATAATTATGTTCTATTTATGCATTTATTAAAAATTAAATATTTGTAGCCCAGTAAAGACACTTGTGATTAAAAAATAAAAAATTAAAATTAAAAAAAACATGCGCGTCCCACAAATATGTAGTATAATATATGTGACAATGAAGAAGTCATAGTCATATATTACTTATTTCATATTGCACTTAAATAATGAGCCTTTATTTATGTTTTCCACCCTTAAAGGTGAAAGCACTGTTAGACAACCAGGAAGATGGAAACCAAAGTGATGTCAGAGTCCAAATCAAATGGTGTGAACAAAGGAGGGGCTAGGATTATTGTGGACAATGATGATGAAGATCTGAGGTATAAAAAAAGTTATGATTCGTGGATTTTTCAGAGATCAGCGTACTGTCACAATGATTTACATTGTTAACGTCTGCTCCCCTCACCTTCCCTTTCTGTTGTTGTTGTTTTGGCTCTACCAAGTCCAAGTGACATTTCCGAAATGTTAGCTGAGGGCACCAAAGAGTCTCATGACAAAGCAGAAAACTGCCAGTTCGTCAAAGATTTCCTCAGAGGACGCATCAAGAGGGAGTTATTTAAGGTTGTATTCCAAAGGATTTTTCACCTCTGTCACACATACTAATTACAATGTACTATGAGACGATAAGGGAAAAGATGGCTCTCATCACTCTTGATCCATCTGTAATTTTATTTGTGTTGAAAGCCATTTGGTTTTGCCATATAGTAGACATCCCACTATCCACTGTTCCTACTGAAATTCATTCAGTATCCTAATTGCTTAGTCCGATGAAGGGTTGTGGGGAAGCTGGAGCCTATCCCAGCAGTCTCTGGGCGAGAGGCAGGGTACACCCTGAACAGCTCGCCAGTCCATCACTAATAACTTTTATTAGTTTATGTACATGACAACCAGCATCATTAAATGATCTAAATTAGCTGTGAATGACATCTATGTCTGACTTTAATTTTTTCTCCCTCTTCATATGTTTTCAGAGAGGCACAGCAGCTCTTTACTTTGTCTACTCAGCCATGGAGGAGGAGATTGAGAAGAATAAAGACCATCCTCACATTGCTCCAATCTATTTCCCTGCTGAGCTGCACCGGCGTGAGGCCCTTGCCCGGGACCTGGAATACTTTTATGGAGAGGACTGGGAGAGCCAGGTTAGTAGTAAATATAAGGATGTTCAGGCAACAAGGGGAAACTTAAGATAAGTGGGATTTTCTAGAGCAAGAGGGTCAAGCTTTGGTCCTCAAAGGCCAAAAATCCTACAGATTTTTTATGTGTCCCTGCTCCAACACACCTGATTGTAATTTATTAATCTTTGTGTTGAACTTCATAGGCTGTTGCATCTATTTAATTACAGTCAGGTGTGTTGGAACAGTGATTGAACGGATTGTGGCCCTTGAAGACTGACTTTGGACCCCCTGTTCTGCTCTGGAGCCTTATTTGTTGCTTGCCTCTTACAGGTCCACCAACAGAATTATCTTTTTTATTTAAAGTTGTGACAAGTGGAAATCCTGCTAATATTCATAGCTTTGCTCTCTCACAGATCAGCCTCTCAGAAGGCACCAAGCCTTATGTGGACCGCATCCACGAAGTTGGGGAGAAGGACCCGGTTTTGTTGGTGGCCCACTCCTACACCCGCTACATGGGTGATCTCTCAGGTGGACAGATCCTCAAGAAAGTGGCCCAGAGGGCTCTCAAGCTTCCCTCAACAGGAGAAGGTTTGAACTTCTATCAGTTTGAGGGCATCCACAGTCACAAGGGCTTCAAGCAACTTTACCGAAGTAGGATGAACGAGCTTGAGATGGACATGGAGACAAAAGCAAAGATTGTGGATGAGTCCAATCGGGCCTTTGGCTTCAACATGATGGTAGGTGAACAAGAGCGTATCTGAACACAAAAAGGATCATAAAAAGAAAACAAATGAACAACATTAAGAGTTTGTTTTTAGTGAGGATCATCAAGGTTTGACAGAAATTTCTTTTGTATTCTGCAATCAGGTGTTTTCGGAACTGGAGGAAATTGGAAAGACTATCAAAGAGGAATTCCAAGATGTAGGATTAGGACACAGTCATGCAGAGATCATGCAGGGAGGGGATATCAACAAGTGTCCTTACTATGCAGCTAAAATGGGTAAGATCTTTTCTGCTGTTGATATGCACACATTCACAAAAACTTTGTTGCAACAAAAAGATTTTTTTTAAAAATGGTATTAGATATGGAACACACTAGGACAGCAGATCCACAAAAACCAGTTCTACATAATATTTATTACCTACATTTAGTTGATGAACTGGTGATTTTATTCTACAATTAGAAATTCTCCCAAATGGTTAATTATGACTAACAGAAAGTGTGTTTCTACCAGTGTGGAAGTCTGTAATTTGAAGTTTATTTGGAGCAGTAACCAATATAAATAAATAAACAGAACTGCATAGGTTGCATACCTCTATCTCAGATTGTTCCATTATCTTTCTCTGCACAGCTGCAAGTGGGAATCCCACCTATGTACTCCAGCTAGCCATGATGCTTCTCAAACATCCACCTTGCCAGGTGGCCCTGGCTGCCTGGGTGGCCATGCTTGCTGGATTTACTGCCTGGTACCTTCTGTGAGCTCTGACAGACTTCATCTGCTAACTGTTTTTGGTGAGCAAAAAATGTGGATAGTGACTTTGCATATTGACGAATTTTATCTTAGTCATTTTGACTATTACCGCCCAGAAGTGTCAAATAGGAAGCAGAGCCCAGCATTTTGCACACTCCCTTTGTTTAAGTATTTATTAATTGCACTTTGTGGAAAATATTGCACATGAAACCAAATTCATAATGCATGCACTATGGTGTAATTAGAGGGCATACATTTTAGAGACGCTTCACCATGCAGGAAACTGAAATGTCTACACTTTCACAATGTGATCAGAGTATTAAAACTTGAATGTAATAAATACAAACTCAACAAAATAAGTGAAATGCAGCAGACATGTTGCAGTTTAAATATGCATTGTACAAACGGTTGGAAAATTTGTCTGTCAATAAAAATGGTTCAATCTTACTGTGTATCATAATAGTTTTGCCCTAACTTACATCAAGTTCAAATTGCAGGCAATATAGAGTCAGAAAATGTGGCTGGGGAGAGGAAAATCTGGGCTTCCCTGCTTAGGCTGCTGCCGCGACCCGACCCTGGATGGGTGGTAGAAAATGGATGGAAAATGGATGGATGGATGATTGAGACACACACACACACACACACACACACACACACACAATATGTCCATGCTACAGTGATATAATATCATAAAAGTAAGACATTTAAGTAGAAGGATGCACTACTGATTTCCTCATCTCAAAAAATTCATTCAACACAAAAGGTAACAACAATGGTAGTTACACCACAATAAAAAATTTGAACGTCTCAATATCTGGTCATGTGCCCTTGAGCATCAATTACAGCTTGACAACGACGTCTCATGCTGTTCACAAGGCAACTTATTGCCTGCTGAGGCATGGCATCCCACTCTTCTTGAAGGGCAGCCCTCAGGTCATTGAGGTTCTGGGGTGCAGGGTCTCGAGCCTCTACACGACGGCTCAGCTGATCCCACAGGTTTTCAATGGGATTCAGGTCTGGAGAGAGTGCAGGCCATTCCATTTGAGGTAGACCAGTCTCCAACAGCCGTTCCCTGATGATGCGGCCTCGATGAGCAGGAGCATTGTCGTCCATGAAGATGAAATTAGGCCTGTGCTGTTCATGTAGGGGCACAATCACTGGATTAATGATGTTATTCAGGTAGTATGGGCTTGTCACTGTACCATTCACAAAGTGTAGGGCAGTTCTGTACCAAGTGGACACCCCTGCCCACACTGTAACACCGCCACCACCAAAAGCTCGCCTGGTGACAACAGTGGCTGATGCATAGCGCTCTCCCTGACGTCTCCAACATCGTTGCCGGCCATCATTTCTGCTCAGTGTGAATCGACTTTCATCAGAGAACAGCACTGAGGCCCACTGGTTCCTCGTCCAGCGTAAATGCTCCCTGGCCCATGCAAGACGATGATGCCTGTGCCTGGTGGTGTGGTCAGGTACCCGTGCAGGTCGTCTAGCACGCAGACCACACTGATGGAAACGGTTTCGGATGGTCTGACGTGACACTTGGGTGCCTCTCACCTCTCTTAAACGTGCCTGGAGTTGAGTGGCATTCATCATCCGCTTTCTCAGGGCAGTGTTCACAATGTAGCGGTCATCAGCATGGGATGTGGCCAAAGGACGTCCACTTCTAGGCCTTTCTGTGACTCTTCCAGTCTCTCCATATCTCTGTTGCAACCTGCTATATACATATATATATGTATATATATATATATATATATATATATATATATATATACATATATATATATATATATATATATATATATACATATATATATATACATATATATATATATATATATATATACATATATATATATATATGTATATATATATATATATATATATATATATATATATATATATATATATATATATATATATATATATATATATATATATACATATATATATATATATATATATACATATATATATATATATGTATATATATATATATATATATATATACATATATATATATATATGTATATATATATATATATATATATATATATATGTATATATATATATATATGTATATATATATATATATATGTATATATATATATATATATATATATATATATATATATATATATATATATATATATATACATATATATATGAACATATACAGTAACTGTATAAAATCCAGGAAAGTTTTAGCTGACAGATCTCAGGATGTGGTTTTAAAATAAAGAGCAGAAGGAAGCTTAAGTCTCTGTCTAAAAGAACAAATCTGTAGAAATGAAGGAGAAGGGCAGATGAATCCAAAGTTTGCAGCTTTGACAAGACTAAATGAGATTGGATTAGTCTATAATTAATTAGACTTGTGATGGACTTGTTTACTTTCTCTTTATGATGCCCTGCAATGACGTTTGTTGTGAAGCTGGGATCCAAAAATAGCCCAAATTCTATTTGGACTGTAGAGCAGCCCAAGTTATTTGTAGAAAGAAGAACAACACAAGTTGAAATCACGAGTATCAAGTTATTACAGTCATGCATTTACCACAAGCATTTTATGTTGCCCTGGCAACATAATACTACATGAGTATTTTTTTAAACGGAATGGTTTTTTTTAAAACCACATCCCTGTTTGGCTGTCATGGAAACCATCTGTGCATCTTCCAAATCTTTGGTACCCTAATCTGTTTGAATGCACCCAGAAACCCACAGAGTCATGCTGGAAATTAATCACATGTAAATGGTAAGAAAATTTGAATTAAAATACTGACTGAAAAGTCACAAACTGTTTCTTGTTTTCTCCTCTCCTGAATACAGTTCAAGGAGTTATTTAAAACACAAACCAAAAAGGTCTAATCTCATCAGTTATTGAAAAGTTTATTAATTTAGCTTTTTAAAATGTATTTCAAGGTATTTAGCAATTGGCAAAAAATATTAACACTCTGTCGTTTGGTACGTTTATTTCTTTATCTATGTTTCTAAGAATGTAGTTAGATCATTGCTGCTATTGTTGCATTTTGGAGATTTCTTACTTAGCTGATTCTTTAGATCCAATTCAAAGATGGCTGAAGAGACGAGTCAGAGCAGCAGCAAGATGAGTCCTGGAGCAGAGATAAGTAACTCAAACATGTTATAGACATATACATTTAAAACATAAACAGATTTGCACTTATCGGGCAGTAGGACTAATGTATGAACTCCTTCAAAGAAACAGTTGGTAAACCCTCTGATCAAACACATAAAAAGGTTTTGGGAACTGTTATACTTCAACTACCTTCATTAAAACTGAAAGCCATTGTTTTATGAATATTAGTGATAAATTCCACTAATTTGCTAATAGATTCAGCAGTATTAAACTTCTTTGGTTGCGAGAGAACACTACATCGAATGAAACTGAGAAAGAAAGCAAACGTGTCTGCAACCATAGCAACGTGGACTATACTGTAGATGGATGAAGTTATTATATGGCAGTGTTTTAAAGTAATAATTGATGCCACTGACTCCAGTTAAATTCGATGAACTGGGAAAACTTATTTAACTAAACAATGTTTACTCTTGCACACGCTCCTCTGGCGGATGGAACAGGAATTTATCAGGTTAGCAAGTCTAATATAAAGAAAAGGGTTAAGCTAAAGACAAAAGTGTTTTTGTGTTAAGGATATGCTGTTCACTGCCTGTCCATCTTTTTGTGTTTCACAGAATGTGACCTTCCAAAACCTGAAAAAACACACAGTTCTTACCAAAAGATGATTCTGGTTTTATATGTTAACATAAAACTTACAAAACTCAGATATGTCTCTAATAGTCAAAGACACTGTTCTTATTTTTCCTCTCATAGATGTCCACTACTTCCACCTGCTAACGCAAGTCAGTCAATGGAAACACGTCACACGGGCTTTTTGCAGATTTTCTAAAGACCACTTCAGATTTGAATCGAATGGAAACATAGCTCCTGAGTCTTAACATAAAAAGTCCACATTGTTTTGATTAATCTGAAGCTGTTCTCTACAGCAGAATCTTTTTTTCCCTGCCTATTTTATATGATACTTACATATGTTATCACAATATTAGTCTTTGGATGCATTTTTGCATGGATGGCTTGTCTTCAGCAGGCTTCAGAGCAGGAACATACATAACATTGAGGGATCTCAAGGTGTTCCCTGGCCAGTTGAGAGATATACTCTCTCCAGCGTGTCCTGTATTAATTATACCTACTCAAACCTCTTCGGCTCTTGCTTGTTGTCTCACAATAGCTTATATAAACTACTTCTACTCTGAATCAGTAAGTTATGAGTGAAGTCTTTCTTCACTGCTTAAATACCTTTTTGTTCTGCCTTGACAAATGTACATTAAGTAAATAAATACAGGTAATATGGCTTCAAGCTTGGTGGCAGTGAAAAGTATTTCAATCTTCATCAGGTTCATTGTCTGAAATGACTGCGCTTGTGGAAATGCGGTTTTAAAGCCTGCCAGGTGAGAACATTAGGCAATCACCACTTTTCACATTAGTTTTTATAGTCTCACATTCGTTATGTGATCCCTAAATTTAAACCCTCTCCAGCAGTGACAGTGTTACTTTTTTTTTTTCAACAAATTCCTCATAGACTTTAGTTTACATCTTCATATGACGAAGTTTGTCTCCCACTGTCTTTAAAATGTTTCGACTTTTTGCTAAGACTTCAGATTTGTTTTGCTCCTCAAACTAAAAGGTAATATGTTACTTTTACTTTGTTTTGTGCTTGCCTGGGAGCAAAACTGTAATCCCACAACTGCCCCAAAAATTCCTTAAAACAAGAAACAAACAAGAAAGAAAAAAAAAAAACAGTCATGACATTTTCTTTTGGACCACACATTCCCAGCTCACAGTACGTACAATATTTAATTCAAGAAATATATCTGCAACAATTTTCATACATACAATCTTAGTTTAATTATTGTTTTATTCACTAACAACCCTAACCCACATCTGTATCATTCTGCTGTGATTGAATTCAAACAGTCAAAAATATTAAATTCTTCCTTTTTTTGTTTTTTACTTGAGAACAATTAATCACTTTAAGTTCCCAAACACCTTCTCAAAACTTGGTTTGTCCACTACTCTTCCAAAGTAAGTAGAGAAATACAATGTCTCTGGAGTGCTAAATCTCTTAAGCTGAAGTATTGTCTCATTTCCCGAGTCCCCCGTGTCCCAGACAGTCATCACATCTGACACAGGCATGTAAATGTCGTGGCGTTTGCCCCAGAAAGTGAGGTGGGAAACTTTGAGTGTGGTCTGAGACGGATCCAGGTACATCATCCCTACAACTCTCCTAAAGAAGTGACTGGCAGTGTACAGCATGACGCCAGCAAACAGTGCAATTCCAGTAGTGTACCCAACGACAAAGAAGGAAGCACTTCCTTGAAAGTAGAGGACATAAACTGGGGGCAAGATGACCATAGTGATGGCAGTCTGGAGCAGTTTGAGCCTGGACACAGCTCTGAGGAGCTTAATGTGTGGCAGTGTGTAGATCATCGAGTACTTCAGTGTGGATAAGTCTGAATATCTGACCAGCGCTGTGAGTTTAGGTGTGATGGGTCCATGGCAACTCTGTTGGATTGATTTTCGACCTGGACACAGAGGCTGAAAACGGGGAGGTATCCGAGCTGTGAGCAGACACGATCCTCTGGTGCAGGACAGGATGTGGGAGGATGACCTGTGCAGCAGTGCTGACCTGATCTGTAGAAAAGCAACATCAGTTATAAACACACACTCCTTTATAGCCAAAATAACATAACCACACCAAATCAACAACAGGGATCATTTTCTAGATCAGTTACTCTCTGCAAGGCATCAATTAAACCTTGAAAAAGAAATGCATTTATTTATTACAACATAATCAGATGAATCTACGAATATACAAAGATTCTTCTGTCTACTCTACCATTTACTGCAGCAGCTAAACAAGCACTTAGAGACTGTTTCATGGCTGTTCAGTAAACTGTCTTTGCCTTTGCTTAGTTTCCAGACATTGTCATGCTGTAATGATGATGATGGGACACAGCCTCATAAGGTCCTTGCCTTAAGAAACACACCAGTGCTATCATATAATTTCATCCTTTTTCATCTCCTCTTAAAAAAAAAAAAAAAAAAAAAAAAAGTGGTTTTAATTACCAAAAACGTTTTACCCTTTTTTGCTCTAGCTCTGAGAAATTATGGTTTTAGTAAGTCATTTGACGACGTCAATGGGAAAGTATAACAATGCTGAACAAACCCCATGTAAACATGACATGTTTACTATAATACAGTACTAGCTAATAAAGACACCTTCACGTTTTTCTACTCATTATTTGCTTAGTTGTCAGTTAAAGATAAATAGTTTAATATTGGGGAAAGAGGCTCACCATGATAAACGACAAGATAAAAACAGAAAAACACACAACGACAGACCCAAGAGTGGACCTAAGCTTATGTGGGGCAGCTAACATCAAGCTAACATGTAGCAGTTCCATGACCCGGAAGTACTCAATGGCGACAATCTTTTTTATTATTTTTTTTTACGTTTTGTTGTTTGTTCCTTGTGGAAACCTTAACCGTGATCAATTTCGATAAATTTGCGAACGATTTCGTGAAACTTAATCTTAAGCTAAATTATTATGTAGGTATATTAATATGGTATGAATTTGACAAGGAAGAGCAAAGCGTCATATCCGGCACATATTGTTATTATCTGCACCGTCAAAACAAGGTTAAAGGTCTGGTAAGCATTTAGGCGCTTTCCTGGAATAAATGTTTTAGTAGCTCCTGTTGTAAATAAGCAGGGTCGAGCATGTGTAAGACAAGGCGTTTGGATACATTTATTTTTGCAGAATAACACATGTCATATTGACAAACGAAGGCGCCTTCCACATTAGGCGCTACTTTTCCTCTGCTTTCAAACACATTAGGGGGTCACGGAGGGGAGCAACAATGCTTCAGCTTGGGGATGAAGTTTCCCTCTACTCGCTTGTCTTCGTGGTGGTCCTGTTGGGGACTCGAAGCCCAATGTGGACAACCGTCCTCACGGCTTCCCTCTACCTCTTTTTAGCCATGTTCCGGTTCCCCCAGGTGGCTGCCAGTCGAGCCCGGCAGGTGCTGCACCCCGCTGCCCGCGTGGTGGGCACCGGCAAGGTGTCAGTGGTCGCTCATCGTGGCGGTGGGCACGATGCACCGGAAAACACTATAGCAGCCATTCAGGAGGTGAGAGAAAGCTGGAAAGATGTGCGGTAATAATAATGTTGTGTTAACAGAGAAAGAGAGAGAGATATGGAGATATCATCAAAACCAGGCTGAGCTTTTTTGTTTTGTTTTGTTTTTTGTTTTATTTCTTAAATAACCAACCATTTTTCTGCTGTAGGCCCATAAGAATGGAGCAACTGGTGTTGAGTTGGACCTGGAGTTCTCAGCAGATGGCATCCCAATACTGATGCATGATGACACTGTGGATCGAACCACCAGTGGGTCAGGACCACTCAGCCAGATGGCATTTTCAGAGCTTCGTAAACTGGATGCAGCTGCTAAACATCGACTCAGGTATGAAACAAGAGCAAAGCAAAGACCATGCATGCAGATCTCACAGATAAACACAGATAAATAAATCTGCATGTAGCACTTGTATTTGCAGACTAATTACAGTGTAATTACGGCTCAACATTTTTATCCCTTTTCTGCCACCTTGATAACATCTGGATTATATACTTTTAAAGAAAATCATACTTCTTTAAATATCCAATTATCAGTAAATTGGATAGAAAATTAAATGCCAGGGCAAGACACAATGGTGAAAAAGTAGCTGTGAAAGTGAAATTACATCATTTTATAATACTGTGTGTAAGTGCAGGTGCTGAAAATTCAGTAAATTCAATATTAGCTGTGAATTAACGTTACTGATGTGCACTTAAAGGAAATTGTTTGAGAGAGATGATTGTCATCATGGTTAACTCTCTTACCTGCCAATCAGAATCAGATAACAGGCTGTGTGCAGTCCTGTAATACTTGTTTATAGGCATGAGTGGGCTTTTATCAAAACTGTTAAAAAGGTGTTTATTCAAGGCAGAGCGACTGCAACCATAGAAAATTGAACCACATCTCTTTAAGTTAACATGCACCAGTTATTAACTTTGCTGTTATCACACAGGTGCCCTTATAATTTTATTATATTGTCAAAAGTTCAGCTGAGCCATGATCTCAGGGGCAGGGAAGGGACTGCATTCTTATTCGCCCAGAGAAGGACAGCTGTGATCCTTGCTTGTGTCTGTTGCCACTAGGGACAAGTTTGCTGGAGAGAAGATCCCAACTCTGGAGGAGGCAGTGGAGGAATGCATCAAACTGCAGCTCACTATCTACTTTGATGTCAAAGGTCACCCAGATGAGGTGCTGTCAACAAAACTAACAGTGTTAATGATCTCAAGTTTTTTTGTCTGTTTAATTGATCTGCTTTAAGGCAGAATGGCAAAAGGCATTGTGATGTTTGGACTGGAACATGAGGATCATATATTGCTTATACATTGTGATTACACAAAACAATCGCAGTAGGAATTATCCTGCACATTAAAATGCTGAGTGGCTGCATCTTCAGGACGTTTGTAGATGATTTAGAAAGGCAAAGTTGCTGCGCTGATTGTTGTTTTAGACACTGATGTTCCCGAATTGAGGCCCCGCAGCAATGTGTCTGTACATACACAGCTGTTAGGTACCGCTAAGTGGTTGGACTGGAATGCCACAAATACAAACATGAAGCCTGACGCATGCTGTGAACTGTGTTTGTCCTTCCCACCCAGGCAGCCGCAGCTCTTAAAGACATGTACAAGAAGCATCCAGAACTGTACAACAGCAGCATCGTCTGCTCCTTCGAACCCAAAGTCATCTACAGGGTAAGAGGGCTCTTAGAGTGTGCTCATTCTGAGTGTGTTCAGATGGGTTTGTTTTGCATAACAGTCAAATGAGTTTGTACCAATACAAGTTAACAACATTATTCCACATACTTTTGTCTTTTTTTTATACAACTAGAGGGAAATTACAGTTTACATGAAGATGGTGAGGAAACTTACTGCTCAGTAAAAACAATGCAATTAACAGTGATGTGTGTGTGTTAGTTTGGAACAGTGTGGAAATCCCATTTCTATTGTAAAGACTCTTATATTATGTTTTATTTAATTGCAGACAGTATGAAAAACGTTTTTATAAATATGATATATATAAAATTTAAATCCGTAATTTGCATTTCTGGCCTGCATCACGTTCCTAAAACAAAAATGTGCACAGCTGATCCTACGCTTCTTCCAGTGTTATTATTCTTTCCCACACTACTTTAAAGATCTTCTGCAATTTAGCAGCGAAGCTTTTAAGTTTTCCTTTTTTCTCATTATTACTGCAAATACACTTAAAATGTGCAACAGTACAAGGTTGCTGCATTTTTATTTTAAAAAAAAAAGAAGTCTTCACATGCTCTGTTGGGGGCAGGTGCGGACTGCAGGCGGGCTGGGCCTTCACCCTTCCAGTCTTTTTCCTGAGCCGTGCATGTGTAGTGCGGGCAGAATCAGGTCTTGTTGGAAAATGTAGTTTTGAAGGCAAAATATGTTGCACTGAAATCTTAATGAATTATGACTGATGTGTAAATGAGCTTTGCCAGGAGCACACATCCAGCCTCATAGCATAACTTTGGACTAATTATTGATAAAGGTCTGGATGGTCTGTGTCACACTTGGTTGTGGGCATATGGAATTGATTTTTATCTAAAACATGTTTTGAAGTGCTTATTGTTCTGACCACGGCTTATTTAAACTGTGATGATCCCATTTCTTCCAAGTCCAGACAAGCTAGTATGCTTCTGTTTGCGCAATATAGTTTTGAGGATGTTTTGTGATTTTGTGCATGTTTGTAATGCCTGACAAAGCTTTCCTCTAGTGATCTCTTACTTAATGTGATTATGATGCAGTGCTGCTCAAGGGGTCAGAGGTCATGTTGCAGGAACCCAGGTTGGGTTTGCAACCTTTTTAGAATTGAGATTCATGCTTTGATTACTTGATTAAGTTTTGCATTGCCAAAGAAAATATTTGCAAATCTCTTCCAGTCTTTTCGAAGGAGCATTGTTTTTAAACGGGTCTCACACAAATACTGATAAACTGGTGATCTGCTTGTCAGAGACTCACTCCATCATAGATGCTGGTTTTGTACCAATTCATGATCAGATCACTTGTGTTTACCTCATTAGTAATGCTAAATTACCGCTGTGTCCTCTGTGTTTATTATTTTCATTCTGTTGGAGATATGCACCTCCAACCTGAAATGCAAAACTAATCACTTTTTAACCAAATAAATGAAGTTGATGAGACTAAACCTAAAACACTTTGGGTTCATTCTGTCTGTAAAAAAAACTGAAAGTCCAAATCACTATGTTCACACACAGTCGAGAAGTCTTTGAAAATGAGTTATAAATACCACAGATTGTAACTATTTGCTCATATAATTACAGATTTACTGAACTGCCAGGGTTTAGTGCTTTTCCTTCTCTTTTCATTTCACTCTGTCTTTGTGGATCCTTTATGTTTGAATGCATGTTTTCTCCATTCAGACACAAGGTTCCGGCAGGAAATAGTTTGTCCAGTCTGAAAGATGAGAGCAAATTGGATTTGATCTGGTAACAAAGCAGCAGTTTCATACATCCCTGCTGTGTGTTACTGTTTGTAGCTGCTGGACAACAACACTTTGTTTTTGTATCCCAGATGAGACAGAGTGACCCTGAAGTGGTCACAGCATTGACCCACAGGCCGTGGAGCCTGAGTCGTTTTGGAGACGGTGCCCCACGTTTCTCATCGCCATGGAAACATCATTGGATGACACTAATGGACATCCTGCTGGACTGGGCGCACCATCACGTGTTGTGGAAGCTCTGTGGCATCTCAGCCTTCCTGATACAGAAGAACTTTGTGTCACCGTGAGTTTGCGCAACACATCATTTAAAACTGTGTGCAGAAAATTTCTCCTTTGAGCTCTAAAAGCACAAGATGTCTTCTAAAGACATCAAAATCTGGACTTTTATGTTTTGTTCAGTTTTACAAGAAGGTCTGAGATGTTCCCACTGCGTGAACTGGTTGTCAGATCATTCCATGTCTAAAGAACAGCTTGTTATCATGGTGTTCTCAGCAGGCAAACATTTTCTGTTTTCTGTGTGTTTTCTGCAGGGATTACGTGCAGTATTGGGCTCAGAGGGGGGTGGAAGTTGTTGCCTGGACCGTCAACACTAAAGTGGAGAAAGAATACTACCAGGAGCTTTTACACTCCAACTACATCACAGACAGTCTCGTGGAAGACTGCGAACCTCATTACTAAGAAATGCACAAATCCAGCAAATATGTTCACACATTCCCATTAGAAATAAAATTGATAAGTCAATGAAACTTTTCACTCAGTGGGAATAATCTGTGTGTGGCAGGAGGTAAGAGAGCAAATGTTACTTCATGAGACTCTTATCTCCTGGCACAGCTTCATTGCTGTCAGGGTGTGCTCTGCATGCATGTCTGCAGAGGCATTTACAACTTATCAGACTCATTTTCTTACTTTATAATAAATGACAAAGTAATAAGTTTTGCTTTCACATAAATGCGTAAAACAATGAGGAAGTCCAAAAAGTGCTTTGCATTTATAGACATATAAATAAAGTCTTAAACATAATCAATAAATGGTATTCGCCATGTATCAAGCGTACTGTATACAAATACTCAGGACTGTAATTGTTTTAGTTTTATGTTTTGCTTCGTTTTTTTTTATTTTACTTTAATTATGTCCAATTTATGTCTTTTAATGCCTAAAGATGATTTATAATAATGAAGCTGCATATAGGTGATTTTTAATAATTAAATACAGTGTACCTGCAGTGTATTTAGTTGCTGAAAAAAGGGGGGGAAAATAATAAAAACAAATATATATATGTGATATATGACAAAATGTTTATGGCAAATATTTGTATAGACAATTATAAAAGAAAAATACTCATGTTTTTTTTTATTTTCAATTTTCCACATTTGTGTCTTCATGATTTTATTAACTTTTTCATTTTCTAGCCTAGTATTTCTGTTACCTTGCTTAGGCAGAGAAGCAAATGCTGAACAGCTAAAAACAGAACTGTCTTTTAGCTGCTGAATTGTAATCTTTTCACAAAGAAGTGTGAATGGAGCAAAGGAACAGTAAAGGGTTAAGCAGCAAAAAAGTGGTAGTATATAAATTCAGAATGCGATTTGTATAAATCAGAAAGCAGATTTTCCTGTCGTGGAGAAGTTGGAGTGTAAATAACAGCGACAGTGTGTTGAGTAAGTGATCTGTGCCAGTGAACCAGTATGATATGAGGGCATTATAACTGGGACACCTGAATAGAATGCAGCTGTAATTAACTACATATATGGGTAAAAAAAGAAAGTGTAAAAGAATTGCTTGAATGCCTTTGATCTAAACATCAGCATCATTAGATGACAATCAGTTAAATGTATAATGAATGTTTGACTGTTTTTCTTGTGTTCTTTTTTTTTTTTTTTTGAGGGGGGTGGGGGGTTATGGTGGATGAATATGAATAAAATGTTGGATGTTTAATTTAAAAAAGTGTTTTTGGTGGATTTTGGGACAGGCAAAGTTTTGACTTGTTTTGTAGTGGAGCAATTATTTGAAGGAATACAAAGACATGCTTAAGACATTTGTGTTGACTTGAGCACAACATGACAAAGAAACATCTAAGTGGTTACTTGTGCTACAATATTGGACACACTCTAAGCACATACACTGAGCATGTCTTCAGCAGAGTCTTTATCTGGGGAAGTGGAAGGTGATAGCTGTACCTGCCAGAAGTTTTCCATCTTTGCCTTTTAGCTTGTGTCATCTAGGCCTAGACTGTTGATGATTAGTCTCTTGGCCTACAGACTCAGATGAGCAACCCAGATAGTACAAATTGAATGGGAGGCGTAGTATTGGATGTCATCCGGATAAGCCTGTCTGAGCTGCTACTTGTCCCGGCTGATCTTCAGCAGGTAAACACTGACTGGGTTCACACCTGAAGCCAACTGTGCTATAGACTTCAGAATCTCAGGTTTTATCACGGGATACAACTTGAAGTCCATGTGGAAAATAATGGATGATCAAAATCTGAGGATAAAAATAAAAATGTTTTATTCTTTTAACTGGTATTACATGAACCATTGTCATTAAACAAGCCAACAGAAAACAGAAAAATAAGCCTTAAATTTGAGTTTTCTAATGAATGGCTTCTTTTAAATAAAGTGGTTTAATGGGTGAAAGGTGAAAACTCCGTCAGAGGGGCGTTCGGTTACGTCACAGGGGGGCGGGTCGTTATTTAGCAGTCCGACCAGACGTAAACAGAAACAATGTGACCGGAAACGAAGGTGCGTCAACTTTCAAACTAAAAGGCCTGAATTCCCTCACGCACATGTTCAGCTTTGGTAAAGAGCTATTTATTTGATTCAAGTGTGTTAGAAAAGTGTTTCATCTAAAAGCTGCATGATCATAGATCTTGAGGAGCCGACCTGGATACACTTGTTTTTATATTCAGATCTCCGAAAACACACACATTTAAAGATGTAAAACGTTGTAGAAGATGAAAGAGTTGGATAAAGAAATAGATTTTTTTTTCTTCTTTCACTTAACCTTTGTTAAGTTTGCAAGTTGTCCCATGCTGGGTTCTTTCTAGGTTCTCCAATTTCTTTACGTAATAATAATAATAATAAACAAAAAAAAACTAATAAAGAGACCCCAAGGTAGACTGGTGGTGTTCAATGTATGTCCTACATTTTGCTTGATAATATCTGAGATATTGCTGGTTCATTTAATAATGTTCTTAACAGTATCCTATTATCAATCAAGTTTATGGTTATAGCAAGAACTTGACACAGTTTAAGGGAAAGGGAGAAAAAGAGTTCAGGGTAAAGATTGCAACCACACAGAGACCTACACACCATCTGTGAAGTTCATGAACCTGACACTCACACTTAAGGTTTTTAAAGAGACAAATTACATAAAAGTTATTGTCCCAAAAATATGTACAAACCATGAGCCATTTTTAATAATTATTTAGACTTAAAAAGCTACACAAAAGTATTGAAATTGTATACAAATGAATACAATTGCTGAGTTTACACATTTGATAGTGGCTCTCTTACATCATGTGAAAGGTGGAGAAGCCACCATGCTTGAATGGATGATGCAAGAAAACGCTGACGTAAGAGCTGTTTTATTTTGAAAACCTTTCCCGGAAACCATGCGGATTGTAACATATGGCTTGACAATGCCTGTGAGAGCAGCTTTCTGTCCTGATTAAAAGTAAAGTGTGCGTTGTCCTTGTGATCTGACAGAAAAGGAAGACATTTCCACCAGTTTTTTTCTCCAAACCCCGGGCATAGCGAGTATACACCCCGCCTCCTCTGCGCGTGGTCCCCGACATTTGGACCTGCGTTCTCCTTGAATGACCTACACGCCACCTACATTACACGCTACAGACGTCAGCTGAACGCAGCCGAACACCTGCTGGTTTGGAGGCACTTTGTGTGTCTTAATATACAGCGGGCAACAAGTCAAAGCGAGTCTGCCGCATGTTTCAGGCCCAGTCTGGAGCAGCTGACCTGGGCAACACACCAAGACCAGCTGCGTCAGAAGGAGCGGACTGGAAGCCACAGCTGACACATTCAATGTTTGGACCTGCTCTTTAATACAACCCTCTCTATAGGATCTCTGCGGTTTCTGATCGCATGATGTACACAATCACCAGAGGTCCCAGCAAACTGGTTACACAACGGAGGACAGGTGAGTGGTAAAAAGCGCGATGCGATGTAACAACACGCTGCTGAGTTTTGCTGGTTGTTACATCAGCCTGCAGAAAGCGTGATGGTGAAAACTGAGGAGCATTTAAAAACTATGTTTATCTCTTAAATTTCACCTCAGGTCCTACGCAGCAGGTCGAGAGCAAATTCAGCGACTTAAAACTTAAACCGACGTCTTGGCTCACTGCAACGTAAGTAGCTGTCTTCAGTGATTTGTTTCAATCATCTTTTCCTTTTCTTACATGTGTTACGGTTTCTGCAGCACGGGTTCAAAATACACTGCACGTGCACAGAGGGCGATATCACATAACGCCTCTGCGTGTCTTGCATCCATTATCGGACACAACTTTTCATGCGGTGTCTTTCTAACTTTCACATTAAGCTGGGTGTGTCATTTGTTGTTGACGGACATGGCGTGCGTGTGGGGAAAAAAAAAGCCACCTGGACTCTCAGAAGTCACCTGGAATCTCAACATTTCTCTTAATTTTGATAGGAGACCTGCTTTTACCTTAATGGAGATGCGGAAATGTCAAGAAAAGCATGAAAACATCAAGAAATTAACCAGGTTTTGCGGTTAGTGACAGCTGGTCGACACTAGTGTGATGAATGACAGAAAATGTGGGAAAACAACCGGCATGACTATCTGTTTCCAAGTCTTGCGTAACTACCTGGTTATACCTGATAAAGTGGCAGCTGTGTGTGTTTTTAGGGCACCCACAACTAAATATAAAGAGGAAAAAAAATGTTAAATTGTATAAAGTGTAACAAATTCCTTACAGACTCTTTTTGGGGCTATATGTAAAGATGCATGACAAAACAACACAAAAATAAATAAACAGACTGTCTATTTTAAGCATTTGAGTATCTTTTTTTTTTCTTTTTTTTTTTTTTTTAAAGTCCTTGAAGATTATATGAAAGTAGTAGCATTTATTTGTACAAGAAAAACTAAACAAAAATTCAAAATATTTAGTAAATAACTAAATTCTAAGTCCATCCATATAAAGGATTTAAGAGGGTAATTAGCAGCCAGTTGCAGCTGATTTAATACACTTGATTAACTGATCATGGGCAAGGCAGGTTCATTTGTAAAGCACGCTACATGTAGAAGAAATTTGTACTTGTGCTTTACATAAAACATTCAAAGCATTAGAGTGGGCTTTAACGGCACAGAAGAATTAAACACAGCTTGTGACCTAATTCTAGTTTGGTAAATAATAATGAATAAATTATGTAGAATTAGAGCAAGCTTAGATGACGAGAAACAGACAACAAAGAAAGTATGAGCCTCTCTCAACCAGCGATGAATCTGACAAGGTTTTCAGGCTGTGTCCCGAGATGAGTTCATCATTCTTCTGGGAGAAAGTCTTTAGTTATGCCTTGTAATGCACAAAAAGCAAAAACCCCTAAAGCTGTCAGACACTACAGGCCTCAGTTTGTATGTTAGATTTTCAAGTAAGTGAGACTTTATTTGTTAAAAGAAAAAAAGGAAACTTAAGTTTGGTATCAGACTTGGTATCAGAAAACTTTTGTTCTTTAAAGAAGGGGTGTCCAGTGTCAACGGCAGCATTCCTGTAAGGTTTCAATGTACCTCTGCTTCAACACACCTGACTTAAATCAAACTGATCCAACAGCCTATGAAGCTGCACAATGACTCCTCTGCTTGAGTCAGGTGTGGACAGTCGATACGTCGAAAACCTGCAGGATTGTGGCCCTCAAAAACACCGGAGCTGGACACTTCTGCACACTAAAGTTGTACAGCCAATGTTACTCTTAAAAACAAATTTGTATCTGGGTTAGAAAAAAGCATCTGGAGTAATATCATTTGGCAGATGAGAAGATGATCATCATCCATAACACCATGTTTGGAGAATACTAAATGCAGCATATCAGCACAAAAGCCTTTTACAAACTTGTTGGGTCTGAAGGTGGAGGGCTGATGATTTGGGCTTGTTTCACATCCACACAACCTTCCCCTGCTGAGTGGACTGGGATTGGGAAAATGTAGCACGGGAACTAGTGCCAATTCTGTAGTTGTCACACACCAATTATTCATTTTGATTTGATTTAGCTTTTTCAAATAAATGACAACACAGTACGATGTGTCACATGTTCATCTGACGTCATATTTGGCTCCATTTTAATCCCTGATAGGAAAAAGATGAGTTCCTTTATAAGAAGGTGCACTCTTTCCTCCTAAATCTATGTCCACAATGTAACCTCTATTTGTAAAGAAGTGACAACAGTTAGTAATGATATCCGTATGCGCTTGGCTGAAAGGCTGTCCGGATGACTTGGTGCTGGCGGCATCCTGCGGTAAAAGCTCTGGAGTTATTATTTTTTCTAGCACATGTAAATAAACCTTCGTCATGTCCCGAGGTTGGAAAAGGATCGCTGCATGCTGTGAAGTAATCTAAAACAAAGTTGGTTTGAAATGCAAACCAGTCAGCCTCTCTAAATGCACAGTCCTGCACCACAAGCTTCTCTTAACACAGTGTGTTTCCTCTCCAGCTCTCCGCCCCCAAAGATCGTGTTCAATCGTCTCAGCGGGAAGCGCCACAACGGTACAGCCACACAGAAGAGCCAGACCCCGGCAGAAGGTTTCACTCCCGCACATGAGGAAAACGTCAGATTTGTATATGAAGGTGAGGGTCATGGGATTGGTGAAAGGGGGGAGGATGCGGGTCAGATCTTCAGGGAAAGATCAGATGTCCAGGTTTGAACCTAAATTTATCCAATTTCAACCTCGGCTGCATTACAACTGATGCAAACTTTCATTCGCTTTTTTTTCTTTTTCTCCATCTCTTTGTTGGAGGGATGTGTTCATGGGTTTCTGCCTTGTTGAAAAGGGTTTTTCTGGAACAATCTTTATCCAAATTTTTTTTTTTTTTAAACAACAGAGAGGATCATGTGCTGCACCAACTGTATGACAATTGGAATTTTTTTAAATATATTTCTTTTTATCAACAATGCTGAGTCACTGTCACCAGGCACTGATTCAATGTAATTTGGCAAAACTTCAAGAATTCAACGTGTCCTCGGTGTTTCAGAAGGTTGTTTTGCTTCCAGTCAGTAAAAGCTGACAATAATTAAACCACATTTACTGTTTTGAAGTTAATCCATCACATCCCAGTGGTAGTTA
Source organism: Telmatherina bonti (assembly GCF_933228915.1). Lineage (NCBI taxonomy): Eukaryota > Metazoa > Chordata > Actinopteri > Atheriniformes > Telmatherinidae > Telmatherina > Telmatherina bonti. The sequence goes on along the minus strand of NC_136621.1, from coordinate 18,889,191 downwards.
CGTGTAAAAGCTACATTTTTACAAAACAGATGTGTTGGTCTTGGATTGTTGCAAGTAAAGACTTCAGTGTTTTTGGTTTCTTCATGAGAAAGAGCCTCCCAGTCCGCTTCTGTTTGCTCTTTATTTTTTAAAAATGACTTGGTGTCTAAAGGTTTGTGGGGAAAATTGAGATTAGAGCGTCTCAAATGTTCTTTTTTATTTATTTTTTTTAATCAGTTTAAAATTTCCCCTCCTCATTAGTGACATCTTGAATATTTAAAGCAAATTTTCCTTAATTGTATAATTAAACCTAAGTGTGTGTGTGTGGTTGTTTATAGTATGGCAGGAGGTGGAACAGAAACTGGAAGATAGAGATGAATCAGCTGACAGTCAGGGGCCGGTGCAGTACTCAGAGAAGACCCCCAGTGCTGTGATGAAGAGTAAGTAGCTGCACCACCTCTACTGCAACACTTCAAATGAGACATCAAAGTAAATCGGCCTCCTACAATCTAATCTAGCTGTAGTTTATAGCATCCTGACAGATGACCCCTTTCCTGCTCAGTCACCTTCTGCACTTTGAACTTGTAATCTCTCCTATTAATCACAACTGATTGTTCAAACCCGACGCAGGACAAACCATCAGTTTTTCTGTGGCCACGTTAATCAGATCGCAGGTGCTGCGTCTTTTCTGCGGCCAGAGGGCAGCTGTTGCAACAGTCAACTTTAATTTTTAACTCTTTTGGTTTATGAGGACCTGTCTGTTCTGGACAAACCAGTCACGGCTGGTGTGTCTGGTCTTGGACTGGACCAGACACACACACACACACACACACACACCGGTCTGCTGCTGTTTCTGATGGCATGTTCTGACATTTTCAGCCCGTCTGCACATATTTTGCATCTGCTTTATTACAGCTTTTTTTAAAATGAAATTACATTTGTTCATTTATGACTAAATCATAAGTAGACAGCCGAGGTTAGGCTTTAAACCTCCCTCTCCTTCCATTCCTTTTAGACTTTGTGCCAATAGATCTGGAGGAGTGGTGGGCTCAGCGCTTCCTCGCCAACATCGCCAACCTGTCGTGAGTGCGTGAAGCTGAGCCAGGAACTGGAAGTCCACAACTAAGACTTTTGGCGAATCATCACAAGGGTGAACAGAAGGCGAGCTCGTCTCCGGGATCTGCAGCGCCGGGCGTAACTCAGAATCTGATTTGCTGCCGCGCGCTTGGTGCTGGTGTAGAGAAACGCAGAACTGTCCCGCATCTCAGAAGTGCAACAGCAGTGATCTGACTGAAATCTCTTGACGGCATTAACGTTACGCTGCGCTGCGTTTAAGGACCCGTCTCTCTACTTGAATGATGAATGAGAAGCTGAGATCTTTTTCTAGTCTCCTTTTCTTAAGTGTGCTCGGCTCTGTGTACATCTTGGCTGATGTGTGGGTATAAAGCTGACCAAGAGTCAAACGAATAAAATGTTTTTCCAAAAAAAAAAAAAAAAAGTACCTGCATGATGGAATTTCTTCACCAGACTGGGTTTGTGCAGATCTTGGCTCCAAATGTTTTTTTTTTCCCTCTGGTATTTTCTAGTGTATACAAGATGCTAGCTCGCAGGTTGGTTTTGCAACGCAGCATTTATTTAGTTAAGCAGCTGCTTTTATTTTAACAGCGGGACTTAAGAAACCAAAGCCTTGTTTAGAAAAACTGTCAATTACATCGTTTAAACCCGTTTGCAGACCAGAGACTGGCTGTTGAAAATGCAGCCAAAAGTCCAACTTCATCATTTTAAAACTGGTCGCAATTTCCTGCTTGAACGTTGCCACAAATGCTCCGAGCCACATTTTAAAGCATGGCCGCTGTTACTTTCTTCCTGCTTCCTGTTTGTGTTGCCTTGCCGGGTCTTCTGCCCCGCCTGCGGCCGGGTGCGGAGTGGCCCGGCTTTGCCGTGGTGAAGGTGATGCACTGGGAGTCCAGGTAGTCCACCAGTTTGGCGGCAGCCAGGCGGATCCCTGCTGCTTTGAGCTGCTCCTGCAGCTGGGACAGAACCAGCGGCTGGTACTGGAGGATCTGATTGTACAGCTTGGAGTTGGACAGGATGAAGGCGCGCACTGCCTGGAGACGCTCTTTGAGCCGTGAAGCTGCTTGGGAGGACGAGATGCCGCCGTCGCTGTCTGAGTCACCATCGGGAGAGATAACCAGCTCTGGATTGGATCTGATAGGAAGAAAGGAATCGGGAAAGTGTTACGCAATACGGAGACACTTTACTGTGGATCTAAAGTAGCAGCGACTCAGCCCTGCAGAGCAAACCTAAGTGTACAACGATGTAAAAACCTGAAACAATCCGCACACCTCTCAGATTCCTCGCTGGCAGCTGTAGAGGACGTGTTGGAGCTCTGGGACGTAGACAGCGGCTGCTCGTCCTCTCTGTTGGGTTTGACGGGGGACACAGCAGCAGCGGGTACTCTGGGTTCTTTAAACTTTTCCTTCTGGGTGCAGGAGACGGGTCTGCTGGCAGGGGGCTTCGTCGGAGCTGTGCCTCCCTCAAAGTCATCCTCAGAGTCGGAGTTGGCCAGCTGATGCGTGTACTGGTGGATCTCCTTCAGTTTCAGGATCATCTGGCGCTTCGGTAAAGGCCGAACTCCGAACCTGCGAAGAGGACGTGATTAAAGGCAAGTCGTGATGGACGGTGGAACCACCAGATGGATGTGGGGGGGGGGGGGGGGGGGGGGGGGTAAACGGAGCAGAGCCAGGAAGACTAAGTTGGAAGTGACAGTGGGAGGAGGTAATCTGATTGCTTTCTTGTTTAATCGCCTTGATTTGTGGCTAGGAGGGGGGAAAAAAAAAAGCCTGGCCTCTGTGTAATCCTTCTTTAAGACAAGGACAGACTTTGGTCCAACTGACCTGTTGAGTTTATTCTTGAGCTCTGGTGTGTCCATGTCGGAGTAGTGAGGCATCGGAGTGATGGGCACCAGCGAGCGCCGCTTTTTATTCTGCATCACTGATGAAACAGAAGCAGGAAGACATTGACTTTCTGAAATGCACCTGAACTGCATGCTTCAAAGAGTCCATCTTTTAAATTCTTTTATACGCAAACATGAAGCTCACTGCAAATGTGACGTGTTGAAATGATCTTCAGCATATGAGTGAGGTGAATATTAAGGCAATTTAATTAAAAAAAAAAAAAGAAATTAAATGAAAAATACTTTCTTAATCCCCAAAGGGAAATTCAATATTGTTGTATATAATAATAATTCATTTGAGGAGGTCTTGTTCCGGAGGCTGTTGGCTGCTGGCAGGAATGATCTTCTGCATCTTTCAGTCTTACGTTGGACTTTTTTTTTTTTTTTGGACATTTTTTTTTTTTTTGCTTTATCTAGATTAAGAATGAAATAAAAACATATGGTGGTGTGTATCGTACACACTGCAAAAGGCCTTGTGCTTTTATGTTAACCTGTATAAAGATAAAACGGAACAATTAAGTTTCTATAGAAGTTCCCTGAAGAGTCTAATCTGTTATCAGCCCATATTGCTCGGTTAAATGTGCTCAGTTTTTATAAGGATAGAGGAAGAAAAAGTTAAAAACTAAAAATAGATGCCATACTTTTTTCTCATTCTTTGTCACAGAAAACACTTAAATTCACTTCAGGGTTTTTTTTTGTGATTGCTTATGATTGTTTTTACAAATCACTCCATCCATAGTCCCTCAGTATTTTTCTCTACAATCACAAATCCAGCAGCCACGCTCACAGAGACGCTTCGCCACAGAACGATGTCATCGTGTTTGAGTGCAACAATGAGGGTCCACTAAATCTGAAGGTTTTTTTGTTTTTTTTTTTGCCATTTTGGCTCATTTTTAGCATTGAGGCGCCTTCGATTTATGGTTAAACTCTTTATCCCTGAGTAACGACTGGAAAGATTTATGGAGTCTGCTGTGGTGTCAGACATGATGGTGGTCACTGCTCTCCTACTGAAGCTGGTTTTTAGTGTCTGAGAGACACTATGAAGACACATATGCTCTACTTATCATTTACAATATATTCCCCAGGCTGAGGTGGACTAATGGAACACTGAACAAGTACTATAAAGCTGCTGGCGGAAGATGCACCAGAGTTAAAGAAAAAAAGAAACTAGTTTTGCTTTGTCACCATGAAGAAATGCATTTTTATTACATTTTGTTGCTTTTGTTTTTGTGTTGTAACCATCGTCACACCAAAGTATATAAGTCAAGAGGTATTATGACAAGTTCATTGATCCAACAACACTTGATTTGATTAGATTTTGCTGCCTTTATCTGTGGAACAAAACATCTCTACATTAGAAGTCTAGCAACCAAAACACCAAATATGCTCTTCCAAACTATAAATCTTTAAAGATAGAGATTATTATTTCATATTTAATCCATATTTCCTCATGAATTTAGCTTTTTATGAACAGTAGTTGCAAAAACCTCCACTGTTTAGGTAAATTACATGAACATCAGATGAGGAGCTCTGATCCAAAGTAAAAACTACTGACCTGGGGTTTTGTGAAGGCCAGATGGGTTGACTCTTTGAGAAAGGGGAAGACACTCATATCCTTCGTCCTCCTCCCAGCTCTCCCATATTTTGGAGTCTAGGAGGCAGTTGTCAATCTCTGGCATGGTCTGTGTGTTGGGGTGAGGTGGTGAAGGGGTGAAGGAAGGTCCTGTGTTTGTCTGCGGACTGCTGGATGGTTGCGGTCTGTGACTCGGAGGGGAATTTGTCGCCACACATTTAGAGCTGAAAGAGGAGGATGACCTGGCTGCTTCTCCTTGTTTTGGAGAAGTTTCTTTGGATCCTCTGCTGTCCTCTAGCTTCAGACTGAAGCGGCCTGGGTTGACGTCTGAACCGGCATCGAGACCCCACGAGTCGTTAAAAGCTATTGGAGGTTCATCCAGGGCCAAGAAACTGTTTTGGAAACTATATTCTCCATCGTTTCCCTCTTCCACTTCTCCTTCTTTTTCCTCCTCTTTATCACCCATGGCATCATTATAAGGATCCATCTCCCGTTCCCTTTGATTCTTTCTTGTTTCTTCCCTCATCAAAACACCTTCGCTGTTGTCCCCACTGCTGGACTCAGCAGGACAACCACTCTGGCTACGGGACTCGCTTCGTCTCTTTGAACCTTGGTGACCGCTGTGAGAGGAAGAAGAGGGTGGATCTGAGGGGCTGGATAAAGGAGAAAAATGAAAGCTTCCTAACTCCGTCTTCTCTGGACTTGCTGAGGGTGTCCTTTCCTCTCTGTGACTGGATGAATCCTGCTTTTGTGTGTCAGTGTGAAGGGGGGAAGCAACAGGAAGACCAGGTGGTTGCTGGTCCTCTGCATGCATGGGAGTGCTGCTGTACAGTTGGGGCCTGAGGGAGAGAGGAGTATCTTTCTTTGATGAAGCTTGGAGGGAATGATGGTGTGTCGAGTTTGATAAATGTGACCGATTAAACTGTGACGGGTTGACTCCAATTATTTCCATGTCCTCACCCACAGGACAAGTCTTTTTAGGAGAAACTGTGGGGTCTAACGTGGAGCTTCTCAGAGATGTCCTGTGCAGCTTCGATCTGGACACACCGCTCTCTGCTGTCCCAGAAGAGGCAGGGCATTTCTGCAGACTACTGGAGGCGTTAGGCTTGTCCTGCAATGGCAACGTAGGAGACGAGAAGACCGAGGACGAGGGCGTAGATGTGTCAGCTTTGGGGAACAGCTTCATCCTGCACATGCTGCTCCTGGTCTGAGTGGAGCTGGTCATCATGCTTCTACCAGGCTGGATGGGTGTGGAAGGGATCAGCCAAGAAACCTCTGGAGAACCGTCTGGTGGGTCCCCGGGACTTATCTCCAAATTCCTGGACTCGTTATTCTCCAAAGTAGCAGGATTTGTTATTGATCTCTGCCTGGATTTGATCTCTGTGGAGGTCTGCAGGTTCTGGGTGAGGTGGGAACGAGGAGAGAGCCGAGCGGAGCTAAGAACTGCGTCATCCACTTCCATTTCTTCACTCGAATCGGATAAAACTATCAGCTCAGGTTCCTCTTTCTTTGGACTTAGCCTGTCTTGTTTAGAAGCTTCTCCTCCATGTCTTCCATGTCCCACGTCCTCTGCTAGACCAGGAGAAAGTCCTATAACAGGCAGGTTGGTTATGATGTGTGGAGGAGTCCCGGTAGAAACCTTAGAAGATGATTTAGGAGGAGTCTGAGATTGCTTGGATTGAGATGGGCGTGTCTTTGGTGGATCAGACACAGTAGCTGAAGAGGAGGGATCATCTTCCTCATACGTTCCCCACGACTGTGAAAAGAGGTGACTGTAAGTACAATCCTGCCTCAAGTCTGGCTCAAGCTGAAGCTCCGGATTCAGACTTTTTTCACTCAAGTTCGATTTAGATTCCCTCAGTTTCGTAAACATTGTGTCTCCATGTTGCTCCTCGTCTATCGTGTCTTTTTCTTCCTCGTCCTCCTCACCGTCTCTCTCCTGCCTCTTTTTTTGCGTGGCTGCAAACTCATAGATCTCCTCCAACTCCTCCTCATTCACTCGCTCCTCACACATCTCCCTGTCGCTTGACGGGACCTCGTCAGCTCCAGGATTCCTCTTTACTCCATCCGCCTCATCGCCTTCTCCGTCCAAGTCTGACTGGCTGTCACCTTCGTCCTCTTCGTTCCACATTGACCAGAGGAGCTCTATGAAGGCTTGGTCTGTCTGGTTGTTTAGATTCTCCTCCTCATTCAACTCGTGCGTCTCATCTCCTGAAACGGCTGCCTCCTCTCTGCGGAGATGGCAAAGCTGCTCCAGCTCCTTTAAGTCAAACCTGGGTCAGAAAAGGAAAGAGGAAAAGTGGAATAGCAATACATGTAAAACAACCACCCTGGATTTCCACTGAGAGCAGAAATTGTGAAATGATCTCAGTTTTAAAGAGACAAAGATCTACTTGCAACATGAAACAGTAAAAATACACAAACAATAAAATATTAAAACACTCAAAGTGCAACGAATGTCAACTACACATGAAACATGAGACAAATAAAAAAACATGGAATCAACATTAATAAAAAAAATAATTAATTAATTAAAAAAAAAAAAAAGACATGTGCATTAGGTCGTAGCTTGCATGATCAAATTCCAACTGTTTACATCAGAAGAGCTAAAGCACATAAATAAACTCCTAACAGATAAACAGCTTTGAGTTTTCAAGGCTTCCTCTTTTCTTTTCAGAAATCACATGCAAATGTCTGGATGACACGCTAACCTGGACGCCAGCTCCAGGATGTGAGGCTGCAGGGATGCCGCGATGGAGCACTGGGCAGTGTAGAGGTACTGCAGCAGAACAAACACTGCTTGACCCGGGACGTCACTCAGCAACACTCTTTGAGCTGCTGGCATGCCTTCTTCCTGCACGCCAAACCCACTTTCATGCACCTGTTAAGATGAGCAGAGGAACCAAAACGCTGAGTAAAAAGGGCTACTGGCAGCTTATTCTTACTTTTTAAAAAAAAAGGTTCAACAAATATTTCAGGATACCTCCGTTTTATTTTGTATCGAGCTTTGCTTTTAATTAATCTTCTTTTAATTATGCTATCATAATTATACCACTTAATATACCATGATCATAATTATCTGAATGGAAACCAAAAGTCATAGCTAGTCCCTAAAACAGACTGTATCGTGATGATGCCTTTACCATTTCTGCCAGCAGAGGGCAGCGAGCATACACCATGAAGGAATGTGCAAAGTAGACCTCTCCGTTGTCCACCTGGAGCTGCACATCACTGAGCTGAGGGTTGTTCACCATGCTGCTCAGGTCAGATGTTAACCTGGACAGCGCTACCTACAAGGGGAGCACCGGCACAACACACTGACATCAGTGCACAGATGAAGTGGACAATCAAGGCAAGACTTTTAGAACAGTTTCTGGTTTACAGATCATCTCACTTTGGAAGGTCTGAGCAAAGCACATCATGCATCATATATATTAATTAATCTTATATATTCTATCCAGTACAATTCAGGGGTTGTGGGGAAGCTGGAACGTGTACCAGATATTAGCAAGCACCCTGGACAGGTTGCCACTCTACCGCAGGGCCAACACAGAGAGACAAACAACCACTTACACTCACATTCACTCCTGGGGACAATCTAGAGAGACTATTTAACTTAACATGCCTGTCTTTAGACTGCAGAAGTACATGCTTCATAGAATATTTTTTGCACAATAATTTGTGTTCTTTGTGTATTGTGGCCTTATGATACAAGCGAACAGATGTAATTTGCACAATTAAAAAAGTACAAAAGGCACGCTGGGAAAATATGCAAATGCAAACAGGACTTCACCATGAAACACTGGAGGCAGAGGAGAAAAAAGAGCTACGAATGTTGGCTGACATTCAAGGATTTGGATGTGGAATATTAGAGGTTTCTTACCAAGTGCTGGCCACCTCTATTTTTGTCTTCTCCTGGCTGATCATTCTCTCTCACCGCTTGGCTGTAGGTGACTTTTGAGGGTTTGTCGGTTGTTTCTAAGAGGAAACCACTCGCACAGAGTTCAGCCTGCTCCTCTGACTCCACCTGGATGAAATCACTCAGATGCTTGTCTGCTGAAACAAATCAAAAGGACCCAAACTGGTGGTTAACCGCATTGCCTCTGTGGATAAATACAGTATTTGATTAAAACAAATGAATGAGTTTTAATCACACTTAAATTTTAAATCTAGCTTTCTATTTCCGGATTTTGACATTTTTAGGATCAGTACATCACATGTTTTACCCGAAAAGATCAGGTAATGATTTTCACTTGATTTTGGTTGTCTCCCATAAAAAATAAAAAATAAAAAAAAAAGATCTAAATGGAATAATATTAGATTTGATCAATAAATAAGTATTGTTACTGGTGATAAATCTGCTCACTAAATCTTTTTCGTTATCGTAAATGTTATACTCACATATAATGGCACAGTTTTGGCTTGGTGGATTTGCTGAAACGTCATTTGAATATGCAACTAAATCGTATTTATGATTATTAAATCTGTTCCCAAGAGGGTTAACTTAATGCAATTACAGTCCTGATTAAAATCTTGAGACCAGTTCAAAATTGCTAGAACGTACCTTTTGTGTATTCGGATCTCAATGAGATTTTAAGTAGAGCTACAACATGCAAAAGCAAGACGAGGGAGTGTGACAAAAAGCACTTAAAAAAGTAATATATTCAAAACAGAATATTTCAGTTTAATAGTTGTTTTCAATAAATTACTTTTTCAAAGGGCTTTTTGTCACACTCCCTCTTCTTGCTTTTGCATATTGTAGTTCTACTTAAAATCTCATTGAGATCCAAATATGCAAAAGGTAAAGTCTAGCAATTTTTTAATTGGTCTTAAGATTTTGATCAGGACTGTATTACCATGGCAACTAATCCATGAAGTGTTTCAGAAAACTGATTTATCCAGGATTATACTAAATCTAGAAGAACTGGGAAAGCATGCCCACAAGCTCCATTTCCACTGAGCGGTTTAATTCAGGCCAGCATGATCCAGCCGATTCAGGCAAATCGGACCTCCACTGTGTCTGCGTGTGTTAGAGCAAATGCTTAGTGCGGTATCATACTAGTGTGACAACAACAAATGTGATGCTACAAACAAAAAAGAAAAAAAACCAACCATAGCTATCAAAGTTTGCAGTTCCAGAGCCGACCAGACGTCATTGTTGTTTGCAGGCATCCTTGTCCTTTTATCTTTCCAACATCGACTGACCCATAGACTGAATGGCAATGCTGTGTTTTTTCCGTGCTTGCTTTCATCTTGGGCCGTGACGTCTGTCCACCAATCATTGGTTTGTATCATGTGATGCCAGTAGCTCTGCCTGAACCGTACAAAACCATTTTCTATAGACCTACAACTGAAGGAATCCCAGGAATGGTGTGGTGTGGTTCAGTTGTTTGATGGTTTTGTATTGGAAAAACACAAAAGCGTACCTGGATGTACGGGCCTAAACCAAACCAATCAGTGGAAACGGGGCTAAAGGCTGCCATCCCAAAATTATTTCATTTCTTTTTTTCCAAACTTTTTGTACATAATTCATAATTCAAATTGGCTCATTTTAACATTTCTGCTACTGCCAACCTTAATAGTTTTAACGTTCTTGTTCCTTCAGAGACTGTCACGGCAGTGCAAGTCAAAACCATGATTCTGTCTCCACCAGGCTTTACAGCTGGGATGAAGGCTTGTTTTTAAATCCAAATGTTGAAATGTGCATATTTATCATAACGTTCATTTTTAAGATCGGCAAAAACAAGAACCAGAGAGAAGGTAACAGATGAGCCGCCACGTACACTGGTGCCATATTGCCAAAGAAGATCACACATTTTCAAATTGTTTTTAAGGTTTATGTAATTTTTCTTTTTTTTTGTAAGGTGACCTTGGGTATAAAAAGAAATAAAATATATTATTATTATTTTATTTATATAATTATTTTTTTTACTGTCTGTCAAAGTCTGCTGGAACTCAAGGCTTTAGGGAACAATCTTTCAGCTCCTCTTCATAACAACATTCTTCATCTTTTGCAGAGAGAAGGGTGTGGATGTGATGTGGGGGGGATTTCATTTAATTTTACCTTTTGGTTGTATCAAATGTACAGTAACCCAAATTTCTGTTTGGGTTATTTAAAAAAAAAACAACAGTTTGTAGAAATGCCTTTCCTGCCCTTTTCACCGTGTGTGTTGGTGTGTTTTACCTTTAGCAGAATATCCATACTGTGTCAGTGTCATGCCATCCTCGGCCAGCTCCATCAGGTCTCGGAGGGCTTGGCTTCCCACTGGGAGCTGTCCGGTCCCAGGAGTTGAGTAAGCTGAGGAGCAGGAAGCTGTCTGGGAGCAGGGTGGCAGGATGGAGACTCTGGTCCCTGAAGCAGGAGTTCCTCCACCCACAGGCTGGACTCTGGCTCTAAATGAAGCTGGCTCCGTCTAGAAGCAGAGGGGAGCAGTACTGTTTATCGGAGCTCACACGCATGCTGATACTAGTAAAAAAAAAACAACTGCTGTAATGAACTGAACATTGTGTTAATAAAGAGAGCTGTGAGCAGAGTTCTAAACACGGTGTTTTTCCACAAGGTGGGAAAATCTATTTTACTAGGTGGCAGTGTGATATTCAATAATGTAAACTGTACAGCTCCAGACAATGACACGGCTTGATTGGATCAGAAAAACTTGCAGTAGGAAAAAACATCGGCCAGCTACCTTGAACATCAACCCTTAAAACACATCCTGACATGATACAGTAAGAGTCTAATTTTATCTCCCCAGTAAGCTCAAATACAACAAAAAATATCTAAATAATGAGTGAAAACATATCTGTTGGTCTAACTTACTGTTACTGATTCAGACGGTGTGAAGACGTCCTTCAGCTCTGCAGAGTAGAAGTCTCCATCCAGTGCTGCGCTTTTCTGCCAGAGGGGGGCAGCGCCAGTCCAGCCAGGCAAAGTGCTGGGGCTCAGGGGTGGGGTTGGAGGGGGGGAGGCCCGGCTGTGTAGGAGGAGAGCAGACACACGCTCCTGGAGCCTCACCAGGGCCGCTTCAGCATCCTGAATGAGCAGGAGCGGAGGAGGACGAGGAATGGCGGCCTTTCGCTTATTACCACGACCCTTACCTGTAAGAAGGGGGGGGGGGGGGGGGGGGGGGGTTGGTAAAAGACGATAATTAATGCAAAACCCAAAAATTATGACAACAGATTACAACAAAAACACAACTTAAGCCTAAATAAAAGAGTTTTTTAGATTGCATTAGTGGAGTTAAGCAGTGACTTTGGCTCATTTATAGTCAAACAATCTCTTGTTTCAACATCACAGAGAAATGATGGCTCTAGGATGACTAGATGACTCAGCGAAATCCACTGATCCATCCATTATATTAAGGTTTTCCCAGGGCTAGCTCAAAGGGAAAACAGTCTAAGCAGAGAAGCCAAGACTTCCCATTCCCTTTCCAGTTCTTCCAGCACTCCTGGGAAAATCCCAAGATATTCCCTTGCTAGCTGAGAGACATAGTCCCTCCAGTCTACTGCTAGTCTCCAGGTCTTCTCTGCCAGAGGGACATGCCCAGACCATCTCACCAGGAAGGTGTCAGGACGCATCCTGGCCAGATACCCGAGCCACCTCACCCGACTCTCCTTGATTCTAATGATTTTCATCTGTTTTCAGATTGATAGATGGGTATTTGAGGTATTTTATGTTTGCACTCTTTATGTAGATTTTCCATTCTTTACAAATCTTTTCAGATAAACACAGCTAAAAACAGAAGCTCATTCATGCCACTAAAGCAAATCTGAACAGAATTTTGACCTCATTCATGATAGGATACCCATAAAAAGCCCAGGACATCCATATACTGCACTATCCTGGAGTGTTGTTATTCTGGTCTGCTGTGAAGATTACAAAAGCTAGTAAAAAAAATATAGTACATATAAACTTTTCAAGACCCCGTTATTAGAATTATATTTTAAATTAACATTTATAGGTGATATTACCGTACCAACATCTGTCCTCCACTTCATAACTGGAGTCATGGAGCTGTGAGAGGAAGCAATGTCTGTCTGTAAATGTCTCTCTGCCTCCTTTTGCCCCTGCTGCTCCTTCTCCTGTTCTAGCATGGAGGAGGACAGAGCCAGAGCGACCATGGTCTCCTCATCCAGGGGTTCAGTCTTCTTTTTGGGCTTCTTTCTCACAGGTAGGCCTGTCTTGGACACACCTTTTCTTTTAGTGCCCACAGTCTGTGTGCTGAGGAGACAAAACATACAACAGTTTGTGAGAGGGCTCATTCTGCTTCTCAGCACCTGTACACGGTTAAATTAAGCATTAGACTCTCACAATGTGTTAGCAGTGGTGGTGCTCTGACTCTCCTGAGCCTGCCTCTGCAGGGCCTGCAGCAACACCGCCGGGGAGATACCCATTTCTGAGGAGCAACGTTTTAGGTGGGCTGAGCGGCTCTTCTGTGACTTGAACTTTTTGCCACAGATGGGACAGTCAGGAACACTAGACGGTGGTGGAGGAGGAGGAGGAGGAGGAGGAGGAGGAGGAGGTGGGCCACTCTGTTCAGTCTCATCTAAACATCTGCAAAGTGAAGCATCAATTAGCATCTAGTGTGTCCGGTCAGATCCTTCAACAAACTTTACATCTAAAAGGTTCCTTTTTGGTTCTTAGAAATACGCTCAAATCTGTGCAAATCATGTTGACATATTTGTTATTTCTGCTAATAAATGCAGTAAAAAGATCAAATCACTTTTTCTGTTTGGATACTTTGGATAAAAGCCTAAGATAAGCATTTAAATTTGAGTATGAATATATGTACAAAGACCTGTTGAGGTGTTGTGTACGTCCCTCGGGTGTCATATGTGATAAGTCTCTGTGGCAGATTTGACAAAAAAAAAGGCCTCCATCTTCTAAATTAACTTCCTGGGCTTCTGCTGCCTCGCGGTCCAACTCCTGCTGCAGCCGCAGAGCCAAAGCCTCATCAGTGTTCACGGGCTCTGAGTGGGGATGAGATCTGGGGTAAGATGGAGCATCTGCAACACATAGGAGGCATGTTGTTACATGTTTCTAATCATGTGAAATAGGCAGCATCTGAATGGAACTTGGATGTGGGATCCTTTCCTCAACATGTAACTAAATCAAAGTGGTTAGAAATACATAAAACACTAAATCACCTCACCTTGTCTTTGACACTCTGCAGTTGGACTAACAGTAACATGGTTGGTTATCTGGATTTTATCACTGTGTGCCATCTTCTGTGGACTGGCTCTCTTAAACTGTTGCATCCTGAGAAGAACTTTTTCTTTTGCTCTCACATTTTTGTTAGATATCGTTCCTGCAGCTGAAGACACAGCAGAAGATCCAGCATCCCCAGAATCAAATCCAGTCCCTCCACAGACCACCTCCTGCCAATCTCCGACATTAACAGGCTGGGTAGCAGCAAACTTTGATCCATATCCGTCATCTTGAGCATGTTTGAGACTCTTCTTGTCTCCTTCGCTTGCTTGGCTGAAGCTCTGCAGTTTCTTGCTCTGTCTGGCGGCTTCACCTGCTTTCTTACGGACGCGTTTCAGCAACTTGGAGCAGACATCTACAAAATCATGGTCCGAGTCATCCATGATGATGAAATCTCAGATTAAAAGGCTGTGACAGCATGTGCCAGACTGAACCTGCAAGTATAGTTTAGTTAAAGAAGGAACTAAAGAGCTTCCCTTTACACACTGGAGTATTTGCATAACAAGACAATTCGCGCCATAACTGCATATTGAAAGAAAACAGTCATGCCTACGTTAAAGTTTGCTTTAAAAACAGTTTTACACCCAGTATTTTTCTTATTATTTAACTTGTATTCAGTGTATAAATGTAAAGCCAAACAGATAGTTGTTGGACAGCTAGCTAGTTGTGCTAATACTCAATCTTACCGAGGTGTCATTTATTAACTCCTTCATCGCTTTCCACTTCATCGCTTGAATAGTCTAAAGTTCTGGTTATTCTCATTTATTTCCAATTGTACATAAAATTGTCTCCATAATATGAAATAAAATAACCCAAACAAGAGATGTTTGGGTTTATTTTCATTTCAAAACATGTACAGTCAACCGACTTCTGGTCATGTGACAGTGAATGGACCAATGGGTGGACGTACAGTCATGTGAGCAAACCCGTTCGTTTGGAACATCTCAGATAATTATAATATTCTGAAGGTTTAATATTTTTTGTTTCTCATTTCAGAATGTGAAACCTATATATTTTATAGATTTATTACACAACAAATGAAACGTTTCGGGCAACGAGAGTGGTTTGTGTGTGTGTGTGTGTGTGTGTGTGTGTGTGTGTGTGTGTGTGTGTGTGTGTGTGTGTGTGTGTGTGTGTGTGTGTGTGTGTGTGTGTGTGTGTGTGGTGCATGATTGATGATGACTATTACATGTATTACATATGTTATTTATTTTTATTTTGTTCTTTTGTTATTTATCTATTTACTTATTCTTTTTTTCCTGTTTATAAATTTCTTTTCTTTTCTTTTCTTTTTTTTTTTTTTTTGTAGAAGCAGCTGTTCTTGTTTTGTGTTGTTACTTTTATTTAGAGGACCCCTTGAAAACGAGATGGTGCATCTCAAGGGTTGTTCCTCTATCAATAAATAAATGTTAAATAAAATTTCAATCCCTGAAATGTGGATAATTGTTAGATTATTGTTTTAAAATTGTTAAATTAGAATATTGTGAAAAACTTCAATCTTAGAAAGTCATGATCTCACACCATAATCAAGTAAATAACTCAAAATACCTGCAATGGTATCCTAAACCTTTAAATGGTCTCTCAGTCTGGGTCAGATGGCTACACAACAATGGGGAAGACTGCTGACTTGACAGATGTCCAGAAGACGATCATTGACCCACCACAAGGAGGGAAAGTCATAAAAGGTCATTTCTAAAGAAGCTGATTGTTCACAAAGAGCTGTATTCAAGCATATTAATGGAAAGTTGAGTGGAAGGAAAAGGTGCACCAGCAGAAGGCAGAACTGCAGCCTTGAGAGCATTGTCAAGCAACATCCATTCAAGAATTTGGGGAGCTTCACAAGGAGTGGACTGAAGCTGGACTCAGTACATCAAGAGTAACTACGCACAGACGAATCCTAGACATGGGCTACAAATGTCCCATTCCTCGTGTCGAGCCACTCCCGAACCAGAGACAACGACAGAAGCATCTCACCTGGGCTAAGGAGAAAAAAGGACTGGACTGGTTCCCAGATGAAAGCAAATTCTGCATTTCATTTGGAATTTTAGGTCCCAGAGTCTGGAGGAAGAGTGGAGAGGTACAGAATCCATGTTGCTTGAAGTCCAGTGTGACGTTTCCACAGTCAGTGATGATTTGGGGAGCCATGTCATCTGCTGGTGTTGGTCCACTGTGTTTTCTGAAATGCTCAGTCAACACAGCATCTACCAGGAATTATTACAGCACTCCATGCTTCCTTCTGCATCTACAAGCTTTATGTAGATGCCGATTTTTTTTTTTTTTTTCCCCAGCAGGACTCGGCACCTGCCTACACTGCCAAAGGTACCAAAAGCTGCTTCAATGACCATGGTGTTACTGTGCTTGATTGGCCAACAAACTCACCTGATCTGGACCCCATAGAGAATCTGTGGGGTATTGTCAAGAGGAAGATTAGAGACACCAGACCCAACTATGTAGATAACCTGAAGGCTGCTATCAAAGCAACCTGGGCATCCATTACACCTGAGCAGTGCTACATGCTGATCGCTTCCACTGACACGCCGTCAGAAGTCTGACATTTCTGTTTAAAATATCTTTTTTTTCATTGATCTTATGTAATATTCTAATTTTCTGAGACACTGCATGTTGGGTTTTCATTATCTATAAGCCATAATTATCAAAATTTCAAGAAATAAATGTTTTCCTACATTCCATCCTATGTGGAATGAATCTGTGTAATATATGGGTTTCACATTCTGAAATGAGTGTTGAAAAATATTGAACTTTTTCACAATATTCTAATTTTCTAAGATGCACCTGTGTGTGTGTGTATATATATATATATATATATATATATATATATATATATATATATATATATATATATATATATAAAAATGCTAAAATGACTAGTATTTCTGGGAAATCAATCACAGTCAGCGAGGGAAATTCTGATATGGAGGAGCTGCATTCTCAAAGTCTTCTTTTCCATGAGGAAGGACCAGTTATTGTCTCTATTTTGCAAAAGCAATAATTTTTAAAGGTCGTTGAAAGTTTTTATTTGGGGAGCTGCTACTCGTTTGCTCATTCTTAGTCCAGTCCTCACACCTGATCATGTTGAAAGTAATGTGCTGTAAAACCACTTAACTTTGACCGATGTATCATTAAAGATTAAAAGATACAAAGTTACGCTAGTTTAGTTTTGGTTCTTCTCTAAGTAGTCTACAAAGACAGCTTAGAAAAAAAGAACATTAAAAATGAGAAGCAACCTATTAAGAAATAGATCATTTCTAAATAATTAACTGCATCTGGATAGAAAAATGAAAAGATAATAGTGAAACATTTAACCAAAAAAGATGATTCTTAAATGAGTAATTTTCTTATGTACAGAATAACTTTAAACATGAAGAAACTAAAGGTGTTAATCAAAACAAAAATAGAATTTTATCTGTCCTTAAAAATAATAAAATTAAACCAATAGATAAAAAAAAAAGACCTAGGAGATGTATCTGGATCCTCAAGCATTCTCCATGGAAGAAGCCAGGGGAAACCAGGAGAAATGACCCAACTGCAAGGACAAAAAGCTTAAAATGAGGAAGTAAGGTTCGTGTGCAATCTTCCCCAGAGCCCAGACCTAAACATTACTGACGCACTTTGGGACCATCTTGACAGACTGGAACAAAGACTAGTAAACCTACAAAGTAAAGCTTTGAAATTTCCTTCAAGAAGCCCGAAAAACTATTTCCAAAGGCTAAAGAAAACCCTCTTTAAAAAGTATGTGTAAAAAAAAGTTCAGGGTTCCTTGAGAAATAAAGCCAGTCATACCAATTTATGCCTTTTGAGGTTGTTGGACTTGTACAAACTGTACTTACTTTGAATATCACATTTCCATTCATGAAAATTCTCATTACAACTATTTCTCATTGTCCTGCTAATATATAATGAAACAAAGACTTGGAAAAACTCATCGTTTTTGCTTGATGTTTTGAAAGTACGCACTGTGCAAAATCCTTGAGTATAACAGTCAGATCTGCTCTTTACCTTCTGTTATCCATTTTTATATTTAATAATTGCTGTCTAGGGTTTAATTAGGTTTTATGCAAGTTGAGCTACTTTTCAGTCTTTGTCTGAGGTGGAGGGCATAATTCTTTTAATGTTTTTCATATTGTTGCCCTAAAATATATATTTAACACTCTTAACCAGCGAGTATGTATGTGACTGAATTTCAGACATGGTTTAAAACAGCAAATGCAAAACAGAATTTAATAGAGTAATTTAGAAAGCTTGTGACTCCTGTTGGAGGCTGGGATTGAATCATGTGAACTCAGTATTTAATTGCACTTTGACAAAAAAAAAAAGCCAACCTTTTAGATTTTTGGTACTATGAAGAGATAATTTTCAGTCTTAACACTGGGGTTGTTCATTCTTTAGTGTTTTACATTAGAGCTATAGGGAAATAGATAGGTTGGGTACATCTCCAACACTAAGAAATGAGTGCTACAGAACCATTATTTGTTCTTGTCTGCAAACTGCTGAAATTTCAAAATATAATAAATATCTGAGAAAATCTGGATTTAACTTCTCTGATCATCCTGATCACTGTGAAATGAACACACTGAAAGGAGAAATGATGCCGCCTCATTCAGCCAACAGAGTACCGGAGTTCTTCTGTTGCACACAGTTTATTTAACAATATGGTATATAAGTAAGAAATGATTTTTTAACCAGTTTATACAGTGATTTCATTCTCTCTTCCTTATATTTATAGTATTTTGTTTAATAACTTGATTTACAATAGGAGAAAAAGAAAATCCCCCTAATTCAAGTTTTTGAGAGAGAGGAATGAGGGTTGATGAGATTTAGTTTATCCTCTAAGTGAATCTCAAATGTGCCCTTTATCCCGCGAAAGCACACAACTTAGTGTAAAATTTTTTAGGGGGACGTCATTTGAGATGTTGTCTACAAACAACCTGTTATCATTCCACCTCAGCTTAGGGGGCTGTTCTCTTTCTCACACTCTCTTTACACTTTACAACATCTGTATGACAAAGAAAAAAACAAAAAAAAAACAAAACGTAGGACAATTTCTTTTTAATGTCAAAGCAACAACGTTCTTCACCGGAAAGACAGGTTTTCCAAACGGAGATGTTTGTAGCGGTCCTTGTTTACCTCGGTGAAACCATTCGTAGCTGTGTTCCCCCTCAGTGGCTGAGGGTTTGTGTCGGTTTCTTCATGTGTGGTTGCATACATGCCCGTGTATACACAACCTGCTGCAGGCCAATTCCTACTTTTATACAAATGAGTGCTCTTCATACACACAAAAAAGGAAGGGAGCGGTAACTGTCCCTGAACGCACCGTCTTGCAGTAATGGTACAACACTAGATTACAATTGCCAGGAATGACAGCTTAAGAAAAGAACAAAGACCTGGCCCGATTCCCAGACAAAATATTTTACAGTTTGAACACAAAAATGCTTCACGTTTTTTTTTCTCCAAGGTACAAAATAAAAAGATATGAATATTATAATGCAATTGTACATTTAAAAAAAAAAAAAAAAAAGAAAGGCTTGAAACCATACCAAAAACAAACCAAAAATAAACTGAGTACAGAACACATTTGGTCTCAACCAAAAATATATTCTTTGTGATTCAACTTTATTTAAGAAGCAACTTGCAAATCCCTAAACATATTAAGGAAGAAAGACCCACCATGAGGGTTTCAGAAACAATTACATTCCCTAGATGTTTGGACTTTTTTTTTCTTGACCAAATGTTTTTTTCCCCCCAACAATTGAAACTTTTACATGTCAGTACAAAACAACCGTTCTCAAAGAGTTTGAGGAGCAGAGGGAGGAAAGGTCCGTGGGAGGGAGGATGACGTGTTTAACTCCCAGTAAAAATGCTACAATCCCTCCACAAACTTCTCCAGAGTGTCCCCTGTAGCGTCTCCCACCATCCCCAAGTCATTGCTCAGCCCTCCTCTGTTGGGCGTATTAAGCTGCGATAGCATGGCGCTTTGTTCTTTCCCCAAGTGTCCCTGGTCCATGGCCTGCAGAGGGCCGCCAAGCCCTGGATGGGGGGAACCCGAGTGAGGTGGGGGCAAGTGTTGAGGGGAGGGTTGGGGTTGGTTCTGGACCTGCGGTGAGGGACTGGAATGTGGTGGTTGCTGGGGCTGCTGTGAGGGTGGACAAGGAGACTGAACTGGTGCAGGGGAACGGACCTGGTTGCTGAGCGTGTTGGCTAGTGCTGGCTGGCCGGGGAGGTGGGCTGCACCCTGAGCCTGGCCAGCCAGCAGGTGGGTCTGAGGGCTCATGGGGCTTGGCTGGGCTGGGGAGCCCATCTGCTGCTTGAGGACGGCCTGCTGCTGCTGCGGAAGCTGTTGCTGCTGCTGCTGCAGCAATCGTTGGTGCAGCAAATTCTGGGTGGAGTCCATCCCCATTCCAGGCTGAGCCATCTGAGTCATGGTGGGAAGCTGACCCATGGGGCCCCCGGCTGCTCCTGCACCTGCCTGCATGGCTATTTGCTGCTGCTGCTGCTGCTGTTGCTGCTGCTGCTGCATGCGAAGCTGGGAATATGTAGCTGCTGTCCCCTGCACCTGTGCAGGGAACTGGCCAGGATGGCCCTGAGGCATCACTCCCTGTTGTTGTTGTTGTTGCTGCTGCTGCTGCTGCTGCTGCTGTTGTTGTTGTTGTTGTTGTCTTAAAAGCTGCCGCCGGTAGAGCTCCTGCATCTGGGGGTTGGTGGTGTGTGCTGCATTCATAAGCTGCGCTGGAGCTCCCAGTGGAGCCATGCCCTGCACAGGGGGCTGTTGTGGCGGCTGAGGGGGCATCCCAGGCCTCTGCACTTGCCCTCCTGGCATAGCCATGGTCTGCATTGGCATACCAGGCTGCGGCTGCTGACCAACCTGCTGCTGTTGTGGTTGGTTTGCGTGGTACTTGGCTGTTCGCTGTTTGATGAAAGCAGCCATAAGTTGAGGATTTGATTTGAGAATGTTTAGGACTTGCTGCTGCTGCTGGGGAGAGCTGGGGGACTTGAGAGTGCGGAGAAGGTCCTGCAGAGCACTGGGAGGTATAGTACCAGGTCTCTGGGGAGTTTGTGGCCGGGTACCAGGTTGCTGCGGTATCAGCATCCTCTGGCCTTGCTGAGCTTGCTGGCCTTGTGCCATCATGGCTCTCTGCATGGTCATAGCCTGCTGTGGGGTCTGACCCGGGACAAGGCCTGGTTGCTGAGTTTGAGCTGCCTGAATTGGCCCTGCAGCTCCAGGCCACTGTCCAGGGGCCATGCCAGGTTGCATGACCTGTGGTCCATGGGGCCCAGGCACCATCTGCATCGGTCCAGGTGTGCGTTGAGGTGGCTGCTGGGGGTTCATGGGTAAGCCGTTCATGTTGACCCGGTAGTTCTGCTGGTTCTGTTGGGCCTGTGCCATCATCTCGATGTGTCGTGCCATCTTGACTGCTGCGAGCGGTGGCTGCTGCTTTAGCTGCTGAGGTTGCTGAGGTGGCTGGGGAAGGGGGGACTGCTGCTGGTGTAGGGGGGAAGCCTGGGGCCCTGGCTTGCCCTGGGAGACTGGTGCTTGAGGCTGGCCAGGACGGGGTGCATTGGGGAAAGCAGGGGACATGACTCCTGCTGAGTTGGGGGTCTGCGGTTGGTTGGAAAGTGGCTGCTGAGGCGTTTGAGGAGTGTTGGGCTGGGCATGAGAAGTGGGAGTGCTGGGGGCAGCTGAGGCTGGTGGGGACGGTAGCGGCATGGTTCTGCCTTGCATGGTGGCCATTCTTCTCCTCATTAACTGGGCCTGCTGGAGTCGATGCTGCAGCTGCTGCTGGCGAAGCTTGTGCTTGATATTCAGGCAGAACGGGACGGGACACTTGTTCTCCTGACAGTGCTTTGCATGATAACAACACAGAGCGATAAGCTGCTTACATACAGGGCAGCCACCGTTGGTTTTGCGCTTGCAGCCCTTGGTGTGCTGTACCACTCGCTTCATCTTCTGGCAGGACGGTAGAGAGCAGTTGGCATTGCGACACTGACAAGCGTGGACCAAGGACTGAATGCATCGCTGAATACTTAAACGCCGGCTCTCCTGTGGGCTCTTGGAAGCTTCTCCACTCTGGCTGTTGTTGTCATCATCCAGGCCAAGACCCCACTTGACCATCTGGTGTTCATGGCCCTTCGTGTTGTAGCAATTGATGCAAAGATCAAAGTCCTGAAAAAAAGTAGAGCACAGTAACACCATGGTTATTGAAAAATAGCCCAAAGTATGATAAATAGTAACACAAAGTAAAAAAAAAAAAAAAACAACAAAAAGAAAAAAAACTGTTTCTCACACAAGATTTTTGTGTAAATAAGAGAAAACATTATTTACCTCACACACAGTGCAGTGCCAGCGAGTCTCCACATGGTGCTTGCACTCATTACAAGTGTAGACAAAGCGGTCCTGACCCTGGTTGTGGAGCTCAACCAGCATGCACATTGTGCTCCACTTGCACCTCCTGAGGGAGCTGAACTCCCAGTGTTTGTCCCTTGCCAGAGTCAAGAAGGCATCGCGACCATCCATCAGGTCACACGAAATCAAGGGGTCAGGGTCAACGATCGGTGGCAGGGTGTTGGCCATGGGCCCGGAGTAAAGATGGATCACAAAGAACACCTGAAGGAAAAAGAGAAGCCAATAATAAAACATATGATGAATTTAATTTTGCACCAGCAGAATTAAATACCTTTAACAACCTTTTTTTCTCTAAAAATGACAAAGTGAGCCTGAATATATATAGAAATCAGCCAAACTTGCCATGCAATCATGTGGGTTTGCTAAGATAACAGGGATTTTGCCAAGTATAAAATGCACATATTGGAAGAAAAAAAACAAAAAACAATCATAAAATGTTTTAAAACATGTCTGACCTCTTTGTGCTTCTCCATGGTGGCGTATAATTTCTGGGACAAATCATTTGCTACATTCGGCATCCCAGGCTTCTTCTTATTGGCTCGGCTCACACTGCTCTTGTTTTTGTTGGTTTTCTTGTTATTCTTTTTCTTTGCATTTTTGCTGTCTCCTGGTGTACCCTGAGGGACATAAAGGACATATTAGAGAAGGCATTTTTATTGATATTTGATCATCATTTATTTTTAGATACCTGATACAATCTGTGTAAAATTTGTACTTAAAACAAAGAGCACTGTTGAGGTCAAACTACACTGAATTTACTTCAAATGGGTAATCAAAGTTTAAAAAGGATCAGATAATTAATGTTCAACAACCATTTTAGGAAGCAACACAAATTCTAATATCGTCGTATTTAATTTGTATCTACTATGATACTTAAACAAATCCTGGGACAACATCTGTACCTCTGGAGTTTCAGAAGGTGCTGTGTTCTCTTCCTTCTTCCTCTCTTCTTCCTCCTGCTCCAGCTCCTTGATGCTTTCCTCCAGAACATTTGGCCAGAAATCCCCTTCAAAGTACGGCAGCTCATTGGCACTGGTCAGTCGGTCCTCAGTTGCCTGTTTGAAGATGTCCTGAGAGAAAAATGTAATACAAAACATTTTAAACATGTAACAAAGACATAAATGTATTTAAACTTAAATAAAATGTTCACAATAACTTCTATTTGTTAAGTGATAAACAATTTTGTTGTCTATATAATGATGACATTTACTTGCAGAGGAAAATCTGCCCATATTTCCATTTTACCTTGTAGTCATGCAAGATCCTCTCAGCAAAAGCCTTTTCCAACATCTTCCTGTACCACTCCTGCAATCTCTTAGGCTTGGGAATCTTCTGGTCAGGAGGATGGCAGTGGAAGATGTAATCATCTCCTTCACTGGGTGGGCACGCCCAGATGTGGCCCTGGGTGTACCTGCAGAAGCACACAAATCAGGTCAAGTCACACATGCCATAAAGAGATTCAAACATCTGTCTGATAGCTTTGGAGAGGTGAAGCAGAAAGACAGAGATCAAACTTACCCAAGTTTTTTGACATATTCAAGATAGCCAATTAGGATCTCATGGTACACGGCTGTTCGCAGAATCCGAGGTCTGAAGAAATGAATACTGTCAAGGTACGATATGTAGACCCGCCTGAAGAGATTAAGAAAAATAACATTGTTGAGTTTGCAAATCTTTTTAAATCCATTGTCTTTGTTTCCATACAGTAAAACCATCAAATAGGTCATGAAACACACCTAGTGTTAGGAAAAGGGCAGTCAGAGCCATACTCCTGTACGTGCATGCCAAAGAAGCAAACATCCACGCCATCAATTTCTTCAAAAGCAAAAAGTGCTTTAGTTCTGTAGGGAAAGGTCTCAGGCATCTCACCCGTGTCCACAAACCTGTTAAGAGGGGAAAAATGCTAAATAAAAATGTGTACACAGCATAGTATTGTGGAGCTGTTTAAACACTGATATAATGTACCTGTAGTCACTGCCAATTATGTATATATGCACGGCGTAACTAACACTATTTATAGCAATGCTCCAACACAAATGATGCATTTCATGTTTATTAATATTTAGCTTCACAATTTACTTTAAATTTGTTCTAGGAGACAAAAGTTATGATTTGCTTAAAAAGTTCTCATGTTTGCCTCTTATAGACAACAGGTGTGAAACCTGAAGCGAGTGACATTGAGCCCATGAAAAGCAAACAGGTTTACATTGCCGAACTTTAAGATAACTGGTTCTTTGGATGTGGGACTCCATCCTAAATGTCTGCTGCAGCTGAAGACCCCGACTGTGGCATTTCAGTGGGGTCAAACAATAAGTCAGTCTCAGGGATGCGCAATTGTGTCATCTTCTGCAATAGGCAGGTTCCACAGTTTGTGTGAATGGATAAATAATCTTTATGGAGAAAATTCAGCTCTGTATAAGATTAAATAAAAAATTAAGGACAAAGAAAATCTGTAGTAGCTCATCAAACGAAGGACTTTAAGTGTGCCATTCAGCTTTCCTCACCATGATTCTTCACTCTTGTTTTTACTTGTTACAATGCTCAATGACAACACCACCTCAGGACCTTACAATTAAGTACCATTACATTATTCTTGTTTGATTTTAGGAGCCCATAATTCTCCATGTATGCTAAAGGATTAAAACAGTTTCTCAGCCCTTTGGACACCCTACAGGGAAACATCACATTTCTATACAGCACAAGAATACTGAGAGTTGTACGATGACTAAATCATTTGCAGAACCACAGTTTCAACTTCTGGATTACTTTGCATTTGTAGTTTTTGTAACAGTTGCATTGATAACTTCTTGAGTTTTAATAAGAAAAGGTATATTAGGCACTGCAACGATGACCACTATTCAACAAACACTTCCCTCCAACTCCATTTTTTTTCCCCCCAAATGTGCCATGTTGTATAACAGGTTACAAAAATCAAAAGGTGCATATCTGGCAAAAATGACTAATATTCAATTGAATGCACTACAAAAACAAGATATTTCATTTTAAAACTGAAAAACCTTTTCCCACAAAAATTCACCATTTTTAATTCAATGACTGCAACATATAGCAAAAAAGAGGGGGCAAGGCAAACAAAAGACAGGGAAAGGATGGAAACGCTAAAAAAAAAACCAAAAAAAAAAACAGTTTTGAAGATTTTACAGATGAACAGGTAAATTAGAAATAGGTTTTTGTTCCGTTCGCATTTAAAAGGAGCATTCCCAAAGGACTGTCACCCACAAGCAAGGATGGAGTGAGATTCACCACTTTGTCAACAACTGAATGAATGAATAGTCCAACAGTATAACAACAGCATTGCTGAAGACACAGTTGGCAGGAATTTAGGGTGTTCATCATCTACAGTCCATAATATCAAAAGATACTGAGAATCTGGAGAAATCTGCACTTAACTGGCCGAGACCAAGAACCAACACTGAATGCCAGTGACCTTCAATCCCTCAGACGGCACTGTGTTAAATACAAACATCACTGTATAAAGGATATTAGTACGTGGCCTCAGGAAAACTTCAGAATATCATTTTCGCGACAGCTACAAAGTGCAAGTTAAAACTCTACCATGCAAATAAAAAGCCATATTTTAACAACACCCAGAAATGCTGCCGGATTTTCTCCCCCAAGCTCATCTGAGATGGACTGAAGCAAAATTGAAGTGTGATGTGATCTTACAAGTCAACATTTCAGGTCATTTGTGGAAATCATGGACATCGTGTCCTCAGGTCCAAAGATGAAAAGAACTATTCGGATTGTTATGAACACAGTTCAAAAGCCAGCATCTATGTTGGTATGGAGGTGTGTTAATGCCCATCTGTGAAAGCACCATTAATGCTGAAAGGTACATACAGGTTTTGAAGCTACATATGCTGCCTTCCAAGCAATGTTTTTTTTTCTTTTTCATCCCTGCTTATATTAACAAGACAATGTCAAACCACATGGTACGTACTACACAGTGTGGCTTTGCAGTAAAAGTACTACACTAAGCAACCTGCAGTCCAGGACTTCATAATGTGTGGCACATTTTGAAGCCTAAACTATGACAAAAAAGATCCCAGCTTGTTGAGTAACGGAAGCGGTACACTAAGCAAGAGTGGAAAGAAATCCATCTACAAATCTTCAACAGTTCGTGTCAACACTTGCTGAGTTTTGTAAAAAAAAAGAAAAAAAAGAAAGGTGATGTAACACAGTGGTGCAAATGCTCCATCTCACCTTTTTTAGGAACGTGTTGCAGGCATCAAACTCAAAAGTGGTAAATATTTGAGTAAAAAAAATGTTCTGCTCAAACATGAAACATTTTGTCTGTGCAGTGTATTCAGTTGGATATAGAATTGAAAGAGATTTGCAATCATTGTACTCTGACTTCATTTACGCTTTACACAACGTCTCAACTTCAAGTAGGGTTGTATATCCATTGTTCGCGGCGGAAGCCTGTGATATGAATGTACATACATATCAACTTGATACCATGTAATGCATGCAACTACTAAACATCCTTACTTAGAATGGAGACGAGCAAACATTTAAACTCTAATCTCATTAGAAACTGAGTAACCCAGCACTGTTCCTGCCATCTGATATGGTCTTACCTGGTTTTCATGCCTGGTTTGACTTCCACAGTTTTGTCAGAGCTTGCCACCACCCTCACAAACACTTCTCCAGCCTCTGGGTGGTTCTGTCTCTTCAAGTATTTATTCACACGGTCCTCTATGTATGTCCCCAGTCTTGTTGTCTGCAGTCCTACAGTGGAAAAGAACATGGACGAAATATTTCAAAACTGTCAACTCTGTTAACTTTCTACTTAAGATATAAAGGGGGGGCGTCAGTAAGACTAAACAAAACCAATTGGTTTTTTAGGTTTAAAAAAAAAACAAAAAAACAAGGGAAAACCCCTTGTGAGACCACAGGACCACCAATAACCAATACAAGGAAAATTCTGGCTGAGGAGCCAGAGAGACATATACAGTCCTCTGTATAATTCATCATCTGATAAAACTTTGAAAAATCACAAAGAAAAATGTTGAAAGTGCCTCTTTTTACAAAATACAAAGAAAACTAACGTTTTGCAGAGAACTTGTTTTCCTTTCGTGTTTTCCCACTTTTCTTCAAACAGCTGTCACAGATGAATCTGAAAATAGACAGAATGAGGGGTTAAACTTAATGTTTGCTATTTTATACCAATAAAATCTGTAACTCAGCGTAAAAGAAAGCATCATCTCACCCAGACGGCCAAATAACCTCGTAGTGTAAAACGCATATCTGATGCATCTTCCGTCCACAATCTTTACATTCAACAAACCTGAAGAAAAAACATGCAGACGTTAAAACAAACAAAAAATAATAATTTTTTTTTTTAGATTACTTGAAGGAATCTGGCAATACTATATCAACAGGTAACCATCATCATGTTCTGTGGTCATAAAAAAACTGCCAACCTTCATACAGATTCACATATCAATACAAAAATGGTCAAAGCTATCAAAGTCATGGCTGTAGCAGCCATAATTTGTTTGAATGTTGATATCTTGCTGCTCAGGCAGCAAGCAAACATCTCCATTCAGGTCAATGTTCCTCCAGTTGTTACACTCTTGCAAGCCAGCCAATACAAGAGTGCCTTTGTGGGAGGTTTAGAGTACAAACTCTGTATCTAGCAAAATCTAATCACTTGTTTCACTTTTCATTTCTGAGACTTTTGGAAAAAAATTTTGGCAACATTTGTATATAATGATCAGATTTATGGACAGACAGACCAACAGGGCCAAATACATGACCTCTGCATTGGCAGAAGGTAACAAGACACTGCATGTAAAAGCAGGTAGGTGTTGTGTCTAAATAATAGTTCTGACATAGAGCAGAAACACTCAAAAGGAATATTCCTGTTATTTTACAGCTTCATTGAAAACAAACGGATCTGAAGGCGTCCAGAAAAAACACATGTGGTCTGTGCACAACAATGGAAAACAGAAAAACAAAGCCAGATGTGGGTTGCAGGAAAAAAAAAAAAAGTTCAGATTTGTATGAACAGCAGCTCATGGAAATGAACGCACATCTGTACGATGACTCCTGACAAACGACATCAGGTTCTGTGAAATAAACATATTTCTGCCATCACCAACTCCCTTAAGTACAAGCTGTGGACGTGGTGCCTACTTACGGTTCAGGGTCAAGAACATCGTTCTTCTTCCGCTCAAACTGGTCTTTTGATATCATTCTAAAATGTTCACACACAAAAAAAGCATGTCAATTACTAACAAAACTAGATAAGCAAACATTTTTCCTACAATAACATGAAAGGAATTTGTAAAAAAAAAAAAAAAAAAAAAAAAAAAAAAAAAAAGATGAGTGGTGTCATATTCATTCCTATAATACAGTATATTGTTGGATCTTTGCATCACAACCCGAATTTCTGTTTTAGATTTAAAAAAAAATAAAAAAAACAAAAAAATTGTCTACAGACCTCATGTCAAAAAATGATTTCGGACATGAGGTCTAAATTGGCTTACGTTTCATATTTTAAAGATAAGCTGACAAATTCTGGGGAAAAATTAAGAACGGAGCACTTAGGCCGCATAGTTTGTTGTAAGCAGGTTTATTTTACTTACGTCTGTGGTTGTGAAGGATCATCTCCTAATGTCACACTGTCTCCCTGGATCTCATTGAAGCATTTTTCACAGAAATGATATCTGCAAGAAAAAAAGATTGAGCACAATCAACTGATAGCAGAGCCTTTTCCCCAAATCCAAATGATAAAGAATTAATTTAATGTTGTTTTACTTGCTTTCAAGCTTCTTGTTTCTGACTATTCGATTCAAATGTGGACAAAATGTGTGCTTCCTTGTGCTTTATAACAAAAGCAGGAATCCCTAAACTCCCATGGAAAGTGTAAATAATTTGTTCTGCAAGAGATCCATCCTGTCTCTACTACTGCTGCTGCTGTACTCTTAAAGTACCGAGCCACTGTGAAAAAAGGGTTGGAGTTGCACAGTTTATACAGCAGGGAGAGCAAAGAAACCCGGTATAAGAAATTATGTGCTCCATTTCAGCTTTAAGGAAAGGGTAATCATAGTACAAAGCATTCACCAAAACAGTTCCATGTCATCTTATATACAAGAAAGGGGAGGGCTAACTTGAAATCACTTCGTAACCCTCATAGATGTTGACAAGAACACACAGTTTTGGTTTTTTTTGGCTGGTTCCGTTGATCTGAGGGTTTAGGGTGTTCCAAGTATTTCGATTCATGTACAATTTTGAAAAACTGAAAGTCAATAGCTGTTGAGAAAAACTTTTTTTTTTTTTTGTGTCACGTGGTTCCAGGATGAGCAGAGCAATTAAAGAAGCAGTTGCTATGATAGCAAGGCAGCACTGCATAAATTCACAGCTGAACTACCAAATGATCAGATGCAGAGGATGGTAACAATGTTCTAACCTCTGAATTTATTTCATTCTAATTTAAAAATATGCATGCAATTTAAGATAATTTACTCAGTTTAAATAATATCTAAAATTTTATTTAACTGTGCAAACTCAAAGCCAACGATCAGTTTAAAAAACAAGCAAACACGCACACACACTAATTCATACACAGCTGCTGGATACCTGTTCTGGTAACTGTAGTATGTGCCTCCAGTAGGTATGGTGCAGAGCTGCTTCCCATAGCAACACAGGGTTTGAGGGGAGAACTCGTACTGCAGACACAAGTGAGAAGAAAAGAGAAAAAAAAAACAAACAAAACTTTTTAACAAGCTTTTTCCATTATGAACAGGAAAATCAATAGAAGAAAAACCCTTTGACATTATAAATTTTAATATATAGCAAATTATGTACTACTCATACAAATACTGACATTCAAACAGTGAAAGTTAAAATGTGGACAAATCATTTGTGATCAAACTGTTTTTGTGGGGGGAAAGAAAGCTGAATAAATACACAAACACAATAAAAACAAAGAAAATCCTTTAAGCATTTAGGAACTAAAGCTGTTTGTAAACTTTATTACATGTACGTATGCCATGATCTGACAACACAACTTCAACTTTATGTAGTATGTGAAACATCTGTTTCACCATCTATTTCAAAACATGCATCTTTGAAATATATGATAAAAATATCAATGAAAAAAAGGAAGAAAAAAAAAGGAAAATCGGACCCCCACCTTCCTCCCACAGCAGTATCCCAGGATCTGCATGACAGGGTCGATCTCTGACTCAAACACCTCGGCCAGCTTTGAGCAGTACTTGTATACCCGTGAGGTCTTGCGATTATAGAGCCAGGCGTTGTTGAACATGAGCCACACATCATCCACATATTGCCAGGGTTCTTGGTACTGCCCTGTGTCCAGCTTGCGCTTTATTGTGGACAAATCTATTGGGTTCTTTACAATGTCAAAGTAGTCCTAAAGAGATAAGAAAAAGTTGCAGATGTAATATGTATCAACCATCCTATCCATCCACCCATCACTGCTCATGATAATTATTATTGATTTAGAACAGTTTTGTGCACACATAGCCAGCACAAATACTTACTGGGATGCCCAGGAGCGTGGGGTCTACTGGCTGTCGGAATGGCAGAGATTCCGGGTCTTGCCTGTAAAGAGACTCCAGAGTCGGCATCAGAGCCTGGCGCAACTCCTCAGGCTTAAACACTGAAAAATAAACAATGGACAGGCAAGCTAAATGATGCAAAAGAGGCAAATTAAAAGTAAAGGTTTACAGTACAAAGAAGGAAAAACACAGACAGCCTAATTCAACACTTTTTTTTACTTCATCGCTTGTTTATAATTATCAAGTTAGATACTTTAATACAAACACTTTGGCTGCCATGTGGATTTGACCCATTACAATGGTCACTACCAGGTCAACAGAGTTCCAAGTAGATCTGGGAAACCTCAGTCCTTGACTGAAAGTGGGGTGGAACCAAATCTTTAAACCTTCAGCACTGCTTCTCATTGAGGCAAGTCCCAAAAAAAAGCCAATGGATTTGTTCCTACTCTTGATTTGAAAAAGAGTCACTATACGGGTCGAGGAATACTCCATGAGTATAGTGACCGTTGCCAAGTTGGCAGCACCGGGAACCAATGCTGCCTGAATGTGCTGTTTTTCGGAATACGTGATTCATTATTTTTCTTTGTTTGAAGCAGAAATCAACATTTTGTATTAAACAGCCTCACTCTGCTGTACTCATCCATGTTTCCTTATTCACTCGTTCAGCTTGAGCTCCACTCTTAGACGCAGCTAAATGAGATTGTCGGACCGGAAATGTGTGATCATTTCATATCGCAATATTACATTTTCTACCTGTGTCAAAAAATAAAGCTATATTACCATAAATGATACAATACTGCACACCTCTATCTTTAAGTGAGAAAAATCGTTTGCTAAAGACATTCTGGTGATACTGAAGGGTTTCCTACACAATGTTTTATTTGGGCAGCAGGACAGTGAGGAATAACAATGTCTGCTGAAACATATTTGGTCACCCACTTATTTTGATTTTTTTTCCTTTCCAAAAAAGTGAAAATTAAAAGACGGTATGCTTGCAGAACTTTGACTCAGCCCTTCTCCCTCAGACACACGTCTCGTTGTCCCATTTCCTCTCAATGGGAAGATATGACGAGAGAGAGAAAAAGTTACTTTCCGGTATTCCAAAAATCCTCCCACAATTGAGGCACTTTGCTGCTCTTTCCCTTTTTGCTTTTCCAGTAAGAGAAAATGGTTATTTTAGAAATATATCAGATATCTGACTTTGAATTGACAAAAACTGTTCGAAGTGGTTGGTTATAAATTCATTAGTCATTAAAACCAGAGAAATCAGAAAAATGGAGCAACAATCAAGCAAACAGTTTCTTAAAACTGGTGCATGATGAAGGAACCACCCTGGGATTAGTCACACGTATTAACTGAGATCAGTGCCTGCTGATCTGCTGATCTACTTGGACAAACTGCAAGCAAAGAAATGCAAATAGCTACTTGAAATTATCAAACATTTTTTATATTTTTTTTCTCTTCTTTTCCACTGTTGCAAAACCAACATAATCAACCATCCCAGATTCTACTGGGATGACAGCTGCAGTTGTGAACATGGACAAAAATGTGGCCCAGCCATTAGACTGCACAGGTTTTGTTCATCCTTTAGCCTCAGACTTACATTTCCGCCGTGACTGACATGGTGATGAGGAGGTTGTACTATTGTTTCCACCCTCCTCCTCTTCTTTGGGTTCTGTCTTCATTTCCGGCTTTTTCTCCTCGACCTCCATTGGTTCTGGTTTCTCTTCTGGCTCTTCCTTCTTTACCAAAGCTGAAGAAGAGTCGTCCTCAGTCTACAGAGAGATTTTTTAAAAAAACAAAAAAAAAAAACAAAAAACAAAAAAAAACAAAAAACAAAACACCATTATATCAGTTTTACATTTTAAAATGAACTTAAACTAGAAGCACTAAGAGATAGCTGACCTCCACCAAGCCATCATGAATTTTTTTGCCAATGACTGTGGGGATTATGTTTCAGTAAGAAGCTCTAATGTCAAAATTATCCCCACAGTAAACAATCATTTAAATAAATTCCTGGATCCGGTTGATTAGGATCACTGCAACCATCGAATCACTTGTTACTTATTCTAATTCTGTGATTTTCCTGAAAATTTGATTAAAATCCATCCATATCTTTTGAGTTACGTTGTTAACAGCCAGACGAATGATCAAACACCACTGAATAAATGACACTGGGTAAAAACCAATGGTGAATTTCAGCATAATATGCAATAAATGTAATTATCAAAAGAAAAACACATTTTCCTCTTCAATTATTTTAAGAATTTAGACTTTTTTTTTCTGGGAAACTTTGTGGCCAAAGAAACCGAGGCACAAAAACGGCTATAAAATAACCACACTTTTTTTTTTTGCTTTTATGTTTACCCAGTAAATCATTTTAACAACTTGCCTCCTGCTCAAAAATACTAAACACTGATTCAAGTTAATGATGCCAATTTATTTAGATATCAGAAAATCCCTGAGATGTCTCATGGTAAAAGTATACATGCATAATAAAACTGCTGTAAAATGATAGGAAATCTATATTTTTCTCTGCTTTTTTTGTAACTCATTTCAACACCTTCAGACCTTTTTAAACTCACTATTTCAACTATTTTAAGTTTTTTAATGCTTTAAATGCCTGTTAGACTGTTTGAAGGATTCATTATTCATTAAAAATACATAGAAAACATCACTTATTTTCTTTAAAATAAAAAAAGAGGGCTGAAATATCTTTGACAGATGACAAGAAAGATGTTTACTAGAAAACACTATTTACAGAAGAGCAATATAAAGCTACGTTTGTGGTAAACATTTGTGGGATGACAAACAGAACATATTTATTCAGTAATATTCTGTTAATATTTAGCATCCCAGTTTCCCCAGTCAGCCTGGAGGACGCCTCCTGGTCAAATGTGGAATCTTGCACACACAACTCAATCCCACAGTCTTTTCTATAGTGCCACCACACTGACTACCTCATTTTAATTGTGTAATACGGTAGAATCACATCAGTGACATGTTTGCATCAATGTGACCAATCAGCAACGGCAAAGCCAGAAAAGTTTGTGACGCTGAATGACTGACACCTGTTGTCGTCCAATCAAACTGATGGTAGGAAATGCCAGGTTAGCCCAAAGTACAATGGGAAATGTAGTTGTTTTACGAAATGTAGTTTTATGCCAGTGGATTAAAGTTGGTAAGACAGAATACATAATGATGTTTTTCAAACGTGAAGCATAAATCCAGCCTTCATTTAACTCGAGTGAATCTTGGTCATAGTGAGATTAAACTGACATGTTTCAGTAGAGGTGTGTTTGTCCATTTCCATGCCACTGGGTGGACACGAGGGTCCAATATTTTTCTTTACGACCTTTTTGCAGATTTGTTTACTTGGTGTTTGTTTATTGTCTAACCTGTGTTTGATGGCTATGGCATTGAATTTTATGAGCTTTTTGCTATGAGTCTGGACGTTCTGTGAATACAAAACGTCTTTTTTTTTTTTTTTTTTTTTTTTAAATACTCACACACAGTTACACCTGTGAAAATGGGATATTTACTCCAGCAGCTCTTGGTACCAGGAGCTTAGGGTGGAAGAGGTTAAGATAGTTCCAACACCCAACACCATAGTGACTAGCCCATAATACTGTCTTAACTATGCAGATGACATCTTACAGTCCAACTATTCTACCTTTGTCATACAAATGCTTCTTCCCAGAATGTCAGGGATTTGCAGAGTATACATTCCTCATCTAAATTACTTTAGAATTATAACAAGGACAATTTTATTAACTTTTATTAAACCAAAACTGAAATGCTGCTTTTTAGCTAGAAATATGCCTATGGACATAAAAACAGCGTCTGATGGAGAACCAAAATCATTAACGTCCACTTCTGCCAAGATCATTTTACACATGGTAGTTTTACAAGGTTTCACCACAAACAGCCACAGCTAACAGATTAACCAGTTACTCGTGAACTTGGCGAGATAGACTAACCCATTGATAAATGTTAAATGACTGTAAGAACTGATTGTAAAATACATGGATGCAAACATCAGACAACATGAGACTTATCCTCCAGAAAAATGACAGATTTTCAGAAATGACAAATATAAGCCGATTAGATTTTCTTCCAAACTCCACGGTCTTTGACCATCTGGCAAGAAGTTCCATTCAAGCATATTAGTTGTTTGCCTGTATTCGAACATGTTGCCTTATTTACCTCCATCTTGGGCTCAGTTTTCCCACCAGCAGCCTCAAACTCCTGTTGGTCATGATGTGTTTCTGCTTTGACCTCCTGAGTTGGTAGATCAGCTCCAACATGCTGCGAGTGCAGGTCGGCGCTGGCCGCTGAGGCTGGCGTAGGCACCCGGTTATCCAGACTGGCTCCAGGCTGTGAAAGCTGAGATGCAAAGAAAAGGAAGAAGAGAGGGGCAGAGAAAAATAAAAGATCAAATACAAGATATTGGCCAGATTTTTTTTTTCTTTTCATGCAGAGCTGTAGCTATGACATGAATGCATGACTCCTCCAGTCATTTCTCCAACAGGTTGAAAGATGTGACATTCCCATGGTGATGGAGGCTACACACAGTGGTGAAGATGAAGTTATTAGAAAGATGGGTGTGAATCGGATGGGTTTATAAATGGCAATCAAGAGGGATGGGAATTTTCACGGGGAAGGAGGGGGATCAAAGTGGAGGGCATGCGGAGGGACTCAGTCTCACCGGCGTGGTAGGGGGCTGAGACGGGGGCTGCGTCTGTGCTGCTGCAGGGAGCTCCGCCTGGGGTTGGGGCTGAGTGGGGCAGGGTGGGGTGGCACCCTGGGCTGGGGCTGGGGCAGGGCCGGGGAGGGTAGGGGTGGAACTGCGGCTGGAGGACTGAGGGTGTGGCAAGTTAGTGCCCCCCCCAGCCGTGGAGATAGAGGAGGTAGTAGGCGGAGGCGTGGCGTGCAAGGGGGTTTGGGAAGAGGCTAGTTGAGGGCCCAGCGAGGGGCCAAGTGCATTCATGGGGATGTTAGCGCTCTGCTGCTGCTGCTGTTGGAAAGAAGGACACACACAAAGAGCAGGCAGACACACAGACAAGATAAGCAGACAAACACATAAGATCAAACAGACAACACTACAATTAACTGGAGGTTTAGAGGGCTAAGTATGATGAGTATGATCAAGTCAAGAGCAATTAGTGTGTAAAATGACTGGTTAATGTAGCTTTATTTTACTTCCATGACAACTACATCACATTAACACACCTTTGATGCAGTTCAAAGACAGAAATGGTCCAATCCAAGCCAGTTATGCTGTCTGTTTTACAACAGTTCCACACCACTCAGGTCTCTACATGTCTCACCTGAGTGACAGCAGCCTGTGCCGGTGGCTGGCCCAAACCAGGCCCCACGGTGACATTCATAGCAGCCGATGTAGCAACTGCACTGGGAGGGAACTGAGTCTGAGGCATGAACTGTCCCTGACTTGCTGTCTGGCCCACCATGTTGCCGTGTCCAGCCATCAGGCCTTGGGCCTGGGGCATTCTTGAAGGAGACAGTCCCATCTTGAAAGAAAAAAAAAATGATGTCACAATGAGAAGAGTACCAAGCCTCATTTCTACAGAGCAGTTTGGATTGGTCCAGTTCAGATGGGACGTTTTAGAATTGTCCAGGCAATTCAGGTGAGTATTTCCACTGCAGGTGGAACCGCCACCATGCATACAGCAGTTTAAGACCAAAAGTGTTGTGTGGGGTTATATAAGTGCAATGACAACAACAATGAAGAAAAACAGCAAAAGCTTGGAAATTTTCTCATTCCAGAGCCGACCAGACCTTACTGTTGTTTGCATGCATCCTTTTACAATTTATTTTTCCAATGTCAACTGAACCGTGTACTGAAAGGAAATGGCAATATTGTGACACCAGTAGCTCCACCTTAACTATACCGTACCATTTCCTATGGCTCAACTGAAGGGGGCCCAGAAATGGTGTGGTGTGGATCAGTTGTACCGTACAAGTTTATCATAGAAACACACCAAATAGCTTTCCGTACCATACTGAAGCGATCAGTGGAAACGGAGCTTTAGTGGCTTTTCAGCAACCCACAAACATCAATAACGACAGGAAAAAAGCTCATCACAGTTTTACATTTTCTATGCCAGGGCTCACACTCTGGTCCTCAAGAGCAACCCTCCTGCAGGTTTTAGTGTTTGCCTGCTGCACACTAGTGTGTGGACCTACATTTTTTCATATTCCTGGTTCTGGCACCGAGCTTTATAAAGATGAGTATGTGTGTGACTTTGAACTCTTTCTCATTGCTGCAACACACCAGACCAACATCAATGGCTCTTTACAAGGCAGGTGCAGAGGATGACAAGTTGTTTGAGAACCTTTTAAATTTGAATTAAGAGTGTTGAACCAGGGAAACACTAAAACCTGTTGGATGGTTACTTTTGAGGACAGGAGTTGATGACCCCTGTTCTATGCTGTCCTGTTAACAGTCATTTGAAATGAACTTGTTTTGAAGATTTAAGGGGGAAACCTAAAACATTTATTCAAATGAAACAGCTTGAAACTATATTTGTACAACAGTCTTAAGAGCATTGCCTTTAGTCAAACATTTTAACATGATTTTTTCCTATCAGAGGGTCTTTCAGCTTAATAAGCATTACAGAAACTTTTGTATAACACAAGTTGTCACAAAGTTTTGGCATGTTCAATCATTCAGACACAGAAAAGTCTAAACAGTATTCATATTATTAGAAGTATCAATATTATATGCAGTAATAGTGGCATAGCACATTTTACATACATAACAAAGGTGCAATGGAGGTAATCTACTTAATAATGGTCTTCTACTTCCTTGATATGCATTTGTTTCCCACCTGTCAGTGTAAGCCCATTCTTTAATGTTTTAGTTGCTTCCTAATCTGGCTTTTGTTCTTTAAAAAGATAAATGAATAAAGCAAATGCCAAGTCTGAACCAAACTTGACCTGTCAATTACATCTATGATACAACTGAGGTTGCTAGTGCTACATAAAAGGTTATGTGTATAGTGATTCTCCGGGTCCCTGTCCCCTTCTTACCGCTGGTACTGAGCCCATGTTCATTTGCTGTGGGTGGTTCATCGGAGAGGCAGCTCGAGCTCCCATTGGTGCCTGAGACATCTGGGCGTTGTGCAGAGTCATGTTGTTGAACTGGTTGATTCCTATTTTAAAGTAAATACAGTAATTATAAGATCAAACTGTTCAGACATAAACACACATATATAAACCGAGATTAAAGCCTTCACATCAGATATTATGAAACATGTAGCATTGGTCCTCAAATCTGCACTATATAACTATTCAAGTACCTTTGACACATTAAGTTTGTTTCATTCACAACTTAAATGATTTTTCAAAGATATTAGAAGCACTCTGATACCGCACTTTTTTTTTTTTTTGCCAATAATTATGTGCATTCATTTCTTGTTATATGCTTTAATGGCAAAATTGTCCTTATGTTCCCTTTAACTAAAAAATACTTTGGATCCAGACAGATGCAGATAGAAGCTATTGTTCCTGATTCCATTTATGAGATTTTCTGAAAATTTAACCAAAAATTGTCCACATTTTCCAGACCAATGCCACAGAATACAATCATAAAATAAGCATCTTCCTTTTACGCTTAACTACGTAATTACTCTCTCCCACTTTTTTTTTTCTTTTTTGTCAGTTGTCATTATGTCACAAAATGAGACTTTTTCTGCACTGTAATAAGTGGATTCATGCTTTCGAATGCAAGGTTACTCCTTCCGATCTTATGAAAGCCACTATCAAGCAGGCTTTCAATGTATGTATGCTCCAACACATCTGACTCAATTAGCCATTGTGCAGAACATGATAGGCTGTTGGAGCAATTTAATTTGTTTTTTGAAAACCTGTTGGATTGTGGCTCTCATTGTACCAGAATAAGTAACCCTGGTCTAATGTGTTATCAGATAGCTATTTATTTCATTTGATCTGTTATGAGTATGTTGCAACATTTTAAGATTACCTTGTGAAACTTGCATGCGATTCATGATCTGATTTGGCATGTTTGGCAGAGAAACGGGCCCATCTGTGAAATGTATAGAAATAATAAAAACACCTTCAAAAAGGACAACTTGCACAATATGTTCACAGATTAATGACTTCCACAATTCCAACCATTATCATATTTTCCACACCATAAGGCACACTTAAAAGCCTTTCATTTTCTCAAAAATTGATGGTGCACCTTTGTACTCTGTGTGCCTTATGTGCGCACAGAGTTCCAAATGTCCTGTGAAAAATTCAGTGAACCAAATGAATTGGGAGTTCGTCATAATTCCTGGAGGATTAACAAAAGTCCAACTGCTGGACATTGGTGTAAACATGGCGTTTAAAGGGCATTTGCAAGCATCATGGGAGCGATGGATAAGAGACGGCAAACACACCTTTACGAAGACTGGGAAGCAGCGTTGGGCGAGTTACGCCACCATATGTAAATGGATTTTACATGCCTGGGCTAAAGTATCTCCTTTGACTGTTGTCTGAGCTTTTGCAAAAGCCGGTATCATTGCTGAACATCCACCCAGCGACGGGACTGACTCCGACAATAACGAGAAATAACCCAGTATGCTTGATTGCAAAATTTCCCAGCTGTTCACTTCAGATACAGAAGACGAGAACTTTGATGGATTTGTGACAACAGATCAAAAAATAAAGTGTGTATTTTTAAATACATACCATAGTTGAATAAAGTTCAACCAGACTCACTGTTTTGCTTTTGTTACTTTGATTTAGCATGCGTTCAGTAATATGGTGCACCTTATGTATGACTTTAGCACAGAAATAGACTCCGTAATTGATGCTGCACCTTATAATCTAGGGCGCCTTTTGGCCCGAAAAATATGGTAAAAGAACAAAGCCGCACAATTCTACTAAATATATTTTGTTTACAAGATAAGGATCTCAAAAGAATACTGTAAAACATCCGAAAACAGCTCATTAGCCTACAAGACAAGTCAAAAGTGGATAAAACAACTGGACTTAAAACTTACGACTACTGGAGAATTTATGGTTTGCAAGGAAAACCCCAACCACTCTCAACATAAATCTTTTTTGAATTTGTAACAGATTCTATTGTTATGCAAAATAAAGGTGCACTCACTCTGTGGCCTTGGGCCCAATGCATTCGGCTGCTGAAGACCAGGTTGCTGCGTCCCCTGAGCAGCCATTGGCGCTTGGTTTATGATCTGCTTCTGTAGCCTTGAACGCCTCTTCTCCTCCAGCTCCTTTTGAATTTTGTATATTTTCTCAGCCAAGAAGTGATAGTACTCATCCTGAAGAGAAATAAGTATGAAGTGTTGGGAAGATCTAAAATGGCAAATTGCATTGTGTATACGGTAAACTTTAAAGTTAATATATTCAGATCATCACTTGTGTTTTGTTTTGATTGTTGACCAATCAAAATGGTTTTTACATATTTTTTTGTCCCCCCCCCCCCCTTTTTAAAAAAAAAAAAATTCTAATTAAACTTACCCGGCTGTTGGCCGACTCATACATGTCCCCCTCTACCTTTCGGGCATAGGCCACAAGATTTTCCATTCGTCTGTCCTTCAAAGCTGCCGGGTCAGGGGTAGGGAATATGGCTTGTACTCTGCCAAACATGAGCAGATGTGTAGCAATTATTAATCTCTGGTAATTTCCGACATCACATTTCAAAACCTTACTTTTGAATAAAATTGTTTCATGAAAGACTGAAAGGTAGCAGGTGAATCTTTCCAGCTCAGGATTACACTTACAGTTTGTGTACGAGGTGATTGCGCAGGTCCTGAGTGACATGCTCATGCCAGGCTTTCCTAGTGCCTGTGGCAGAGACAGGTGCTGCTGTGGGTAGGCTGCCCATTGAGCCCACAGATGATCCATCTGACAGCAGCTGACTGCAATTAAATGATAGAAATGTTACATTGAAACATAATACATGCCTTATTATTATTGCATTATTCTGTCATTACAAGAGGGGATCAAATAGCCATTTACAGTCCAAAATGTTACTTTCAGTTTTTTTGTAACATTTTGGGATCAACAAAAGCACTCTAGTAAGTTGTCGAAGGTAGGAACTGACTTGTTAGTGTTGAGTGTGTTGGGAAGGGAGTCTGTGTGAAGGTTTGTCTGTTCTGAAGTGGTCACACCCATTGTCCCACCTCCAAGAGTCATCTGGTTACCTGTAAATAGATAATGGTGTTAACATATAACATTAATTTAGTTCAGACTAATTTACAGCTTAATTTTGTCATCTCCTTCAGATAGCTCTTGATCATCTCCAATCTCTCTTAACTCGTACACGCCTCAGTCTTTGCCGACTTGGCATGAACAGAATATTTATTACTTTTACTTGTTGATTCTTTGAGCTGCACCAGTGTAATAAGTCTATTTGGTGGCTCGACTACATGCGGTATCCTGTCATCTCTGTCTCATCTATTTAATTTCTGTCCATTTGACAAGAGTTCCATTAAATTTCAGACCCCTCTAACATATATATATATATATATATATATATATATATATATATATATGGAGAGATAGAGAGAGAGAGAGAGATATAGGGAGAGAGAGATAGAGAGAGATATATATATATTTATACACTACTCACAAAAAGTTAGGGATATTCAACTTTCAGGTGAAATTTCACAACAAGCCTAAAATGCATTCAAACCTGTACAGGTGAACTTAATGTGATCTTCTCTAAGCTTTTAAATGCACATGTCCAACTGTTAAATGTTTCAATAAATTTTGCACAAGTTGCTGTTCTCTAACAAGGAGCTTAACGGCAAAAATCACGGCAGGTGTGTGATCCTTGAATTGACCAATAAATGTCCTGATTCAATTAGAGCTGGTGTTTAAACAGTTGTCCTCATCATGCTGTTCACATTTTGACATCATGAGACCAAGACGACACCTAACAATGGAACAACAGTCCCTTGCCATTGCGATGCTTCAAACAGGACGTTCTCAGACAGAAGTGGCCACTGAGCTTGGAGTGTCACAGAGTGTCATCAGCAGGTTGCAACAGAGATATGGAGAGACTGGAAGAGTCACAGAAAGGCCTAGAAGTGGACGTCCTTTGGCCACATCCCGTGCTGATGACCGCTACATTGTGAACACTGCCCTGAGAAACCGGATGATGAATGCCACTCAACTCCAGGCACGTTTAAGAGAGGTGAGAGGCACCCAAGTGTCACGTCAGACCATTCGAAACCGTTTCCATCAGCGTGGTCTGCGTGCTAGACGACCTGCACGGGTACCTGACCACACCACCAGGCACAGGCATCATCGTCTTGCA
The DNA here is from genome assembly GCF_933228915.1 of Telmatherina bonti. NCBI lineage: Eukaryota > Metazoa > Chordata > Actinopteri > Atheriniformes > Telmatherinidae > Telmatherina > Telmatherina bonti. Next base: position 18,847,193 of record NC_136621.1, on the reverse strand, counting down.
TGGGCCAGGGAGCATTTACGCTGGACGAGGAACCAGTGGGCCTCAGTGCTGTTCTCTGATGAAAGTCGATTCACACTGAGCAGAAATGATGGCCGGCAACGATGTTGGAGACGTCAGGGAGAGCGCTATGCATCAGCCACTGTTGTCACCAGGCGAGCTTTTGGTGGTGGCGGTGTTACAGTGTGGGCAGGGGTGTGTCCACTTGGTACAGAACTGCCCTACACTTTGTGAATGGTACAGTGACAAGCCCATACTACCTGAATAACATCATTAATCCAGTGATTGTGCCCCTACATGAACAGCACAGGCCTAATTTCATCTTCATGGACGACAATGCTCCTGCTCATCGAGGCCGCATCATCAGGGAACGGCTGTTGGAGACTGGTGTACCTCAAATGGAATGGCCTGCCGTCGTGTAGAGGCTCGAAACCCTGCACCCCAGAACCTCAATGACCTGAGGGCTGCCCTTCAAGAAGAGTGGGATGCCATGCCTCAGCAGGCAATAAGTTGCCTTGTGAACAGCATGAGATGTCGTTGTCAAGCTGTAATTGATGCTCAAGGGCACATGACGAGATATTGAGACGTTCCAATTTTTTTGTTGTGGTGTAACTACCACTGTTGTTACCTTTTGTGTTGAATGAATTTTTTGAGATGAGGAAATCAGTCGTGCATCCTTCTACTTAAATGTCTTACTTTTATGATATTATATCACTGTAGCATGAACATATTGCATTTTCCATAAATTTCACCTGAAAGCCAAATATCCCTAACTTTTTGTGAGTAGTGTATATATAGATATATATATATATATATATATATATATATATCTATATAGATATATATAGAGATATAAATATATATATATATATATAGAGACAGACATATATAGACAGACAGACATATATAGACAGACAGACAGACAGACATATATAGACAGACAGACAGACAGACAGACAGACAGACAGACAGATAGATAGATAGATAGATAGATAGACACACATACACTGTTCAAAAAAAAGATCAAGGGAACACCTAAACAACACAATGCAACTCCAAGTCGACCACACTTCTGTAAAATCAAACTGTCCACTTCGGAAGCAACAGTGATTAACAATCAATTTCACATGCGGTTGTGCAAATGGAATAGGCAACAGGTGGAAATTATAGGCAATTGGCAAGACACACCTAATAAAAGGAGTGGTTCTGCAGGTGGTGACCACAGACCACTTCTCAGCTCCGATGCTTTCTGGAGGAGGCCGTGGGAGGGCAACAACCCAGCAGCAGGACCGTTACCTCCTTCTTTGTGCAAAGAGGAACAGGAGGAGCACCGCTGCGAGAGCCCTGCAAAATGAGCTCCAGCAGGCCATAAATGTGCATGTGTCTGCTCAAACAGTCAGAAACAGACTCCATGAGGGTGGTATGAGGGCCTGATGTCCACAGGTGGGGGTTGTGCTTACAGCCCACCACCGTGCAGGATTTTTGGCATTTGCCAGAGAACACCAAGTTCGGCAAATTTACCACTGGCGCCCTGTGCTCTTCACAGATGAAAGCAGGTTCACACTGAGCACATGTGACAGACGTGACAGAGTCTGGAGACGTCATGAAGAACGTTCTGCTGCCTGCAACATCCCCCAGCATGACCGGTTTGGCAGTGGGTCAGTAATGGTGTGGGGTGGCATTTCTTTGGAGGGCTGCACAGCCCTCCATGTGTTCGCCAGAGGTAGCCTGACTGCCATTAGGTACTGAGATGAGATCCTCAGACCCCTTGTGGGACCCTATGTTGGTGCGGTTGGCCCTGGGTTCCTCCTAATGCAAGACAATGCTAGACCTCATGTGGCTGGAGTGTGTCAGCAGTTCCTGCAACAGGAAGGCATTGATGTTATGGACTGGCCCGCCCGTTCCCCAGACCTGAATCCAATTGAGCACATCTGGGACATCATGTCTCGCTCCATCCACCAACGCCAAGTTGCACCACAGACTGTCCAGGAGTTGGTGGATGCTTTAGTCCAGGTCTGGGAGGAGATCCCTCAGGAGAACATCCGCCATCAGGAGAACAACCAAACATCAGGACTATGCCCAGGCGTTGTAGGGAGGTCATACAGGCATGCGAAGGCCACACACACTACTGAGCCTCATTTGGACTTGTTTAAAGGACATTACATCAAAGTTGGATCAGCCTGTAGTGTGTTTTTCCACTTTTACTTTGAGTATAACTCCAAATCCAGACCTCCATGGGTTGATACTTTTGATTTTCATTGATTTTTGTGTGATTTTGTTCTCAGCACATTCCACTATGGAAAGAACAAAGTATTTAATAAAAGTATTTCATTCAGATCTACGTGTTACTTTAGTGTTCCCTTTATTTATTTTTTTAGCTCTATATATATATATATATATATATATATATATATATATATATATATATATATATATATATATATATATATATATATATATGTATATATATGCATGCATGCAGTGAGAGCAGAGCATCACCTCTGCTCCATGACCGGACGGAGTGAAACGCACAAAGTTGCAACTTGCTTATTCCCTTCCTTGTTTACATATTACTCCCTGTTAATGAATAGTGCTAATGGAAACATGTTCAAAGTTTGATAACATGTAGAACAGACAGGTATTAAAGTAGCCTAATTAAAATGACATTTTAACTCTGTCCAGTTTTTGCCAGGAAAATTTGGTTTCTTTTCCTTTTTTGAATCAAAATGCAATTCAATAAATTTTTCCAGACATGACTAGAGCTCGAGTTAATAATATTGTTTGTATCTATTATTTGATTTAGACATTCACTAAAATCTATTTAAATTAAAAAGATTTTTTTTTATTATGAGATTAAAATGCAATTAATCCAGTATGAAAATTCATACATGATAAAATAACTCAGCAGTATGTTCTGCTTCAGGTACTGATTCTGCCTAATGGACTTTACCAATAGCGCCGATGGGTCTCATCTGCTGTTGAAGCTGCTGTTGTTGGGCCTGGGAGTTCTGAGCACCTGCAGTCTGTCCTGGGACCTGCTGGGCCTGAGCTTGTCCAGTGGCCTGGCTGCTATAGGGCAAACCAAGTGCGGCGTAGGCTCTCTGCATGGAGCTGGGGTCTATAGGTGCTGGGGGATTGATGTTGGGAGCAGCGGGCTGGCCCACACCAACAGAAGACATGGAGTTCTGGAGACCCGTATTTGGGGAACTCAGCATAGCTGGGGACAGAGACAAAGACATCAGTTTAAAACATCCAAATATAATGTGGTGACTAAACTGGTACCAGAATGCAGTGTTGTCCATCTTGCAGATTTCAATACAACACCATATGTAAACATAAAACAAATGCTGTATACTTTTATATTCCCAAAAAATATGAAAATATGTTTTATTGAAAGCAAAAAAAACAAAAAAAACAACTAATACAACACAGGCAAATTATATAAAATAAAATAAACATTGTGTATTTGACCTCTGACCAGATATAAACATTACATGGCAATCTGATTGGTGTACAGCCATTGGCATAAATCCCCTACACATACTGGACATGTACGAGGTTACTCTCTCTGCGTTTGTACAATGGCTAAAATTGAGGCAAACCAAACAAAACATGGAGCACTCTGTTTGCTTTGGCAGGAGCACAAAAGTTGAACATAACCATCTTTAAGATGCAAGGTAAGAAGGGACAGACTGACAATGGTATGCTGATAAGCAATTAAAGATATTCAGCAGTAAAGAAGGAAAGAACACAAAGTTTACACCCCTCAGCCGTAATTATTCCAGAAGACTTCCTGACAACAATTAAATGATAGCTTTAAAAAATAAAATAATAAAGAGTTTGACTAAAAAAAACTGATAAAATTTGGCTGTATTGTAGAATAAGAGTAGCAGCAAGCTAAAAGGGAGAGAGCACACAGAAATAAAGCTGACTCTGGCAACACACACACTAAATCACAGCACTTTGTAGGTCTCGCTGTGACAAAAGAACTGAGGCAGGAAAAACAACTTTTTTGTCCCCCCCCCCCCCCCCCCCCCCCAAGTCCAGGCATTGTGCTTGTTGAGTATTTAACGTAGATAATTTTGTCATTAACCTGCAATTAAGGAAAGGGACTTGACAATGGTTAAGCGATGGTATATTTGACACTGGTAATACTTACGCTGTTGGGTGTGTTTGTCGCTAGCATTCTTCAGCGGCAAGCAGACGGGACAGTCGTGCCGTGTGCAATTTTTCCAGTGGGAGATGATCTGTCTGGATGATGCGCAATGAGCCACTGCAAAGGAAACCAGAGAAAGACCATCAGAAAAACAAGTTTTCAACATTTAATCAGTATTACTGATAACTGTAGTTTTCATATTTGCATTCGAAATCCCAGGTGCTACACTGTTCCATTTTGGTTTCATGTGTTCAAAAATTTGTTGAGTGCAAATAACATTTTTCTTGGTTGCACCTAAAATCACAGGTCTACATGAAGGACTTTAATTCTGTCTCTGAGTGTCTCTCTGTGCATACTGTGTTAGTTTCCTCCTTACCAAAGCTCAGAGAAGAATAACATAGTGATAAAAAAAAAAAAAAAAACAGAAAAGAGGTGCGTCTTCACCTCTGATCCAGTTGTACACCATGTTGTGTTGGTTTGAAATTCAGACCATCATACATGAGACATCTCATTCAGCAAAATAACGACATAGACCAGAACTTAAGAAATGGGAATTGATTATAAAACTATTTGGATGTTAATATCTTTACCAAGCGTTTTTCACTCTGTCTGAACAAATTGAAGCAGAGAAGCAGGATGAGAGGTGAATATGTTTTTGACTACAATGAAACTACAATTTCTACAATGGCGGTGGGTTCTGATGGTTTAGTTGTGCTCGATCTTGTGATTGACACAATGTCTTCATGATGGACACAACATTTTCTACCAACACCAGAAAAAGAAAAAAATTGCGGCTGCTCCTTGCTGGACTGCAAGTGTTTCCATATTCAGCTTCCTAGGGGACTTTTTAAAAAACTGAAAGTTTTGTCTGATTTTCAGCTGGCTGAAATGTTTTCCCATATGCACCCTCTGATGGAAGAGCGGTCACTTTTAGGCATGTACGTGTGTGTGTGTGTACGTATCATGCATGTGGCACCTGGGTGAAACTCACAGAGCAGCTATGACATGTCATCCATGTCTTGATCAGAACACAGATTTTATGTATTATAATCACAAGACAATCATTAAAATGTGTTAAATGGAGTTTGATTCTGTAAAAATTGGGATGCACCTAAACTTTTTGCTGGCTCACCCAAATTCAAAAGGTTGGTGTACCAGTGCAACCAATGAAAAAAGTTAATCTGAAGCCCCGATCAACATATTCTCCATAGGAAGTGTTGTTTCAGGATGAAGATGGTATGTTTTCCAGTTCTTCTTTTTTATATCTATTAACTCAATCACAGTTGAGTCACCACTTGGAATTATACCTTGCGTTGAAATACCTCATGCAACAAACATCAACTCAACCTTCTGGCTGAACAACTTGCAAACAAATTCCTCCGTTTATCAAGACTGACTGAAATCTTATTTCAATATTCTATAGAACTGATTTAAACTATATCATGCCATATGATCAAGTCAGCATAATGGTACATTTCCAAAATTTGGAGTTTCCTGGGGCAGTTTTTCTTAAACCTGCTTGAAGACCCACAGAATATAGTATGATAAAATATATTATAATATATTATAAAATAACACAAAATTATGATCATCTGGTGGAAATGTAAGTACAAAGACTGGAAGTGCAAAGGCAATACAAAACAAAACTTGTCACTTAAATAACTCTTTAAAGGCCAAGATTTGACCTAATGAAAAACTGTTCTTGTAGGCAACATTTAATCTATTCCCAAGTGTATGGAAAATGACTATCTTTCAGAAGAAATCCCAAAAGGACAAAAGCCATGTATGCTAGCTACTTCACCACTTAACATTGTTTCAAACTCACTAAGTACGTGACTGCAAGCTTCAAGAGCAATGCACAAACAAGCACATTTGAACTTCATTATCATTGTGAGAAAGCCAACGCTCCTGGCAAAAAGTCAAACACAGCAGTGTTATCATAATGGGAGAGATAAATGTGCTTTGAAGTACAAATCTCTATAGTTATGTCAAAAGTACAAAAAGGCAAGAATCTCAAACAAGAGGAAATAAACTAGGGTGCAGAAAGCAAAGGGACACACTCACAATTCACATTCCCATGAAAAGGCACAGCATCATTTGCTTATGCATATTCACTTTATTTTGTAAAATCTGAAATGTGGCACGTAAGGTACTACCCACCAATTTACGTCAAATCTGGCTAAATTGTCAAAGCTTTCAATTTGTAAAATTAGCAAGTCTAAAAATAAGAAACCAGAAGAACAATGGTTTTTGCTAACATTTAGGGACAGAAATGGAATTAGTTCTACAACTTGCCATATTTGTTGTAGCACAGAAAATTGCTAATTATTCATCAATTCAGCACCTTCGACTACTCAGAAACTATGTTGTAATACAGTCAGCTATGAAGCTACAAGCACTTTGTTTTGGGCATTTTATTGCATATTATTAGTGCACATTCCTCAAGTGTGTCTCTTGCATGACTAAAGCCTGAGGGGATATGCATCTAAAAAGTGACCAAGTGTATGAAACAGCCCTTTAAAAAGTTATTTTCTGTTGTTCTTTATGGCAAGTTAGGTTGTAATATTGTTTAAACACGTATAGTAGCATTGATTTATCACCATTCAATGCCTTCTTCAAATTGCATGAGAATGAAAATATAATGATTTACCTTGAAATAATTCTTGTCAAATTTAATATTAAACATTATTGTTACCCATCTATCAAAGCAGTATGCATAGCTATGCCAATTGGAAAAAACAGTCTAAAGTAACAGACTATGGGATTCCAATCTGACTAGGTATGCCAAACCAAACAGACCACCAGAAGCTTTTCTCTCTTCCTAAACTGGGATGGAGACATATGAGCTGCTGCTGTTTGTATGTAGTACTACTAATATATTTTGGCTTTAAACAACTTATATGTGGAGTGAGTCCATTCTAATGTCCATAAAAAACAAAATATTTATTGCTCAATAATATTAGCCGATCAATTTTTAACATTTACAAATCAATGATAAATCAGCACGTGACACTAAGATTAATTGAATAAATAGTAAATCCTGTAATCTAAAATGTAGTAAAGACTAAAATGCGCCAATAAACAATTAAAAATTTTGATGATCCAGTTTAGTATGAACAACCACACTAGTCATTTTCACACAGGTCATCGACATGATGGAACCATGTGCTGCATGGTGGCACAGTGGTTAGTATCTATCAATGTCCATTCATAAACTTTTTTTAATTTCTTGGTGAGAAAGTTATGACTTAACAGAAAAAAGCAAAACAATATCTTTTGAAAATGACCGAGCTGATCTTCATGTTGGTTGAGACTGCTTAGACCTACCTTGGCAGGATTTGCCAGCCTGGCAGTGGGTCATGTGGTTGAGGACGTTCTTCATTGTGCGGCAGTGAGGCAGGGCACAAGCCCTTACCTCCCCATTGGCCTGCTCTCGTCGCTGGCACTTGTGCGCATGAAGCAGCAGGACCAGCTGCTGCTGGATCAGCTTGCGCTTCTCTGGGTCTGCTGTGGGACCCGCCGAAGGCACTGCCACACCTCCGCTGCCAGCCAGCGGCAGCATTGCTGCCTGCTGCTGTGGCTGCTGTGTAGAATTAACAGGAGGGGATAAAAAGGTTTTTTTTGCATTACTCAGTGCTCTACATATAGCATAAGTGTTACAGAAGAACATTCAAGCAAATAAGCCTATAAGTAGTCTCTATGGCTACTCTGAACCACAATATGAATAAAGAACAGTTAGTTTTGTAAAAAGACACATCTACACTTGCACATACCATCAAAATGGATTTCATTTGAATATTTATGAAAAAAAGATTAAAATTCATGTTCCAAACTTGATGCCTATTAAAATAATGCAAATTAGGACCCCTTTTGATTCAAAGATAAATTATTCTTGAAACTATTCAATTGAATAGTAAAACAAAAGGCTACAACGGAAAAAATAAATCAAAAACAAATTTGTGTTCATTTGTGTAGGTAAATTGTGAATAGCTGTCAAACACTAACCATGTTTGGCACGCTAGTCACAGCGGCCCCTTTGAGCTCATTAGGAAATGGTGGCAGGCTGTTGGCAAGGGAGGCCTTGTTCTGGAGCTGCTGCTGAGGGTTTAGTTGTTGGCCTGGTCCCGCAGCCCCTTGACCATAAGGTTGAGGCCCAAACGGACCGCCATTGGTACCTATGCCCATCTGCAAACACAGACAAGTGACACAGAAGTAAGTATAATTTTGCAGGGTCCAAATCACAGACAAAAATCTCCTTTAAAGGGTAATTTTTTTCTGAAAGTATTAAACCTATTAACTTATATAGAACGAGTCCGAAAGTCTGGACACACATACATTCATTCTAAATGGTAACCATTCTCACTTTTTTATGAACCATTTACAGTAAACAATGTTCCAACAAAGTTTCTACCATTCCAATGCCAATTTGTCACTACAAGACACCCTCTGCCAGGACAAGCACTATTGCAACTGTGCCAGGATAACTGTGGGTCTTTAATAAGCCAAAAGATGCTCTGGCACCAAGACAGCTGCTCTACATGATACCAACTCGGTTGAAAGATTTCAAACTCTTGACCATAAAGTCAAGCAAGACATTTTTTCCACCTCTTCCCATGACAATTAAATTAAGTTAGTCATGAAGTTGACTCACAAAAACAATGATGCAGCTGGATTGCAAGTTTGGTCAGTAACAGGAAAGCAGGTACAGATTACTAGCAGTGGCTGCGTAAGCCCCCCCCACCATCCAAAAGATCATAAAAGAAGCTTGGTCCTCATGCAGCAACCAGGTTCAAGCTGCAATCAGAGCAGGAGGTGATGACCTCTGCTACATGATGAACCTGAAGCCACAACAGTCTGGCTGGCTGTCAGATATTAATTTCTATTAATGAGGACTGCAGATGAAAACATTTAAAAAGTTCAAAACCACTGTAACAAGTTGAAGACTGGATCTGATAGTTAAATTACTTAAATTGACATTTTAATCTTAGTTGTTTTCAGTTTTGGCCAGAAATATTTTCTATTGTTTTCTACAGTTTTGAATAGAAATTAAATTAAATGTATTTTTTTTAGCCAATAAAAAAGCCTGATATTACAATCGTATTATTATATGTGTCTATTATTTGCTTTTGTCATCCAACAAAATCTATTTAAATATTAAAATAATGTTGCTTTTTGGGCAAATATCATTAATCAAAATTAATTAATTACAAAGCCTGTAATTAATTAGATTCTTTAAAAAAAAAAAAAAAAAAAAAAAAAAAAAAAAATCAAATCCCACCCCTACAATGTGTGACAGAAGAAAGCCCGTTGCTTATCAGAGCCTTGCTTTACACACCGATTTACTTGCTGGTGCTCTCTCACCCACCGAGTGGGAAACCAGACCAAACTGTCAGGCCAGACTGTATCCCCCCTCAGGCTGTTGACACCGCTCCAACAGACCAGATAAAAAAGATCCAGCTGAGACGCCAAGACACTGGCAGCTTTTCAACACAGCTGAGCAAGAGGACACCCACTCTCTCTTAAACCTCCCATTCATCCCCACACCATACATCAGAGATGAAACAGTTATCACCCTACAGATCTGGCTGCCCTGATCCACTCAAGCCACGCCATTTTAAATTAGTTTTTTTTTGTTTTGTTTTGTTATTTTTACAATACCTGTCTATTCCCTTATCTTATCTCCCTTATCAGGAGAAAGTCAGTGAGAAACATGCCCTCCATTTCCCCCATGCAAAAAACTAATCCTGGATAATACAAATGTTTTTATTTGACAAAACATAGATTGTATCTCCCTAAACCCCTTGAAAAAGATATACTGTGGTTGGTGCCACACATACGTCCTCGAATAGTTTCTTAAACAACTCACACCATCTATGTTGTACTTGCATACAGAGCTTCAGCGTCTCGTCTATAAAACAAGAACATGTGGTTGAAGGCTTTTATATGCAAACAGCCAGTTGCATTTTGTGACAAATTTTTAAAAGTGCAGCTAAATGTTTAAAGAAATGTCTCCAATGCAACTTGCAAGTATTCTTGAAAAAAATCTTTTTTTTGTTAAAATTATTATAACAAATAATGCAAAATCAAAGCACATCGAAAAGCTGGGAAAATTCCATTTGGATCATTAACTACAATGCATAATGTGAGCACTTCAAGGCTGTTTTGGCTGTTCATCACCAATGAAGTGCACATTTCTCTAACACTATTTTGATTTTTGCAATGCAAGGATCACCAGACACCCCCCCACCCCCCCCCAAAAAAAGAAAAATCCTCAATTATCCATTACCCATCTTTTATGGCCGATTGTGACACTGATCGACTCCTTGCATAACTGTGTAGTGCAGCTCAGCAACAGACTTTGAGCAGAGATTCCTTTTTAATTTTTCACAAAATCTGTATTTCCTATTGCAGCTTGAACACTCAGGGTAGGGAAGTTTGAATGAGGCTGCTTTCCTTTTTCTTACTAATACTTCAAAAACTAAAACTCTTTTTGCATTGCTGAAATTGTACATCGCCCCACTTTTGGGGAGGTTTTCTATTGTGGCAAGAATTGTATTACCAAAGGATACTGTTTTTTTCCCTTTTATTTGGCACATCTCAGACAAAGTTTCAACCCAGCTAAACCAATTCTTAAGAGACATAAAAAAGACAACCATCACTGATTGGTTAGAGAGAATTCCTTGCAATGTAAGACAATATCTATGCAGATTTTTTTTTTAAATGAAGTCCTGGAGCCTCATTTATAAACCCTGCGTAGCGGTGCAAAAAACTTCCCGATTCTTAAAGCAGTGCAACCACATCTCCTACGTCCGTTTCACTTTATGAATAGACTATAACTGGCGTATGCCAGATCTTGTATGTGCTACAGCTTTATAAATGAGGCCCCTGGTCCTTAATCACTGTATCAGAGGTTGCTCTAAACTTAAGGCCAGAAAACTCCTCATCAACTCGCTGATATTTGTAAGAAATCAAAAGGCTATCTAACAAATAAATACGTTCCCAAAGTTTAAACTATTTATATTTGCAATCCATTTGAAATGAAAACCAAATTAACAAGTATGTGGAAATAGATCAAGACATATTTTTCATGTGCCTCAGCATCCTGCATGCAAAAATGCTGAATGTGAAAACGTGGGAGCATGACTCACCTTCATGTTGCCTGCTTGCTGGGCTGCACTAAGGGTGGTATGAGCTCCCATCTGCTGTCCTCCCTGGGTAAGTGTTTCTGCCAGTGCGCTTCCAGATCCCCCTGGTCCTGGCGCAGTCCCTTGCAATGCCGATCCTTGGTATTGCATGCCTGCTACTCCAGCTCCCCTTCCTCTCCCAGCTCCAGGTACAAGACCGCCATTCATCACTTGCCCAGGTTGAGGTTGCCCCCCCTGAGCCATGAGTCCAGCATGGCCCTGGCTATTGTTGATCATAGTCTGGTTGAACGCTGTTGTGTTCAAACCCATAGTCGTGGAATTGTTACTGTTGTTCTGTCCTGCTACTCCAGTTGGTGTTCCTGCTTTTTGAGCTTGGGGGGAGGGGTGGTTGTTGGGTGAACCCTGGCCAAGAGGGCTCTTGCCCAGTGGTGTTCCCAGCTGTGTGCCCATGCCTCCAGGTTGAGGACTAGCTGAATTGAGCCCTGCTCCCTGTACCCCTGTGATACTGGAGGTGCTACTAGCACGAAGAAGCTCTGAAAGCTGCTTATGCTTCGCGGCTGCATCAGGGACAACAGAGGCACCACCAAGACCAAGCGGAGTTCCACCTGGGCCACCAGCGCCAGATGCTGCTCCCCCATTTGAGGGCATCCCACCCATTAGGCTCAAATCACTTCCATTAGGTATCAATTCATCTGGAAGGTCATTCTCTAAATCATCCCAGGAAAGAGAACTCACCAGATCTATGAGAAGGGAAACAAAAGAAAGGCAAAATTGATCAGATTTTACAAAAATTAAAATTCTTTTCAAATGCTGGAAGAATATTAACGTAAGTGTATTATAATAGGGCACATCAGTCTAACTTATATAGTGTCTATATTTAGAACATTTACATCTGCTCTTTGTGTTACACTAGCGACTCATGTCACACACAATTCCACACGACAGCATACCAATGCTTCCAGTCATAGGATATTAAAAGGCCAACAAGCTAAACGCTGCTGTGCTATTGCATTTCTCAGTATTACAAGACAAATGACAGTGTAATAGTAACAGCATAGCCACTGGCTAGCAAGTTTAGTGTGACAGAAAATCCTGCTGGGAAGTGGAGGAATGTTTGTGTCACACCATCCAGAGGTGTTAGCATAATACTGAGAGCCTAGGGAGTGCTGATTTGTTTGAGATGAAGTGATTAAGATGGTGAGAAAACTCTTAGCGGTGGGGGGCATTATGAACATGAACAGTTGTTTTTTAGTTCCTTTCCCAATAAGTGGGGCAAATACTTTTTTTCTTTTTTTTTTAAATATGAAAGGTGCAGCTAAATGTTTAAAGAAATGTCTCAAATGCAACCACGTGAGTCTCTTATCATTAATATCTGGCAAACTTCCCTAATCCAAACTGATCAAAACATTTCTTGGAGCATTAAAATATGCAAACTAAAAGCCTTTCAAAACAAATATACAAAATTTGGAGGTAATTTAAAAGCAAATGGATGCAGAAATGAGTCATTCATCTTCAAAGCTAACACATCAGGTTTCTTTTGTAATCTTTCCTTCTTTTTTCATCTTGCTACAGGTTGTACAAAAACAGTTCACAATGCATCTCTCATTCACTACATCCCATTGTAACCGTCTGTCATGACTTAATTGAGGTTAAACATGCAGGAATTGGAACATAATTTCAGAGAATTCTCTAAATGTTATATGATGACAACCAGCCATGTTTTCATACATCTGAATTGTATATAAGAAACCCAAAGCAGAATCCAACAATGGTAATGGTGCACAGTTTTATATGCTAAAAATGCTTTTTTAATTTACTTATTTTTAATTACAGGTGCTACACCAAACATTGCTTACACTTGACAATGACTTAATTTTCAATGTAATATATTAAATTTCTTCCGTCCTTCATCACCCAGCCTTACCACTAATACATTGGAAATACAGAAGGAAATATTCAAAACATAGCCTGTTTGCTAGCAAGCTACAGCTCAGAACAACTGGACCAGACAACACCTTCCAAGTTCAAATTGATCACATCTGTCTGTTACATGGAGATGCAGCAACAGCCCACAGCCTGGTACACAAGAAAAAACCTGGCCTGCCAGCCGTCAGTCTAACCATTTTATGTGCCATAAACATTTGACCAGTTTATTTCATATTTACAGGCAGACTACATAACTTTTGCCATTTTCCCTATGACGTGCCCCTATCAATGGCTAATTTGGCAACCATCTTGCATCCTAGCTGACCTGTTAGCTCTCTCCAACGATCTTACACTGACACTTGTTTTGTCCCTTTCTTTTTTTTTGTCTTTGTGCATTTTTGTGCACTGAATCAGCAACAGTGCACATTCAAAACAGCCAGTGTGTTTTCTAGCATTCAGAGAAACTCTGCTCAGAGGCTGAAGAAATGCCCATGCCCACACAGGGTTTTAATGTCAGAAAATTACGTAATGTGTCCTAAACCAGAAACTTAGTCCACAGCAGGGTGGAATTGTGTACACGATGGGGTCCATGTCTTTATATGACCCGTGTCACATTTTTCATACTTTTTCCATCTGTTTAACCTTCATTCAGTGAGAATGAAGGAGCTGACAACTTTCTGCTTCATGCTTCTTTGTATTAATTATGCCCACCTCAAATGTCAAACTAATCATACAATACTTGAAGTGCCACAAGAAGAACGCTCTGATTGGCTGATGCATCGAAAACAAGTCGCAAGATGTCCTCATTGTGACCTCGAGAAGAAAAAAAAGTTTTTGCTTCTTATGGGCTATGCAACAGGCTACATTCTGTTCTACAGTAGTGGGATTGTGTAAAAGGATGTTATTCTGAAGGATGTTAGACTTCAATGCTCACGTGGGCAATGACAGTGAGACCTGGAGGGGAGTGATTGGCAGGCATGGTGTTTTGTTATTGGACTTCTGTGCTCGTCATGGATTGTCCATAACGAACACCATGTTCTAACATAAGAGTGTCCATATGTACACCTGGCATCAGGATTCCCTGGGCCGCAGTTCGATGATCAATTTTGCAGTCGTATCGTCGGACATGCGGCCACATGCCTTGGACACTCGGGTGAAGAGGGGGGCTCAGATGGTGGGGGAGGAAGCCGGTCACATCTGGCAGGCCCAGACGTGTTGTGAGGGTCTGCTGGGAACGTCTGGCTGAGTCCCCTGTCAGAGCAAGCTTCAACTCCCACCTTCAGCAGAGCTTCGAACATGTCCCAAGTGAGGTGGGGGACATTGAGTCCGAATGGGCTGTGTTCCGTGCCTCTATTGCTGAGGCGGCCAGCCGGAGCTGTGGCTGTAAGGTCGTTGGTGCCTGTCGTGGCGGTAATCCCAGGACTCGTTGGTGGACACCAGCAGTGAGGGATGCCGTCAAGCTGAAGAAGGAGTCCTATCGGGCCTTCTTGGCCTGTGGGACTCTGGAGGCAGCTGATAGGTACCGACGGGCTAAGCGGCATGCGGCTTCAGCTGTCGCCGAGGCAAAAACTCGGGCATGGGAGGAGTTCGGCGAGGCCATGGAGAAAGACTTCCGGACGGCTTCGAGGCGATTTTGGTCCACCATCCGGTGGCTCAGGAGGGGGAAGCAGTGCTCCATCGACACTGTGTACAGTGGAGATGGGGAGCTGCTGACCTCAACTCAGGATGTTGTGGGTCGGTGGAAGGAATACTTCGAAGACCTCCTTAATCCTACCAACACGTCTTCCGATGAGGAAGCAGAGCTGGGGGACTCAGGGGTGGACTCTCCTATCTCTGGGGCTGAAGCCGCTGAAGTGGTCAAAAAGCTCCTTGGCGGCAAGGCCCCGGGGGTGGATGAGATCTGGATGCTGTGGGGCTGTCCTGGCTGACATGCCTCTGCAGCATCGCGTGGACATCGGGAGCAGTGCTGCTGGCAGACTGGGGTGGTGGTCCCCCTTTTTAAGAAGGGGGACCGGAGGTTGTGTTCCAATTACAGGGGAATCACACTCCTCAGCCTCCCTGGGAAGGTCTATTCAGGGGTCCTGGAGAGGAGGGTGCCCCGTATAGTCGAATCTCGAGTTGAGGAGGAGCAGTGTGGTTTTTGTCCTGGTCGCGGAACAGTGGACCAGGTCTATACCCTCTTTGGGGTCCTGGAGGGGGCATGGGAGTTTGGTGGCCTCAGGATTGGGTCCCTGCTTTTTGCAGATGATGTGGTCCTGTTGGCTTCATCTGGTCGTGATCTCCAGCTCTTGCTTGAGCGATTCGCGGCCGAGTGTGAAGCGGCTGGGATGAGAATCAGCACCTCCAAATCTGAGACCATGGTCCTCTGCCGGAATAGGGTGGATTGCCCTCCCCGGGTCAGGAGTCAGGTCTTGCCTCAAGTGGAGGAGTTTAAATATCTCGGGGTCTTGTTCACGAGTGAAGGAAGGATGGAGCGCGAGATCGACAGACGGATCGGTGCGGCGTCTGCAGTAATGCGGACTCTGCGCCGGTCTGTCATGGTGAAGAAGGAGCTGAGCCAGAAGGCGAAGCTCTCGATTTACCAGTCGATCTACGTTCCTACCCTCACCTATGGTCATGAGCTGTGGGTCGTGACCGAAAGAATGAGATCTCGTATACAGGCGGCTGAAATGAGTTTCCTCCGCAGGGTGGCCGGGCTCTCCCTTAGAGATAGGGTGAGGAGCTAGGTCATCCGGGAGGGGCTCAGAGTAGAGCCGCTGCTCCTCTGCATCGAGAGGAACCAGTTGAGGTAGCTCGGGCATCTGGTCAGGATGCCTCCTGGGCGCCTCCCTGGTGAGGTGTTCCAGACACGTCCCTTTGGGAGGAGACCCTGGGGAAGACCCAGGACACGCTGGACGGATTATATCTCTCGGCTGGCCTGGGAACGCCTCGGGATCCCCCCTGCAGAGTTAGCAAATGTGGCTGGGGAGAGGGAAGTCTGGGCTTCCCTGCTTAGGCTGCTTCCCCCGCGACCCGACCCCGGATAAGCGGCATGAAGATGAAGATGTTATTCTGATGCTAAATATATCAAACCCTGCTATACCCTTGAACCAAATTTTTTGCCAGAGTTCATTTATCTTAATAGAGTTGTGAATTAAAATATTTATGCATTGCTTCCAACTAAGCTTGTCGCAATCAGCAATAAGTCAATTAATCGCACGATAAGAAAAAATGTGCACAATAAGTTTGCCAGACGCAATCATTTTCATGTCTCTCTCTTTTCTTTCTCAAGTGCCACGTTTGTTTGAAGACAATATTAACTAAATACAGTAATACAACAAGCTTCCATCTGCACATCAACTGCATTTATCCCAGCTGGAAAAAAAGACCGTAACTTCCTGACAGTCCACAATCCACAATCGGTGTTTAATCAACAAATTAAATATAAAGAGGACAGTGCAACATGTTGTGCACTCAGACAGCGTGGTTGGTAAAGCGATACTGCCCTTTAATATTGATGAAAAAGTGACATTTTGAAAAATGTTGCAAACATTTCACAGTCGGTAGGAATTGCCTGGATGAGCATACATGCTACAAACAGCAATTCCACAACTTTACAATGACATAAAAAAAATGACATACTGAAGGCGATCAAAACAATCAATCTTACCATTCCACCTCTGGTCAAGTCCAAACATGCCCCCTCATATGAGCTGACTATAGACTATGTAACTGTGCTACATCGTGTTTATAGACCATATGTTCCAGATATATGGTCTATAAACACGTTGCCAAAACTACCGACCTATGCACTCATAGGTTGGCGAGTTAAATCACTGTAATATCCCTCCGTTACGGGGCGTAACCATAGCAATCCATTAATCAGCTGGTTCAAATCAGCTGTCTTTTGACAGGTGAATGAGAAAAACGCGCTGTAGCTTGACAGCAGTTGTTTGGCATAAAACGTACATCAAGGCCAACATAAAATAGTTCCTATGCTTCAGCATATTTAGCAAAAGAAACACAAATTTGTTATAAAATGTTTCCTGTGTGGTGGGACCATGGTATAAGTGGATTAAACAACTTGGAACCGTCCATTTGATTGTTATAATGCACGACACAGTGCCGAGAACACCACAACACGCAGTGTTGTTTGAAAATACTGGATAAGTGTGTTAAATAATCTAGATCTCAATTTCAGTCAAAATAATCATAATTATAATTTTTGCCATAATCGAGCAGCCCTAGCATAAACTAGTCTGCACATCGAGCTAAATGTTCTTTAGAAATTAAAGTATGTTATCTTTAAAAGGGTGTGAAAATTTCATTTGCTTAGCGCAATATTGTCATTTATTGCAATAATTTCTGAGACAATTAATTGCATGGCAAAATTTGTTACAGTGACAAGCCTACTTCCAACTCAAATATACAAAGTGCCTGGTTCTCTGAAAGAATGTACTTGTGCATTTATAATAAACATATTAATGTAGCAGTGACACACAGACAAAGGTTGCTTTCCAATTATGAAATTGCAGGAATAAATGCAAGAAAAGACTTGTTCAAAGCAGGGAATACATATATGAATGAGTTTCACCATTACACTCATGTTAAATAATTCCATTTGTTGACATTGCAGGTATTAAACCTAAAACTGAGCATGTGGCACAGAATAACCTGCTAATCTTTTAAAAATTGTGCTCCAGTAATATGTATTCTTTTGACAGGAATGCATTTTAGCTCTAGTTCCTCTTTAAACTGTGATCCCAGCTACATTAACTAAATGTACCTAGTGCATCCTGAGGACATTTTTTATTAAAAACACTAGGATAATCAGCTAGCAACACAAAGTATACAAGTTATCTGTGCAAGAACAAAATAGAGCAATCATTAACATTCAACTGCTGGTGGATATCTTCATTGAGATTCAGTCAGTGTTCAGCTTTTAATGAGGGCACTTGGCCTACACACTTCCCTGAGTAAACACAGGCTGGCTGCACAAATCTGCTGTGGTAGCTCAAAGTCTGTCCCCCAGTATCAAACAAGCAGGTGTTCCATGTGGAAAGAGCTTGTTTGGGCCTCAAGGGACCATCCATCTTTCGGTCGCTCGTTTCTCTCATCCAAACCTGTCTAACAGCAGCCACATGGATGCTCTTTGTAAAGGATTCACACCAACCACATGTGCTTAGGCATGACCCCACATAAATTTCAAAATATAGACTTACTGTAATGTTTCCCTGACCGCTCTGCTAAAGACCAAAACCAAAGTTTGATTAAGTTTTTTTTTTTTTTTTTCTTATAAAGTAAGATTAAGTATCATTAAATGCAGTCAGGGGGTATGGGTTGTACCAGTTCTCAATTTGTTGATTAACACATTTTCATCTAAC
This sequence comes from Telmatherina bonti, assembly GCF_933228915.1. Classification (NCBI taxonomy): domain Eukaryota; kingdom Metazoa; phylum Chordata; class Actinopteri; order Atheriniformes; family Telmatherinidae; genus Telmatherina; species Telmatherina bonti. The sequence continues at coordinate 18,828,606 of NC_136621.1, read as the reverse complement.
CATATACACATAAAATGAAGTGAGCATAAAAAGCTACTTCTAAACCACCAATCATTTTATTTTGATGGTCACATCTACCTTTTCAAAGGCCAAATTTGAAAATGTAGCACAAAACATTAAAGCATTGTGTCTCAATTTATCTCCCTTGGTCCAAATTTTAAGAAAAGTAATATAGTTTTCCCATTGAGAGTGAAAATAAAGAACTTAAAAAATAAAACAAAAGACGTACTGTGAAAATCAATTGGATTTTATTGATCTTTAACATAACCTGCCCTGCCATATTGGTAAAATGAAAGTATAACACAAAGGGCCTTGTCAACGTAGCTACCCTTGTTTCAATTATGTTGTATTACTGGGCAGGTTCGTAGGTGTCGCATAAGGGTGGGAGACTTGCTATTAGGGCTGTGACATTATGCTTTTGTCCTCATTTGACTCGATTCAGATTAATTAGGTACCAATTTGATTTAAATTGTGATTCTCACAATTCTTCGATATTGCTGATTTTTGTAGACTAAAAACATGAAAAATAAACAAAAATGTATTTTACTAGTCATTTTTCTTGATTTCAGTTAGAAATAAAACACAGTAGCCAGACCATCGTTCTGCTGCTATAATGCCCAAGATGACAAAAAGACCAATAAAAAATAAAATGATAAAAATTTTAAAATGGATTTTCTTATTTATCTGAAAAAAAAAAACCCAACGTTTTTTAACAAAAAAAAAATTCAGATTTTAAAATTGTTAAGCAAAAATCCTGATATTCAATTTTTCAATTTGATTTTCCCACCACTACTCTCTATTATGTTAGATTTATATAACCTTGGATCAGAAGTCAATTTTTAGCTGGAAAAGCTCAACTTCTTCAATTCCCCCCAATCTATAGGATGGAATCCAGTACAGTGGTGCCAAGTTTGGGAGTTAGGACAAAGGAACCTTTCAGCCAGCTAAATTTAATTACAGGTATGGTAACACTATTGTAAGAGCTGACCGAATTCCTTCACACAACCTAACACGTTTACAATGAATGAGAGAAAAAATAAAGTCATTACATTTTCCCAACCAAAGCCAGACTTGAGAAAATTAATGTAATTATGTTAAATAGTTTAAAAAAAATAAATAAATAAAAATCAATAAAAAAAATCAAAGCCCTCAAACCGGACTAACACATAAATATTGCAGCTGGAGAATCTGTATGCTCAACTGGACCCAAGAACAGGTGCATACACAAGCTCCAACATCTGTTTTATTAATCTACTTCAGTGATCCTCACTGTTAATTAAACAATATACTAAGACAAAAGGAGAGCCACTACCCCCCAACAAAAAAAGCGTCTCCACACTACGTATCCTGCCACGTTGCCAAATCAGTAACATTCAGCTTTTTAACAAGGAATGGTGGTCCTAAATACTGCATGGAATAATGGCATTTTTATGCAACAGTATATGGTGAAAATACAATAATGCCTCTGGAATGTGAGTGTTTCTCTCTCTCTCTCTCTCTCTCATATATATATATATATATATATATATATATATATATATATATATATATATATATATATATATATATATATATGAAGCTACCGACAGAGCAGCTGAAATTAGCCAAAACTAGCAACTCTGACAGGGTCGGTAAGGGTCATCAGTGAGCTGCATGCGGCTCGCGAGCCGTGCAATGAGGAACACTGATCTATTTGATCTTTTTGTCATAACTGATAGCTTAAATGCATTTTAATAAAGGATGTGCAGGACATATGCAAAAAGACAACAGCTATTTTAAGTCTCTTTTTTGTTTTGAGGACAATTATGTTTCAGTGGCCATGTTTTTATGCGTTTTAATTCCTCTTTAACTCCAAAAAACCCGTGAAACCCGCTTTAAAAAATAACTGTCACCACCTAATTCTAAATTAAAATACAATTTCAAATTCATCTAAATTCTGAAGCAAATGGCTGGTTTGTTTCCATTTTAAAATGGACAATGATTAATTCTTGAGAAGTCCCCAGAACTGAATCCAATTGAGCACATCTGGGACATCATGTCTAGCTCCATCCACCAACGTCAAGTTGCACCACAGACTGTCCAGGATGCTTTAGTCCAGGTCTGGGAGGAGATCCTTCAGGAGAACATCCGACTGCCATTTCGAATTAAACTTAATTCTGAATCAAATGGGTGATTTATTCCCATTTTAAAATCGACAATGATTAATTCGCCTGGTTCTGCGCATGACGCACATCTTCCGTGCAGTCTTCTACCTCCGGTCTCTGGTGCTTTTTCTTCCTTCTGTAACCTAGCTGCTGAAAAAAGTGTAGTATGCTCACATTGAGCTGGTACTTAAAAATTATAATCAAAGTTCAAGCAAAAAAAAAAAAAAAAGGTACTTATTATGCCTCCACGTTGTAGCTGAAGAGAAAAGAGGCAGGAAGTGAAATTTACTTTTGTTAAACACAATGTATGTCACGTCCACCCCCTGTTCAATTAGAACCCTTCCCAACCCCTGGCCTAAAGCGGAATTAAGTAGAGGCAAATAAACGTGTTTTCCATGTATCCTCAGTTTGGAATAACTAATTCTATATAAACTCGAAGGACAACACTTTCATTGAAATAGTTTAATTTAAAATAACTCATTCCAAATTAAAAGATCATGAAAACATAGCCATTGTGAAGAGCTGTTTACAGCACTGTGTTAATAGAACGGTGTGGTCCTTTAAGAATGAGCTACAGAGAAAGATACCAGCAAGTAAGCTAGTCTGACACACAATGGATGTCTGAGTTAGAGCGGCATAGAGAGGCATGCATTCAGAGAAAAGATTGCCGTCAATAACTGCCTGTTCAGTCGTTCCAAGTTTTAGTAATAAATGTGACAGTTTATTTTTTAGCTACAACTTGGGCGCAGTGATTAAGTTAACACCAGTGGTGGGCCAATTCACTATTTTATTGATGCAACACGATCTTACGTGCCAATTCATATCCAATTCGTAAATGTTCAAAAATGGTTATTTTCAAAATAATTAGATGACGAAAACACAGTTGTAAAGTGTGGCATGAAAACTTTAGGAAACATTTTGGTTTCTATCTACATAAGAAAAACAAAAGGGCGGGACAAGACTTATTTTATACGCAAGGTATTTAAAGCCTAAATAAAATGTAAAGTCCCCAGCCCACATTAGAGGAAAAAAGAAGCCACAAATTGTTGTTCCCAACTATTGCTTTTATAGTGGAGATGAATTTGCTTGGTTACTTCAATTTAAGGATACTAAATTGAATATGAAAAGTAGTATTAAAGTAGCAACGGAGTGAGGGGAAGAAAAACTTTCAACGGGACAAAAATGCATTGAAAATCCTGACTTTAACCACTTAATCATAGCACGCAGAATTGTAATGGAATCTAGTCATGAGGTTCCCAAGATGACACATCTATAGCTACCAGCCTCTGCTTTTACACTGGTCCTCGTGAGTTTCTCCTGGTACAACCAAGCGGCAACCTCTGACGGTTAAAAGTGAAACCTATGTGGAAATGACAAAAATTTGCTAGGTGCTGGCTCCAAAACAGAACAAATCCCCATAGTTAAAAAGACCAACTTCACAGCAGAAAAAAAAACATGTTTACAGCCTGGTACAAAAATCCATTTTAGGTTTAATAATTCAAGTTTACCTTCATGACAACTTTAAAGGGAGTGAATTTTTTTCTAACTCTACATTTAGAAGTAATTTCATCTCGAAATTTGGCATGTTATGGGGCGTGTCCTTTTGATTGACAGGTACTCTACCTTCAAGCAGAAGGAATGCAGAACCGCAGTTTTTAGCCGGTTAACAACATGACTTAGATCGGACTTTGATTGTGATCAGGATTTTGGTGGCCACAATTAAATAAACCTGATCTACAATATTTACATTCAAAACGCGAGCTCTGCTGCATGTGTGCGTCTCTGATTACTCAGGTTCTTAAACAGTAGTCTGCCAACCACCAGGGGGAAAACGTGTGGTTAAGGCTTCATTAAACTGCCTAAATACCAAGCGAGCACACCTTTTACCAGCAAGCCAGTTAAGTATCGTTGGATTGCTTGGTCATTTCAGGTCTGCCTTTTTCCTCTTGCAGGTAAAACGGATTGTTTTGATTAGACAACTGATCGAGATGGTAAAAAATGCAAACATTTTTACAACACATGGCATTATAATACACAAACCCTGCCACGTGAACAACCTGCTCTGCCGGGATGAAGTTGCTCGTTAAATATGAAATAACCAGCTTCATTACACATAAAGCAGACATCACCACCCGAATTGATCCCTCCCGGCTTCAGACAAAGCATCTGGTGGAGGATGTAACAAGCTTTATACTGATGAGAGCAAGTCATTTCGAGAATGGAAAATGCCGCTGCATCAAAACACTGGATAAGTGAAATGTGATATCCCTTCGTGTAATTATTTTTCCAAGGGGGCGTTGCCTGCGCTGTATGAAAATTGCAGAGGGAGCGCTATATTTTATTTATTTATTTGTTCATATATATATATATATACATATATATATATATATATATATACACACACACACACACACACACACACACACACACACACACACACACATGTGATGTAGAGTTGCCAGGTAGGTTGTTTACAAGTGGTGCATTATGTATGTATGTGTGTGTGTGTGTGTGTGTATATTAGTGGTGGGAAAATCGAATCGAAAAATCGGAAATCGGGATTTTTTTCTTCACAATTTTAAAATCGATTTTTTTTGTTTAAAAAAAAAAAATCTTTTTTTTTTTTTTTTTTTAAATAAATAAAATAATCCACTATATTTTTTTTTGTCATTTTCATTGTTTTTTATTGATCTTTTTACTTGTCTTCTTGGGCATAATAGCAGCAGAATGATGATCGGGCTACTTGTGTTTTTTTTCCCTCCTAACTTAAATCAAGAAAAATTACGAGCAAAAAGAAGTTTTATAAAAAATGTTTTTAATCTACAAAAATCATCAATATTGAAGAATTTTGAGAATCGCAATTTAAGTCGAATCGTCACCCAAAAAATCGGAATCGAAACGGGACAAAAGCATATTGTCACAGCCCTAGTGAGTGTGTGTGTGTGTGTGTGTGTGTGTGTGTGTGTGTGTGTGTGTGTGTGTGTGTGTGTGTGTGTATATATATATATATATATATATATATATATATATATATATATATATATATATATATATATATATATATATATATATATATATATATATATGTATGTATGTATGTATGTATGTATGTATGTATGTGTGTGTGTGTGTGTGTGTGTGTGTGTGTGTGTATATACATATATATGTAGGTGGGTATGTATGTGCATATACGTGTATGCATTTATCTCGTTTTCTGTTTTCTTTTCTGTTCTCTTTCTGCCCCTTTTCTATCCGTTTCGGTCAGGTCCAGCAGCATAAACTTTGTAATACAAACAATTATCCAAAACATATAGAAAAATAAAATAAGAATCAAGAAATACAAGGGGATCATTACATCTATAAAAGTTCCCCGTGGCCAAATAAGCATCCAGTCTGCTGGCTTAAATGCTGGGCAAGACAAAAAAAAAAAAAAAAAAAAGAAAAAAGAAAAAAAAAAGAAAAAGTGGTGCATTAAAAATACATGTTTTTCCAGAAACACTGAATGATTGTGATTAATAATTGTGATACAGACTATGGGTACAACACACTTTATTCAAATGAAAAGGTTCTCCAACAACTTATCATTTTCTCCTTCTGCCCGTTAATGAGCCATTGATTTGGGTCAGGTGTGTCACAGCAGGGAAACACTGTATTGTAGCTGTTGAGAACTGGAGTTCTCTAGCCCATGTTCTATCACATATTCTATTAAATCACTTCCTGACCCATGTTCTCTATCTTATGTATGACGCCACTGGAGCCCACAGAATGTTAAATGTGTTTACTTCTGCTTTAAATGTGGGCATGTACTTGTGTGCATCTCACTAGCAGATGAGCTAAGCCTGCTGCTTATTACAGAAGCACAACAAAAGTTTGAGCAAATTTAAAAAAAATCCTAATTCATAAAATTAAATAGTAATGAACTGCAAACCTGAATTACCTGCTTAAAATCAGTTAATCACCTTGTCTTAATTTATTAATTTTCTAGACGTTTATTTCCTATTCCAGCAATTTGCAAGTACGCCCTGGACAACTCAATCTATCACAAAGCCAACACAGAGAGACAAATAACTACCGGAATACTTGGGGAAACCCACGCATGGACAGGGAGAACATTCACTTTGGTAGCGATACCATTAAATAATGAAAAGGGAACTGGACTTTAGCAAAAATTTCATTTGTGATGTGGGTACAAGGGGAAAGTTTGGTACAATTTATTCTCTCTCTTCAGAAAATAAAGTGCAGTAAATTTAAGTGAACCGCAAGATCACAGAATATTTAGCCATGGTTAATTAGCACAAACTAAATGCTAATATAGCTTTTTGGCTTTTTTTTTTGTAACTTCACTCATTGTGGCCTAGTTGCCATTTTCTAGAACTGTAAAAACCTTGTCTGTTTGGTGGTGGGTTTAGCAGAGCAGATGACGATGGCTAATAACAGGTTTTTAAAAAACACTCCGCAATGTGCCAACAGTAAAACCAAACCAATGACAACTTAAGGGCTTCCTTTCTGTGACTATAGTTTAAAATTAAATTGTGAGAACTTTATAAAAACATGTTCTCAAGTCAAACAAATTATCCAATGTAATGCATACACTATCATGACACTGTCATGTATCTGCCAGTACAAAAGTAAACAAAAAGAAAATGAATTTCGGAGAGCACAGAAAGTCAGCTTAAGCCGGTAAGTCAATAGCCAAAACTAAAACCACTATGATAGAAGCTGCGTTTCCATTTAAATATTTTGCAAAATAAAACGAGATTAAAAAAAAGGAAGAAAAAAGGACAAAGGTTTAGTCCATAAGCCATAATTCTTGTAAAATGTCATCCAGAGACCCCACTTTTCTGAAAATGGAGATGCAAAACATTTTCTGGACTGCCTTTTTCAGTTGCCACTACAGCTGTTTCCGCTGTCGTCATCAGAAGATGAATGAAGTCATTCAGAAGTCGTATTCCTAATTTTAACATGGTGTGAAGAACAAATGTTTTCCCAAACACATGCTGTTGGGTTTTATTTCATTTCTACCCAATCAATATTCTGCATCACTTCCTTCTTTTTCTTGATGCTTCATTACTGTTGGCATTTAATCTTGGTTGCTGAATAGTATGTTTGCAAGTGTATGAGCCCTTGGCTTTTAAGAAGACCAGAATTCACTTCTTTGGTCTGCATTCACATAGGTGTTTATATTCCGCCAAATGAATCGTACTATCCCTGGAAGTCCACAATCCGTTTAAAAATGGACAAAACAGCAGCAGTGTGAAAGCGCTCTTAAACTCTTTCCATTTGATAAGAGTTCTGTTAAGATCAAGCTTGCCTTGGGAGGGTTGACCTTTGAAATGAGCTATTGAACTAGTGAGGTGTGTGATATTTGGGATATTTCTGAATTGTTTATTACCCCTCCTTGTATCTCACATCCATGTGCACAAAACTTCAGAGTTTAAAGTTTGTTTTGATGTGGCTATCATTAGGGCTGGGCGATTAATCTGATTTTAATCTCAATTACAATCTGGGTTTTCAACGATCATAAAAATAAAAGGGTGTGATTATTTTTCTCTTTGGAGTTTCCTCTACTGCTGTCTTCAGTTGCTAATTGAGCGTCACTGGCATTGCAGCGCTGTGCTGTAAACTCCTCCCACATCCACTTTAGTTTCATTCAGCCACTGTTATCACTAAAGACTAGCAACAAATCTAGCAACTTTTACTGGAATTATTAAGCCTGTTACATACTCCACGAGAAGCGAGAACTTTTTTCTTGTTCTCGAGGCTCCGAGAAGAAAATGACGTCATTTTGTTTTTGCGGACGTGTTTGAGGACAGTTCATGACACACCGGGCTGGCAGAACTTTTTTCTTGCGGGGCTCCGAGAAGTATCGTGTGATTGGTCGGACATTGGAGGTGGGCGTCGTTAACACAGAGAAAGCATGAAGCGGAGTTGCTGCTTCCGTGTGTTTGCTGTTGCCGGCAAAACGGATTGTTTTGATAAAACAGCTGATCGAGGTGGTGAGAAAGTACGAACATTTTTACATGTGGCAATAAAACACTCGGATCCAGCCGCGTGCACAACCCGCCCTACCGCGGACGAAGCTGCTCGTTAAATATGAAACTAGAAACTCGGAGAGCGGAAACCTCCACCAAGCACAATGTTTAAGAATCCTTTTAAAACATTCCTGGATCCAAACGGTGATCCTGATCACCACCAGAATTTAATCAGTTCTTCATTTTTACATTTGCAACAACTCTTGAAATATTTATAAAATCCCTCCGTAACCTTTTAAGTTATCTTAAGCAAAAAGACGCCTGGGAAAAAACCCTCCTCAGCGGAGGCAACAACCGGGTTCATTGCACATAAAGCAGACATCACCCCCCGCAGTGATCCCTCCCCGCTGCAGATGTGCTTCTCGTGGAGTATGTATGAACCTGCCGAACAAGATGTTTTTTCTTGTTCTTGCGGCCTCGAGAACAAGAACTCAGTTCTTGCTTCTCGTGGAGTATGTAACAGGCTTTAGAGACTTTTCTGGTGTTTTGGCGACTGACTTAAAGGCACATATTGTCCTGCAGTTACTGTAAGGAACGAGCAGCAGGAGCCTCTCCCCATCCTAAAGCACTCCCAGGCGGCCAGTCTCATTCGGCTCCGGCTGCAGGTCAATGCAGAATAACTACTGTAGGTTGTGGAAGTTCACAACATCATTTATACCACTGCCAGTGAGAACAGGCTGCATTATTTTTGTCTAAACGCACACGTGTTTCGGCGAGTTAAACACTGTAATATCCATCCATTACGGGGCGTTACCATAGCAATGCGTTAATCAGCTGGTTCAGATCAGCTGTCTTAACAGGTGAATGAGAGAAATGCGTTGTGGCCTGACAGCGAACATGAGAGTTTCTACACTTCAGCAAATGTTGTAGAAAAGAAATACAAATTTGTTATAAAATGTTTCCTGTGTAGGACTATGGCATAAGCGGATTAAACAACTCGTAACCGTGTGTTAGACGGTTATAATGCCAGACGCCCAAGAACACCATGACGCGCAGCATTGTTTAATCCTTACTTATATTTATCTATTCAGTTTACATCGGTATTTGCACTCTGTCAAGACAAAGCTTCATGTTATTTGTTTGTTTTCTAAACTATGTGGGATCCTTAAGACATTTTTTCTTAAAATCACGGTTTAATGTAAAAAAAAAAAAAAAAAATCATGTTAAAGATAAAAGGATGATTGTTTAAAATAATCGAGATCTCAATTTCAGTCAAAATAATCGTGATTATAATTTTGCCATAATCGAGCAGCTAGCTATCATCTAGGTTTCCAAATGAGTTATTTGGTGTTACTTACAGTGGCTTTTTCCATTATTAAGGAACTTTTAGCACAGCGTTGTTAACCACTGTCAGAGACCCAGCAGTACACTATTGCCATCCAATGATAATGACGGGGCTAAAATCTTTCACAAGTTCCTGTAATTGCTTGGTGCATTTCTAGCAGACTTTTCATTCATGCAGCTACCATAGCTTTTTTTTTTCCCCAAAATAAAAATAATCCATTAAATATTTTTTTTGTAATTTTTATTGTTTATATTGATCTTTTTACTTGTCATCATGGGCATTATAGCAGCAAAATGATGGTCTGGCTACTGTTTTGTTTTTTTCCTAACGGAAATCAAGAAAAATGACGAGCAAAAAAAAAGTATCTAACATTTATTTTTGTTTTTAATCTACAAAAATCAGCAATATCAAAGAATTGTGAGAATCGCGATTTAAATCAAATCGACACCAGAAAAAAAAAATCACAATCAAGTCGGGACAAAAGCATATTGTTACAGCCCTACTTCAGTGTGTCGCTGAAGAGACAGTTGATAGTAAAAGGCAGAACATATAACATTAGAAAACCAGATATTAAACTGCATGGTCATGTCACCACTGCCATGTTCAAGCCACAGATATATTCTAAATCATTTACCCTGAAACTTTTTTTGAACTGCTTGGCACCATTACCGGCAGCGGCCCTAGCTGAGGACATGGAGGATTTAGGAAATGACCAACATCACTGAACCACCACTGCTATAACTAACGCTCATCTTTTCTTCTGCTGTTTTTTTTTTCTTCCTTCAGACACTTTAAGATTAGTGAATGGATCGTCTTACTGGCTGGAATTCCAGCTGCAGTCTCTGTAGCCTTGAGACTGAGGGTTATCAATACAACTGTTTGACATTATAGTTTTAGGTTTTCTCCATTGGTTTTTGATAGAAAATGATCCATGAGATTTAGTTGCACACTTCAGTAAAGATGCTGGAATGATATGACGGTTTTCCCCGGCAAGGGGTTCATGGTCACGTGATCACTGGGCTGTGACATAGGTTTGCAACTGCCCATGGGGAAATGGGGATAATTCTCTCATAAGAGCTTAGAGCTGGTAAGAAATTAAAGCCCACAATTATTGACACATACATACCTACCTACCTTATAAATACATACCTACCTACCTACCTTATATATACTTACCTACCTACCTACCTACCTACATGCATACATACATACATATATTTTTACAAAGGGTTGGTGTAGGTGTGCAGTCTTTGTGGTCCTGTAGTTTAGCTCTTTGTCAAAACGGTTCATACAGTTTCAATGATTTTTAGGTCCGGCTTTGGCAAGAATTTATCACCCTTTCTTTACTCCCACTTTCCTTGACAGAAAATAGCAGTTTAGCAGCCATCTTTCCATTAATGCAAAGCCTTAATTGAAAAGCTGATGAATCAACCAAGAAGGTCTTATATGTCACTTTGGCAATTATTAATCTGTTCACATAGTTATTAATTCTGTTCGGTTTTCTATATTTGCAGAGTTTTTGGATAATAATTTTGTTGGACTGACCTTTTTGGAACCATAACTCCATTTCATGGCAATTGAAAGCATTTCTTCTGCTTTATTCATAAGCCCAAGAAAGGGAATAAAAACAAAATGTGTCTTTGACATGCTAGTGTCTCACATCTCAACAGCACAAATGTAAAAAATATAAAATAAAAATGGCTAAACTGCCTGATGTGTCATGACTTTGGCTCATAGGGCTGGATTAAAATAAAATCTATTTGAATCAATTCAAAATAAATTACTCCTACATCAAAGTTGGAGATAAATTTTTACACTCAGACATGCACACGCAGGAGATATCACTTATGTCAGACAGAGAACACGACTCGTAAAACACGCCAACAAGCTGGAAAAAAAAAAAGGGGTGGCTGTAGCTCAGCAGGAAGAGCAGTCGTCTTCCAACTGGAAAGTTGGAAGAGCGATTCCTGGCTTCCCCTGACTTATGTGCTGAAGTGTCCTTGGGCAAGACCCCCAAGTTGCCCCCTTAGCCTATCAGGCTGAGTGTGTATGTAAGTCTCTTTGGATAAATGACTGCTAAATGACTGAAGAATAGAATAGAATGTAGAATAAATCAAACAAAAATATAAGAGTTTTTATTATTTTCTCACGCAGGTTAAGATTGAAGCACTCTTGCTATATGAGGAGCAGCTGAACTACTTCTCCTGCTGTTAACGCCCACAGCGTCATGGCCATAGGGAACGCACACAGCAAAACAAGCTAAAGCCACCAGGTTTGTATGAATTTCTGTGTTGTGTTATGATTTTAAATTGATCCAATAATCTCTGTAGATTTTATGAAAACAATAACACATTACATGAAGTGTGAACATCAAGAATATTTAGAGTAGCTCCACAAAATGAAACACTTTTACCAGGCCATTTAAAAAGTTATTTTTACTAAGTGTTTTTTTTCATAACAGCACTTTTGGCTGTGAAATAGGAAAAACACTGTATTGCTATGGTATTTCAGAAATGCATGTAGATTTGTCAGTTCAGATTATTACATAGTGTCTTCCTTACATTCAGACCAAATTCAATAGTCTCACGACGACAAAATTTCTTTATTGAATCTGCAGTCATTAATCCAAATTTTACAATAGGCTAATGAAGTTGACACTAGTAAGCTTAAAACAACATCAGTTAAAGTGGTATTGTAACCGTGGTAATAGGTGCTATTGGTATGTGAATATAATCAAAATCTATCTAAATAGACTGTTGTGAATCAAATCAAATCAAAAGATTAATGAGGATACCCAGGCCTCCCGATTCATCCACTGACTTTTGTGCAATTTAATACTTCTGAGATTAATAAATCAGCATTACATACCCAAAAATACAAAAGCACTCACTCTAGAAATGTTCAGGTACATAAACTGGACTAAAATGAATGAAAAAGCAGACAATGCCCCAATAAACTTTGAGAGATGTTTAGAAAGACTGAAAACTACAGTTCTGAAACACTTTAAAAGATTATTTAAATAATTAAAAATGTCTGGATGCTTTGCAGTGAGCAAAAAGACATGGAAACTCAAGACATTCGCACAGAACTATATAAGCATATCTTTACTGTGTATCTCAAGAGTGCTCATTATTACAAAATATATAAGAGCCTTGTACTATTTTCAAAAGCACAAGAAGAAAACAAAAAAACATCTAAACAATCATGCTGCCCTGTCCAATCCATGCTGGAAGAAAAAAAAAAAAAAAAAAAGACGTTCTTCTAGGTGGAGTGACATAGACCAATTTGATAATGAGTTTAATTTTTATCGCTATCAATATGTTTTTTTTTTAAAGTTGATAGCTGAGCTCAGATATGAGTCATGTCATCTTTTTAATTCACAACTACAGCAGCATCAACACAGACATGAAAACTGAGCACAAAATACAATAGGAAACCTTTCCTCAAAAAACTCCAATTGCAGCAACATCAGCATCAAAACATCATGGACTACAGTATCACAGTGCATCATAAATCGGAGAAGAGTATGAATGAACAAAACATGTTATTCTGGAGAAGACTTTATATTACTCTAATCAAGACATTAAGGTCTTTTCACTTTGTTTCCATGAAAACCACCATGCCTGGTTTTGTGGACAATTCCATAATGTCAAAATGAGCTTCTCTTCAAGATAAGGTATTTTCAACATGTCAAAACTTTCTGGAAGAATTCAAAACCAAATGCATGCAAGGTACTCTCCTTTTGCCTTTACATGCATGAGCTCAGTTGACTGTCACTAACAGTATATAATAGTAATAATAATAATAATAATAATAATAATTCAAAACGACTTAAAAACCAGCACTAAACCTAAAGTTTGTTTTTCCCCCTATTAGACCGACAGCTCTCTTTTGTGAGCGCTTCCAGCGCAAGCTGCATGTAGCAGCGCTGTTCAACTGTTGCGTTAGACAGGAGTGGAGGAACGATGCCTTGCACGGATGCATTATACTGCATTAACACAAGCATACCTGACAAGCCTGGCACTGGCGTCTATAAGGTAGATCCAGTTGCGAGCCACCAAGACCAAACCACATTAACTTCTCATAGTACACCGAACTGACCTACTAACCCAGAACTGTATTGCATGGTTAATAAATGCTATTAATAAAGAAAAGTAATGAATATAGTAAGAGTAAATGTTAATTACATTGAGTTAAACGTGTATAGAGTGTTGGGCCTTTACCTTGTCCATCAGACGCTGACAGGGCAGGTGAATTCAGCTTCGGCCGCTTGGAGCTGGGAGGTCCGACATCCAGCAGGTTTTCAGCCATAGTTGTTTTTCTACACTGTTTTCCTAAGTTGACAATTGTGAATACTTCTAACAAGGAAGCTGTTTGATCAATCCAAGCCTTCCCAGTTAGCACATTAGCAAGCTGGCAGCCTGCTAATGTTAGCTAACTGGCTAATAGCTAGCTAATTGATTGCTACCAGCTAAGTTAACTGTTAGCGTTAGCTACTCCTTGCTGTGAGTCAGTCTTTCAAAAGAAATGCAATAGCGCCCCGCTTCGCCACCGCCATTCACCCCATGATAATCCAACACCCAACACCCACATTATTATCATTAAATAACCCGAAATAAAATGTTCCCCATGTAAAAACCAAGATTCAATAAGATAATCCAGATCAATCAGGCGGATTGCTGCATTCCGGGAGAAAGTCGCAATTTCTAGATGTTCAAAGTACCCATTTCGCGTGACGTCAAAATTTCTTCATGCAAAAATCGCGCGAATCTCCACAAAAATGCACAATTGCATAAAAATGCAATATTTTTGCAAATCCCCTCGAAAGTCACGATCTGGTCTCCGCTTGCCCACGGTAAACAATACTGCTCCCGTACGGCGACAGGGGCTGAATCGCCGCACTCTGAAGGGGAAATCAGATATACGGAGCTGTTCTGCCCGACGACCACCGATCTAATTCCCGTTTTTTCGCACAAAATGTCTCCGATGCGACGTTAACCTTTTGTTTCATGCAGAAGGACGTTGTCATATAGCGGTTTGGAGGATCGATTTCTACGTAAAACCCAGTGTTGAACCGAAATCCCAATTCCGAGCCGCGACAAGATGGCGGCTGTTGATTCCTTCGATACAAAAAAGTTTTTTTTTTCTTTTCCAGATCGACTGTGGAGGGGGAGGGGCCGCGCAATCACGCCCTACGTGAAAACACTACACCTGTTAGCCGCTGGGGGCGCTCCTGTACTACCAGAAGCACAAACAGGTTACATGCGTCTCAATTACTTTTTTTTAAAATTTTATTTCATTTTTCAAATAAATTATGTTGCTTAAAAATAATCCTACAGTAACTAATAACGTAAATATATGTGGTAGGCCTATACTATTTAAAAAAATCTTTATTCTACTCAGGTTTGTTTTAATGTAAATTCACGATTAAAATACATACCTTACATCTAAAACTTCATAAGATAGACAATCTATTTTCAGGAACAGTTAATCTTTTTGGCATATTTACATTTTTTTTTACCTAATCTATAAAAATTCTTTTCAAACACATTTAGCTAACCTTCACAGAAACAGTAAGGTCTGCCTTCTTACATCATTCACTTACTTTTCTGCCTAAACTGAGAAACTACTGATGCCAAACTATTTATTTGTTCTAAAAGTAAATACTGTTTATAGTACGATGGTAATCAGGCAACTGATGATTAAAAAAATGATTTAAAAAAACCAAAAAAAAAAAAAAAAAAAAACCCCAAAAAAAAACATCTTTGTGCAATTCGTACTTGGATCTTCAGGATATTTGACATTCTGAACTTTGGACGACACAGCTGAAAGCTGTGCTTCTCCAGGATTTTGAGGTTTTACCCTGTCATATCATTGGAATATGGTCAATTTAATCACTGTGTGCTTATACAATTGTTTAAAATGAACTCATGTTTACTTTATACTTTAAAATAGACTTTAGTTTTCTGTTTGGAAATTTATTTCTGTCATACTGAAAAAAGGAAAGGAATAAAATCATATAACTCACACTTACACAAATAGACACACAATCTGATAATACATGTCTCTTTTTCATTGTTTTCAGACAAAAATCAGACACATGCACATGTATAAAAAAATCAAATGTGACAAAATAACTGCATATGTACAAACACTGAGTGCTTTGTGCAAATGTGTACAGATTACGATCACGTGTTGATAAATGATACATAGGTAATGTGCACAAAACATAATACATCTCATTCATGAACAAAGAAGCAACAACAAAAAAAAAAAAAAGCCAAACATTTGAAAGCAAACAACACTGTCTAACTTTTGTCCCAGTGTAAGCAAAAACACATAAGGGTAGTTGCAACTAATAAGGACTTGTCGTCATGTATATGAGTGATCATGTGTTGCCGATTCATGGTGATGATTGCGAGTGCTGACATCATGCCCTTATATGTCCTTTGTTATATTACTGTCATAGGACACAATCAAACTGCTTCAACAAAAAAGAATCACGAAACAACTTATTCTTCTTGCACATTGTAGTTTTTAAACATATTTGTGAAAGTAGTACTGTGTTCTAATAGGTTCCCTTTGCCAAATCTCACCATTCACAAATTATCAATACAATGTCCTAATAATCTTCAAAGAAGCAAAGCATGATTATTTGAATTTCCTGCAACATTGGGATATATGCGTCATGTTCAACATAAATGTAGAAAGAATGATACTGAAATGAAATCAAAGAATAGTGATTGTAGTGTGGAGAAAAAAAAAATTGGGTCACATGCAAAAGAGATCACAAACACATCTCGCCTTACTGTCTCACAGATCACAGAGCCAGCAGTGTTGACTTTATTATTTTATTCATGGGACTTTACAGCTGTGTAGTAATGTAAAGATTGTGTGGCCTTCGAGTTATGAAGCCCACTTACACCTTAGATGTACTTTGGGGTAGCCTTCACATGCTGTGCTGCCGCAAGGTGTGAAACCCACAGATTACCAAAAGACAAAAAAATGCATAATCCATAAAGTGGATTGGTATTCTGGAAACTGTTAGAGGTAAACAACATTTTCCCTCATAACAGATACCTGATATTTACATATTTTTTCTTAAAACTTGTGTGCTCTGACTCATTACTTATGATAAACACAAGACGAGAAAAATGCATCACAAGAGCAGCTCTTACGTTACTATTTATGTCTGAAGCTACAGTGACTGCTTAAGGGGATGCTGCTTTGGATTATTATAGCATTATATGCTACTAAGGTCATCTTATTTGATATAGTCATAGCTCACATTTACTTAATGAACATATTAAAAATGAAAAGGCACTGCTTGTTTATTGGAATGCACAGTGGCAGAGGTAAACACATTTTCATGCTACAGATGACGCAGATAAAAGAGATGGATCCCCCAGTCTTGTCATCTCTGCATCTTTGCATGTGGCCACACTTTAAGGAAATACTCTTTAATATGTTGGTGATGTGTTAAATGATGCATCTGAAGTTTCGGGCCTTTCTTGTTTTTCTCTTTTCAAATCATGTACAATGAAAATGTCAGTCCTGTAGAAATGAGACAGCAGCAACAAGATAACGGCTTTAGAAAGGGGGTTTAGCAGTATGATTTCCTTTTGCACCTTTTTTTTTTTTTTTTAAAAATCTCATCGATATTGAGAAAATGTCTTAAGTCCCTCACACAAGTACAGAACACATACACAAAGAGTACAAGTGAAAAATAAGTGCTTTCAAGAGAAAGAATAAAGTATGAAGCAAGTCAAGACAAAAGAGAACCAACAGAGGCAGCTGTTCAGTGTGAATACCACCACAACATTCAGACACCTTGTTAATTATCAGGATGAATGAATGGGAAAGAAGCAAGGAAACAAATAATGGAATTTGTCAAATGAACATTGCAGCAGATGTTGTAGAAGCATCATTTTCTCAAGGATACAATCAGAATCTATTCTTATCATGACAGCATTTTTTTTTTTTGAAAACCAGACTACTAAAAGAAAAAAGAAAAAACAAAACAGTCATACTATAGGCACCACAAAACAATCAACTAGTTTAGGTTGCACTGCACCTATAGATCACTCAGTTTAAAGTGGCACAATATTGATACAGTAGAGACCCTTCTTAGGGAAGAGGCTGTAAAAAGTCCCAACCCTTCAACAGCAAATCACACAGCTATAGGCAGACAACGTTGATTTGTTGAATAAGTCTGTAGCAACGGACTGACAATTTTTTTCTCTTCTTTTCTTTTTTTTTCTTTGATTTAGTTTTTTCCATCTGATTTTGGCAACGGAGGCGACAAATGTAGAGTCACACAATATTCAGCTATGAGGTTTAACACAGTACTGTGGAAACAAACTTTTAGTTGCTCTGTTCTTTGATACTGAAGCCACTGCACGTGGGCCACCCCATCATCTACAGCTAACACAGTGATTGTCCCTCACAGTCCTGTTAAAAGTTGATTACCACTCAAAATCACTGAAGCATCCAACTCTTGCCCCACTGTAGCTTTATAATAGATACACACTATGTTGTTCTGGATTTGTTTAATTGAATCCAATGAAAAGAGCACAAATAGTAATTAATTTATTCTATTGACAACACTGCCTGTTTTCAATGCTTGATGTAGGTTTTATTGCCTTCAAATGATTGCAAACAGCAAGCCAGGTCACACATTTCTTCTGACATAACTGTACCAAAGTCAACAACAGTGTATTGGTTAAAAAAAAAAAAAAAAAAGAAAATCAAAATTTATCATCGCAGGACTTGTGAAAAAATAGGATTACTGTTCTGGATTTAACCTAAATGTTTTTCCTCATCTTTACTATGTCAAGAAAGTTCTCGGGCGTATATTAAAGTGAAAAGAAATAAGAAGCCAGTAAATATTAAAATTGCCATCTATCTTTTACATAATTAATACTCCCTTTTTTTTTTTTTTTTTTTAACTCCAGCAACAAATTTATAGACTGGATTGCAGCTGAATGCTACAAAACAAAAGGAAGTCAAAATGTTTCCAGATGCAGATTAAATCGCAGTTGATTTTGGTCTTTTATTGCATTAATTAAATCAGTTGACAACACAATATAAATTAGGTTTCTGTGGTTTGACATCTACAAGGTTAGATATATGAATCAACCCACCCTCTCTGCCTCTCATTGCATCTTTCCAGTCTACAGGAGGTCAGTGTTGCTTACACAAAAAAACAAAAAAAACAAAACAGATTTTGTGGAGTGACTTTAAGTAAATTTAAAGTGCCTTCCTGCTTTCATGGCCTTACTCTTTAAAACCACCTTTAGATTCCCTTATCTAATTAGATGTTGTGCTTTTGATTGTAAGAACCCTCTTTAAAATTCCTAATAAGCTATGAAGCGGTAATAAGATACCAAATACAAGTGGTCGATAAAACACTGTGCAAGAACTGTGCTTAAAATGTGCATTTAGCTACAATACCAGCTAAAATCTATGCAGGCCTCTTTTGTAGCATGTCACCTTGAAAAGTTAAACTCTGGCATAAATGAATACTGTGTTTAAGCCCTCATGTAAAAGCAGAATATGTAAACTAACACTGCTTCATGTGATTCCCTCATTTTCCCCAGAATTCCCTGCTTTGCCCATCATACTGCACTGGCACTTATGTAAAATCTCAAAAAAAAAAAAAAAAGATTTTCCCTTATGTAAAAGTCAGAACTTTGATCAAGTTAAAACAATTGATATGGCACAATGGTAATGATTTATAAAGAAATATTTGCATTTGAAACGAAAGCATATGAAACCACAGCGTGTTCTGTAGTCTAAAATTCTTAAAATGTGTTCAGTATTTATATTTATTTGTTCACTGCTCTAGTCCTGAAGGCACTTAATGACAAAAAAGAAAATAAACAACACCAACACTTATTTTATCTTTCTGTTTCTTTTTAACCCTTTGCATTCTACTCCTCCATTGGAAACTACTGTGCTCAACACAGGTCTAACTCGCTCCAGCACTAAGGCAACACTCCCATGAAAGATCTCAGTAGCCTTTTAAAAGCTGCTGATGCCCGTATGTTATGTTGATGTTACCAGCGCCTTCTTCCGTGCCAAAGACACTTTGCCAAAAGGAAGAGAATATCCTGACCACGCCTGCAACCAGAACCAGGAGAGAGAGAACAGCTGGGGTCAGCTGGGGTAAAGGGCAGAGGAGAAGAGGGATCAGAGACGAGCATAAAACTCCTCATTGAGTTTTGTCAGCTCACTGGCCTCATCTTCTTCATCCTCCTCCTCCTGAAGTGCGAGAGGAGCAGGCTGCACTTGGGAGGGCGCTTGCGCAGCACTGGCTTGTGGATCTGGCTCAGAATGGGCAGGGGGCTGCTGCCCAGTAATGTCTGTGACAGGGGATTGTTCAGGTAGGTGTACAGCGTCCCTATATCCTTCATCCCTCACTTCTGAGCACTTGGCAGAGACAGCCTCAGGCCCTGCCCCTGCAGGCCTTACAGTGCATTGGGGTTGAGGGGAAAGAGTGGTAAGGGAGAAGGTAGAAGTGGAAGAAGGGGCAGTGGGAACTACTGCCTGGGCAGCAGATACTGAAGTGTTACTGGCAAACAAACTCGCTGGTCCAACTCCAGCTGCCAGCTCCATTCGATCCTGGCATGGATTTTCCCCACTTTTGGGGTAGAGAAAGGTCCTCATTTGGCCTTTGCCCTTAACATTCACTGTGCCTCTGTAGTCGAACTCTAAGCCCATGGCACTGAGCACAGCATGGCTTTCCTCACTCACTTGTACACGGCATTCCACGCCTGTGGAGTCCATGCGACTGGCAATGTTGACCGTGTCTCCCCAGATGTCGTAGAGCAGCTTAGTGGTGCCAATAACCCCTGCTGTTAGGGGCCCATGGTTAAATCCAATGCGAAGTTTAAAACCAAAGCCCAGCATATTCTTGTTGAAATCATCCAGGACGCCCATCATCTCAAGGGCAAAGTTGAAAAGTGCCCTGAGGTGAGCATGTGGAGAGTCGTCATCTTCCTCAGCCAGCTGCTGGACGTTCAGTCCTGATGCTGCCATGTAAGTGGAGCCAATCGTCTTGATTTTTTCCACGCTTTTGAATTCAGGTTTTCGTAGGAGTTCATCAAAGTCTCCGATCAGCTCATTCAAGACACGGTAGCACTCTTTTCCTCCCTCATAGCTCTCTTCATAGAATTCACTGAAGTTGACGATACTGGCAAAGATCACACCAACACTGTCGTGGTTCTTGGAGTAGCTTTGGGTCAGCTGAGAATACACAACAGAAAACAAATTTTAGTTTGTTACCAAAAAAAAAAAAAAAAAAGGGGGGGGGGGGGGGGTGTTAATGTTGGGACTCAATTCTACAATAACATCAGTTCTACTTTGGTATATTTCATTGTGCTATACATTAAATAATAATAAACTCATAATTCATATGATTACTATAACAATATAAATGATATTACTAATAATTAAATGCTAAGGCAATTTTTTTTCTATCCATCTACATCTAAAGCCTTCCCAAATGAAGTTAAACTGAAGACAGAAGCTTAAAATAATTATAGTCTGATATTTCTGAGTCAACAGCAAACAAACCTTGAGCTGGTCAGCAACATGGATTGGGATGATGTTGCCCAGTAACCATTCTGCCTGGTCTCGCATCATCTGAATCTTGGAACGGTGCTTATCAGCCTCGACATTGCCGTGGTAATGGAGACGGTAGCTGACCTCAAACTCACGATTGAGGAACCAGATGAGGAGAAGAAGCAAGAAAAATGCCAAGATGGCCTCTGGGACTAAAAGTTCAAATAGTAGCTGAGCAGGGCTTGGGCCCCGTTCTGAATCTCTTTCACTCAGTGTGGAGATGTTCCGTCTGTGGAATAAAACAGAATGACAATGAGCTCGGAAAGAGAAAATCTAGGGAATTCAAAAGAGACTAAGAAACAGATGTTACCTCGTGGAACCACAACATAAAGATACAAGAGGGGTTAAAATGTGAAACATTTGGGATTATAAGCATTTCCAATATGGACTGATTATCTAAATCTTCAACACACTGAGTAAACTTCACATTTAAGGCAGGAGAAGACTATTAAAACTTGAGCAAGTGACTTAACCAAAGCTTTTGTGCCGTCAGGTATGGTAGTCTGGTCAAAATCTGCACCAATCACAGTAACTTTAGCATGCTATAAATAGCTATTGCTATAAATAGATTTCTAAAGACCTGTGTGTTCAAAAACACACAGAAGGACAATCCTTGGAAACCAGTGCTGTGGAATCACTGCAACACATCTCAGATTTAATAAACACTATATGGTTGTTTGAAAACACCTCAGTGACAATGTTCAATTAGTATATGAGAAAAATATTTAGTTTTTTGGGGGAAAAAAATGTTTGTATTTTTTCATGGAAAACATTGGCACTGAAAGCCTTTTTGCTTCTGTGAAAACCATGAACGAGACTGTAATAGTCTGTGCTACGCTTTCCAGTGGGAAAGTGGGAAAGTAAATATTTATTCACTTAAAAATATTATTTTAATTTTTTTTTAAACTGGATGATGCAGCAATAGAATTCCCAAAACCACATAGCACATAAAAAACAGAATGCTTTGATAAGGTTTCAGGTTTTCAACTAAGATCATTTCGCAGAGGTGCTAAATTGACTTCTTCAACCTGGTGCAACGACTGAATGGGTTCACTAGAAGTTTTTTTTTTTTTTTTTTTAATTTTTTTATTTTAATAATACTGGGTTCAACTGCAGGGCTGCACGGTGCCATACTGGTTAGCACTTTGGCCTCACAGCAAGAAGGTTGCTGGTTCAATCCACGAGTGGGACAGTAGCCTTACTGTATGGAGTTTGCATGTTCTCCCCGTGTATGCTTGGGTTCTCTCCAGGTACTCCGGCTTCCTCCCACCGTCCAAATACATGCATGTTAGGTTAATTGGTTTCTCTAAATTGCCCATAGGAGAGCGTGAGTGGTTGTTTGTCTCTGTGTGGCCCTGCGATGGACTGGCGAGCTGTCCAGGGTGTACCCTGCAGCTGGGATAGGCTCCAGCTAAGCGGTTAGGAGGGTTCAACTGCATCACTTGTTCTATGCATTAAAGCTGTAGCCTCATCATTTAATTACTGAATGTAAAATAAATTATGGGAAAACTGACAGTTTAGAATTACTTCAATGTTAGAATAAATCACAAATTCCAAAAAAGCAATGCAACAAATGTAAATTTCATGTAAAAATCACAATACACAATAAGAAAATGTGTAGCACTCTCACTTTTTATCATCACATTTACCAAGGAGTTAGGGAGTCATGTTATTGGGAAGGGGAGGGGGGTGGAGGTAGGGGTGGGGAATAAGGTTTCTGTCTGCCCTTGTGTGCGTATGAGTGTGTGGAAGACAACCTGAATCTGTCTTTGTGTATGACTGTTTAATTAGTTTTTATGATGGTCTGAAGATGACAAAAATCCAATAGTGAGTTTCGGCAGTATCCTCTGTGCACAGATGTGTCCACATTCTTGGATTATTTTGGTGATACTATGCAATGGAGATTATTTATTAATTCACAAATCCTGAACCTCGGCCAATTTTTATTTTAAGAGACTAATTCTCTTAGTTGCTAAGTCATGCACTTTACCTGGTACTAAATATCTTAATTTGTTGCAACACGTTTTGTGATATTTTACTGTCTTTACACACGACAAACCAACGTGCTTCACAAAATAGTAAAACTTCTTACGTTTGAAGTATTTTCTGTTTCTAGATCTGCATAAAATTGCATCTGTTTTTGTTTGAATTTTATGCAGCATACCATCTTCATTTTTTTGGAGAATTGAAGCAGTATTTAAAGAAAACTTAGTTGGGACATTCAGGCTGGATGAGTCAGTTGTACCAATAGTTGCACTTAGCAGCCATCATTGGCGCACACAGTGAGAAAAGGAGATATCTGAGTGATGGATTGCAGAATAAATATCAGCAAAGCAATCCAATGGGCAAAATATCTGTAGTTATAAGAAGACACTGTAGAATTGTCGCTCCTGTTGACCCTTCAAGTGTTATTCTTCCATCAATTTGCTCTGTTTCTATGGAGACACTCACCCTTGAAGTGGCACACTGTTATCACTCGAGCTAAAAGAGATGAGAGCAGGGTCAGTCAGGAGAAAACACCAGTGTCTCTCTCTCTTTCTCTCTCTCTCTCAGACACACACACACACACACACGTGCACACACACACACACACACACACACACACACACACACACACACACACACACACACACACACACCAACACACAAACACACATAGACATCTGCAGTGCAGATTGGATTAAATTTGTTTAACATTTAACAAGTACAGGTAGAGCATTAGTGTCCAAAGTTAATCATTAAGGGCCACCGTACAGCAGGTTTATAATGTATCCCTGTTCCAACACAACTTTTAAATCTAAAAGTCGAATAGGTTCTGCACAATGATTATTGAGTTAGGTGTATTGGAGCAGGGATACATAGAAAACCTTGCAGCATTGTTTAAAAAACAATGACTGAGAAAGATAATTTCCTTTAATAGGCAGCAACATTGATAAATCGTTACTTAAAGTAATAACATTCAGTAATATGCTGCAGAAAAATGACTATACTCTTGCAAAAATGATTTTCTTTGCCATTTTAATGTATCACACATTTGCATAACTGTGGGTATATGCAGATAATGTTAAACTGCACCTGTGCAAGGGACTGTACAACAATAGCAGCAGGGCGACTCCTGTAGCAGTGGCCAGGACTGAACGCATCCAAAAACTCAGTTGACAGAAGTTGCAATACTGGATGATGGCCAGGATGGTGGCACAGCACAGGAACATGGTCACCTAGAGGGAAAAGAAGCTGATCATTGATGCGACCAATGTAACAAAGGGAGCAAAAGACAATGTTTTCTACTGCTTTAGTCAAAAGGATAAAGATTTCTTCTAGATGTTAAGAAAAAAATGTTTGTGCATTTACACAAATGTGGTCTGATTAAGGCGATGATGATGGTGCTATAAACTCTGAGCAGGATTTTTAAACACTCCCTTACAATTTGTTCTGAGCTCCAATTTTCAATTCAGATTATCTGCAGTGGGATGACATGCTTTTCTTTCTCTTTATTTCTTGACTATATTTCTAAAAACAATTCTCTATCGAAGTTTGGGAACTGAGTTGATCAGCTACTTAAGTTTTAAAGTTTAACAGGCTTTCACATTCTTGTTTGATATAAAATTTATGCAGCTCCACACTTCTGGGACTCCTTTCTAAAGTTCCGTCATCAACATAAAAGATATCAGTGGGTGACAGCTCTGTGCAGGAAGTACAGTAATCTAGCCAAAGCTTTATTTCACTGTGTTTATTGAAATAAGCAATATTCTCTTTGGAGAAGGTGCTGCAGGGATGTAAGCATTGCTTCACAACCAGAAGTTATAATTCTCCATTATTTGTGTACACTCTCAAAAATAGCGGTACAAGGTAAGGACATTTCTGTACCTATAGGTACATTTTAAAGAAATGTTGTATCAAAAGTACAATACTGGTCTTTAAGAAACCAGAAGCACACCTTCAGAGTATGAAAAAGGGTTCAAAGTGACATAAAGTACAAATTTGTACCATTTTAACCACAAGGGTACCTGCAGCATTGAAAAATGTTTGTCGTGACAAAAACTAGTGTTAGCAGCAGTGCTAGGATTTTAATGAAAAAAAATTTAAAAAGTCGCCTCAAAAGAAATGTATTGTTAATACCGGTTTAGACCCACAAAGGTGGAGAAAAAAAACTATTGCAGCTGTAATGTTACAAACTAGAACAGAGTTGAGTGATGACAGTACTACTAAACAGTCATTTACTACACCAGACAATGAAGGTCAGATGCTGCAAACTAAGTGTATTGCTGGTCAGTATTTTGAGTTTTTGGAGATTATTTCTAGATTAAAGATAAGATAATATTGCTAAGTGGCATGGACCAGGCCTAATGCTGTGGAAAACATAAAAAAACATGACTTGATAAGGTGAGGTTGAACTTGATGAGGTACAAAAATAGGCAAGAACTGAAAGGTACAGAAATGTCTCTCAAAAGAGTACACCCCCAGTGACAAGCATTTGTACCTTTTTAGGTACAAGCTGGTACCTCTATTTTTGAGTGTGTACAGATTGTTCAACAACATTTAATGACCTGATTATTATCTAAGATGGGTGGAATAATGCTGTACAATACAAAAACCAATTCTACCTTTTGAACTGTATGATTATAAGCCTGATGTTCCTTTTTCAGTACATGATACACTGTTGGAATGTCATTTATACCCTTTTGTATGATGTCATATTTGTAGGGAAAATGCATTTGCAAATGGAGCAGGAGAACTGGCATGTGGATTGTGTCCATGAAAAACTTGCCACGTCTTCTCTGGCAGTGCCGAACAGCTGATTCTTGTTGCCCAACTTCTGATTAGGAATGTTATTTTCATTGATGAGTCCTCTGATCCAACTGCAGTTGGTTCATAGGGTTAAAGTGGGAAGAGGATGTGGAGAATGCTATGCTGATTGCTGTGATAATAAGGTAACAGATTTTGATGGGGGCAGTGTGACAAGTGTGTGACAACCAGTGACAATCCTGGTTTTCACAGTCTGGGATTAAACTATTCTCTAAGATGACAATGCTCATCCCTACAGTGCAGTTTATCTGAGACAGAATTTGGGAATGGAGAGGTTGAATACCCGACTGAATACTTGCAGGATCAGATTAGGTGTGCATCTCAGGCCTGAGTGACTAACACAGCCACAATGGTTGGGTTGTGGCAAATGTTAGTTTTAGATCGTGCTACCATCCTACAGTAGTGTGACAACCATAAGGAGGAGATGCTAGGCTGTTGTGGGTGTGTGTGATTCTCTCATATGCTACTCAGGTCCCTGTCTGTTTCATAAATAAATTGTTACATAAACAGTATGTCTTTTTTCTTCAGGCGTCAATCATCCAATCCAATAAACAACACTGAACAAGAGACAATAGCGTCTGGTGTTGGTGGAGAAGTTTTGGTAAGTTTTTCTTGGGTACAACCCACACACTGAACTCTGTTCTTCATCCCACAAATGCATTTTCTCTACCAATGTGGCCCCATTTTAAATGGAAATCAATTTTTAAGAGTAAGAGTAAACAAAATTCTATTTTTGGGATTGTAAAAAAAAAAAAAAAAAAAAAAAAAAAAAAAAGACATATGCAATCTTTTGAGATATAGTTTTGCCTTTCTTTTGGCTCTCTCAGAGGTTTTCCAATTCTTGACAATAATTGTTTGATAAAAAATTTAAATTAATAGATAAGAAAATGAATTAAAAAAAAACAACAGTGATATCTCATTTAATTAACATTAAAGAAAATGTTTATACTATAACAAAATATCTATATATAATGTGATGTACATTATAGTCACAAAAAAGCTAGATTTAAAGCCATGCTGACATGACTTCCCACAACGCTGAAGCACTATTTTTCTGCAAAGAGATGTTGACAGTTGAGAAAAATTCACAACTTGTTAATGATGACAAAGAAATGATAACATATTTTTCCCTCCCAACACTGCACACATTCCCACCCTTCAGGCCTGATTTTTGGGCCTCAATAACTTCAAAGAAATTAAAGTCCATAAAATTCTAGTCTAATTAAGAAATATTCCTTAAACTACTGCTTTGATCTGCAAGCCCAAAGGATATAGAGCGAGCTGAGGCAAGAAACGTATC
This sequence comes from Telmatherina bonti, assembly GCF_933228915.1. NCBI lineage: Eukaryota > Metazoa > Chordata > Actinopteri > Atheriniformes > Telmatherinidae > Telmatherina > Telmatherina bonti. The sequence continues at coordinate 18,801,414 of NC_136621.1, read as the reverse complement.
AGTGAAGGAGAGAAATACAAAAACTGGGTGAAAAACAAGATATTAAAACACTAAACATCTTGTGAGATTCATTGGGTGGAAGCTGAAATGAGAAAGTGAGGCTTGAATGGAGCAGGATGAGGTTGGATGACTCAAAAAGGAAGGCTGTTCTCAATTCTATTAAATGCATCTCTGGCAGTGATGTCCACAAGGGAAGTCTGCTGAAGCTTTGTAGCTGCTTTGCATCTAAATATCGTATCAAGACACCTTCTAATTAAACTCTTTCTTAAGGCTACCACAGAGAAACTTTTACTCGTTTTAACTCATCTCTGTTCATAGTGGAATGAAGATATTAATAAGTAAATGCCATTAGAGTTTCAGAATCACAAGTGCAGAGTAGAGGAGTGGCATTGTGAACAGGAGACATTGTGAAACATGCTGCAACCAAAAAAATTTCTGCAATCTCATTCTCCAGCATTATTTTGTTTACAACAGCGGTGTGACGATCAGTCACATTTGATGGATTTAACTGCATCTCATTTTACTTTTTAAATACTGCTAATCTGAAGCATGTTTGATTTTTTCCCCCCTTTTTTTTTAGGTGTTGAAGTTATTGGGGTGCAAAACTTTTTTAATCTAATGAAGAAATGTCACTCAGTCTTTAATGATTATTATATTTACCTGGAGGGGAAGGTGAGCTCCGCATATGAGATGGGACAGGACAGAGATGGCTGGAAGGGAGACCAACACAGCCCCAATCACATGGCGAGAGACCCAGCCAGAAATCACCAGGAGAAGGGTGCGAGTGCAGCTCATCAGGTCCTCCAAATAGAAGGTTATGCTACAAAAGGAAAAGCAGGACAGAGAATTGTGAAGAGGTGGCAGGGGAGGTGTCTCCAGCAGCATAACTCCCTCCAAGCATTAATCAAGTTAAGCCCTCTTATTTATGAACCTGTTTAAATCAACAAATGTTGGCAAAATTGTTAAGATGATTATTTCTCCCATTGAACAGTTTCAACTGGTGTTTTATTATATGTCATCGGGAAGCCTGATTAGTCACATTTACAGCAACATATGACTTGCAAAACTAATGTTTCTGTTGGATGAGCAACACAGCTAGATGTGTAGGTAGTGCTTAAAAATGTTCAAAAATCCGCAGAAATATTCTACTATAGGTATCTACTCAAAGTTGCTTACCCATTTAGTAACTTAGAAACAAAGAGTGAAGTATTAAAACCAGTTTCAGCTAACTGGAAAAAAAATAGATGAAATTCTGTCCTGCATAGTTGAGTTGTTGCTTTTCAGACAAGTTGCAAACAAAAAAGTTGAGACTGGCTGATGCCCAAATAAAGAAATTTACAGTAGTCTGGGCTGGAAGAAATGAAATGGGTTATTTTGTCAATGTCAGTGACGGAGATAAAGGCCCTAAAGTTGGCCCTAAACAGCTGGAAGAATGGGTCTAAAAAAGGGCTTAATTTCTTTTAAAATGTCAGAAATCTGGCTCAGGTGTTTCTAAGTACATTTTAAGCCTAATGAAGAGCAAAGATCGTTACTGAAAAAGGAGGGAAGGTCTTCAGGTTAAGAAAATTTTATAGGAAAAAAGTTTTTTCCATTTCATTTATTGTTTACTTGACAGGGGCAGATGTCTTAACGTGCACTAACATGCTTTAACAGCATTACAATATTTGTAGCCAATGCTAATTTCTAATGCCATTCCGAGAGGGGCTCTCAAAAGGGAATAAAAAGATTAAAACATTACCAAAAAAAAGTTTTAATACATAGAATCATCCTAAACCACCCCAAACTGTGAAAACAACAATCCTGCTCATGTCCCAGTATAAAAATAAAGATTTATGGCCTATTTATGCATGACAATAAGTGAAAGTTAATTTATCTTTAAATACTCCCAGTGCACATGCATTAAACAACAAACACTTGCATTACATAGTGTTAAGCACTTTTACTGCTCTAATATCCAACCAGCATTAGTTTTTTTTTCCTTTTTAAATCATATTTGTAAGGTTTGGAACTGAACCTGATACCAGTATGTCACTGTGCCAGTTTCTGAGGCAGTACTAGTGTTTTTCAAAAGTATGGACATGAGCCAGTCAGATCTGACTGGGAGAATTAATCCACTGTGCCCTATGAGCCAAATAAAACATTAAACAGCATTCTGTAATTTGTGCTGGTTTCGTTGGAGAGCTTCATAGCGACACATTGGTCTATCAGGGATTTTTGGATCTTGTGGAATGGAGTCCAAGCAATTTCGTTTTAAACACAACAACAGCCTGCGTTAATACTTGTAAATAATATTTCAGAGGTTGCTTTATCCTGCCAGGAAAAAAATCAAAACTGGGGGAAAAAAAAGATTACCAACATTAGTTTAATTAAATGGTCAAAGTTTATGTTATGTTACCACAAAATGTTTCTACTACTTTATTTGTCAGTACATTTCTGGTATAAAGTGTTCATACCAATTAATCTATATGGGTGTATGTCATCAGACTAAAAACCCTCACCGTATAGCGAGCACGAGAGATGCCAACTCAAGCAGAGCAGTCAGAGGAGTCACAACCAAGGAGGCAAGTGCTGAAGAGCCCACCGTGGATGGGTTCACCAGAGATGGAAGAAAGCAGGCCAGGGTTAACGCCAGGAAGACAAAACAGCTCAGGAGAACATCCAGAAAGGAGCTGAAGGTAGAGCTCGCAAATGTCTGCACCTGAACCTGGTTCTTCATCTGCAGGAAAAATGGTTGGTGTAAATGACAAGAAGCAGCAACCAGAGGCCCATTTTACCCCAAACATCTTGTACATCTCACAGAGAGTTGAATTTACAGGTAAATATATTTTAGAGCATTTTGTGCCTGTCTTGTGTCCAGTCTAACTTACAAAAAAAAAAGACTATACTTAATGTTTATCTGTAGTATTAAGACATACCAAAGGCCATGAGTGGATGAGCCAAGCATTACCACTAAACGTTACTATAATTTCAATAATTGCAATAATTTCAAATTATATAAAGAGGAAAAAACCACTGACATGTTTATTTTGTAAATATTTTAAATGTAAATTAAAAGAAACAACTATAAGCCCTGAAAATATATTTTTTTCTTTCTTGTAGTAACACTGCTTTAACAGCAGGGGGCTGTAAGACTGTGGAGGTCATTGTCAGCAAACTGGAAAAGGATCAGACAGGCATAAAAACTAGAAAGGGTACAACAAAACCTGTTGTTTATGCTTTGTTATACGAATGATCTAAAACGGGATAAAAATAATTGAACTGGGGAAGCTATGTAAAACTTGTTTCAGGTTAGTATAAGTAGAGATAAGCAGGGTGGAAATCACATTTACAGAGAGGGTAGGAAAAAGTCAAAACGAGGTTATAAATAATATCAGTTTTGTGTATCATTACAGAACACAGTACGTGTGTGTATTTGATCATGTTTCTGTACCTCCTCCTTGTAGCTGTTACGATAGGCCTTTTCTAAAGGTCTCTCTAGAAAGTTGAGGCTGATTTTGTTGATAGGTGGCTTGAAAAAGTAGTCCTTCATCAGACTGTGAATCAGACAGAAAAAAAATCAGCATGGGTAAAAAACAGAATTCAAGTTTAACATGTCTTTCCACTGGGATAATACATACTTTTCCAAAAGTTAGAAATTTGGCTATTTGCACAATTTCTCTAAAATTCCCTATAACCTTTATAGGTGAGCTTAATTTGATTATCTCTATACTTTTAAAAGCTCATGTACAACTGTTCAATTTTTCACTACTTACTGCTCAACATGCTCTTTTCTAACAAGCTGATTACTGCAAAAAACAGAAACAAAATGAAAACCCAAAACAAAAGAAGTGTCTGAATCACAAACCAACGACTACATTTTCTGATTCAGTGAAAACTTCTACACCAACCTTCCTCATCATCACACTATGGCATCATAAAACTAATATGACACCTAATACATGACAGGTTAATGTGATATTTACATCTTATGTTGTGGTTTACCCACTGACATGAAGAAATTACCACAATTCAACTTGAATTTCCTACATTCAAGTTGAATTATGGTCATTTACCCTCATGTTTTAACTTTATGATTTTCTTGCTTGTGTTGTTCTCACTCTCAGCTGTAAGTCACCTTGGAGAAAAGTGTCTGCTAAATGACTGTAGCATAGACGTTTTTACATGTTCTGTAAATTCTACCCCAAAGCTGAATATTCCTACCTTTTTTATGCATAGTGTGAATTGAATTAGTTACAGTTAATAGGAGGTGACCCACTGGTGCATACACTCGGGCAGATCTGAACACAGCAGTCAAACATGTGGCTTTAAGTGACATGTACTGCGTCAAACTTTTTACTGCCATCTGTGTATAAAGAAACTAAAGAAGAGAGAAGATGCAACAACTGCACCTAATTTATATCTTTGTTTGGGGAGTGCATCGTTGTTTTAGAGTTTCAGGGCCAAGACATACCTTATGTACAAAGGTTTATCAGTGATAAAGCATGAAAAGACTGTAGTCATGACTCAATACATCCCTTTTATCATTGCTTCCCAGTCAAGTGCAATCAATCACCTTTGACAGACATTATCAGTTTATAAACTCCACCTTTACCCTCTCTGCTCACCTGTCCTCCCTGATAACATCCACAAAGTGGCCGTCGCTTTTCTGTTTGAAGTTCACGGCACGCAGCTGGATGAGGGCAGAGTGATCCATGCCTGGACCTGTCGCTGCTGTGCCTCCAGCCATGCCAAGGCTCGTGCCAGTTCCTGTGCTTGTGCTGGTCTTCTTTTCTTTCTCTTGGAGGATGTCACACAGGGAACTCTGACTGGCACGCACTGGATCCCCAAGCGGGGGACTTAGGAGGCCGTTGGCTGCTCTAGGGCTGTGACTTGGGATGAACTGAACAAGGACATACGGGTGATAAAGGAGAGCTGGGTGAGGAGAGTACATGTCTGAAAAAAGGGGGGTGCTAGGGTTGCCTGTTGAAAGGCTTATGTAGGTGACAAAAATATGCTTCAAGGGGTACTTGACAGGATGTAAGTGTTAATGTCACTGTTTGTACATGTGCTCTGTACCTTGGCACTGCTTGTCTTGAGTTCTTCCTGACAGCCATTCAGCATGGCCACATCATCACCCTGCTCTGCCACAGAAGGCTGTACTGTACTATGGTGTGCACGGGGAGGCTAGAGAGAGAAAATCACAGCAGGTTGAACGGCTGGCAACATATAACATAATATACAAAAGCAGCTTGTGCTAGAACAAAATCCCATTAAACACAGTGCGATTGACTGAGCTGTTAGAATTTGTATGTTCAGTTTAGCCAACGTCAGACTGCTGGTAGCGGCGCATTCCACTCATTACCTTCCTGATAATTAAGACTGAGAAATGGTTTCAGGTTGTTTGGAGTCAAAGTAAAAACATGGGTCACTTTAGGGAAAATGGCAAAAAGTCATACACCATCTGATGAAGTTGGGCTTCCCTCCATGTATGACTAGCTCAGTGGAGAAGTACCAGAAGAGCTGGACAACAAGTTACAAAAGGTTTTTTGTAACATAAAAGAAACAGAAAACACCCCAAGCCAAAAACTTATATGTTACTTATATGTTCAGATATACACTATTCACAAAAAGTTAGGGATATTCACCTTTTGGGTGAAATTTCACAACAAGCCTAAAATGCATTCAAACCTGTACAGGTGAACTTAATGTGATCTTCTCTAAGCTTTTAAATGCACATGTCCAACTGTTAAATGTTTCAATAAATTTTGCACAAGTTGCTGTTCTCTAACAAGGAGCTTAACGGCAAAAATCACGGCAGGTGTGTGATCCTTGAATTGACCAATAAATGTCCTGGTTCAATTAGAGCTGGTGTTTAAACAGTTGTCCTCATCATGCTGTTCACATTTTGACATCATGAGACCAAGACGACACCTAACAATGGAACAACAGTCCCTTGCCATTGCGATGCTTCAAACAGGACGTTCTCAGACAGAAGTGGCCACTGAGCTTGGAGTGTCACAGAGTGTCATCAGCAGGTTGCAACAGAGATATGGAGAGACTGGAAGAGTCACAGAAAGGCCTAGAAGTAGACGTCCTTTGGCCACATCCCGTGCTGATGACCGCTACATTGTGAACACTGCCCTGAGAAACCGGATGATGAATGCCACTCAACTCCAGGCACGTTTAAGAGAGGTGAGAGGCACCCAAGTGTCACGTCAGACCATTCGAAACCGTTTCCATCAGCGTGGTCTGCGTGCTAGACGACCTGCACGGGTACCTGACCACACCACCAGGCACAGGCATCATCGTCTTGCATGGGCCTGGGAGCATTTACGCTGGACGAGGAACCAGTGGGCCTCAGTGCTGTTCTCTGATGAAAGTCGATTCACACTGAGCAGAAATGATGGCCGGCAACGATGTTGGAGACGTCAGGGAGAGCGCTATGCATCAGCCACTGTTGTCACCAGGCCAGCTTTTGGTGGTGGCGGTGTTACAGTGTGGGCAGGGGTGTCCACTTGGTACAGAACTGCCCTATACTTTGTGAATGGTACAGTGACAAGCCCATACTACCTGAATAACATCATTAATCCAGTGATTGTGCCCCTACATGAACAGCACAGGCCTAATTTCATCTTCATGGACGACAATGCTCCTGCTCATCGAGGCCGCATCATCAGGGAACGGCTGTTGGAGACTGGTGTACCTCAAATGGAATGGCCTGCACTCTCTCCAGACCTGAATCCCATTGAAAACCTGTGGGATCAGCTGAGCCGTCGTGTAGAGGCTCGAAACCCTGCACCCCAGAACCTCAATGACCTGAGGGCTGCCCTTCAAGAAGAGTGGGATGCCATGCCTCAGCAGGCAATAAGTTGCCTTGTGAACAGCATGAGACGTCGTTGTCAAGCTGTAATTGATGCTCAAGGGCACATGACGAGATATTGAGACGTTCCAATTTTTTGTTGTGGTGTAACTACCATTGTTGTTACCTTTTGTGTTGAATAAATTTTTTGAGATGAGGAAATCAGTAGTGCATCCTTCTACTTAAATGTCTTACTTTTATGATATTATATCACTGAAGCATGAACATATTGCATTTTCCATAAATTTCACCTGAAAGCCAAATATCCCTAACTTTTTGTGAGTAGTGTATATGTATATGTGTGTGTGTGTGTTTAAGATAAAGATGAGAAAGAGGGAGAAAAGGAAGTTCAGTGTTATCACCCCCTTCCAAAGTAGGAGGACGCTGCAGGAAAAACGCTTAACCTCATAAGCACTAAGCGCCCTACATCAAAACAAACCCCCTTTGAGTTTAGAACTTAGAATTAGTCAGTCATCTTAAGCAAAAACAACCAAAGACAAGTTATAAATATTATTTATCTAGTTTTAGTGTACTTCTTACCCCAGTCTTGTCTGTTGGTTGGTGAGGCAGCAGGGGCCCAGACGAATGGGCTCCTCCAGCAATAAGGTCTGGTGTGTGTGGTGGAGGGCAGGAGGACAAGTTGACTCCAACATCCTCTCCGCCTGACGGTCCCACCTGAGAACAGTCACACTGCACGTCATGGTCCAGCTTCCTTCCTGAGATCAGGTATGTTTTCATACCTAAGAGAAATTAAAAACAGAGAATGGTTAAAAAAGTTTAAAATCACGACACTCTTATTTGTTTTGTATCATTAAAAAAAACAACTCAACAAAAATCCCAGTACATCAGCCATTTAAACCAAAACTAACAGCACCCTAGAATTAGTGATGAGAGATTGTTTAATGTCCCAACACTTAGTTTATCTCCAAAACACATACATGCTAACTGAACTCCTCCTGCTTCATGTTATGTTCATGTCACAGAGCAACAGCAAACACAACAGCAGCAAAGTTTTCAGCTGCATTGTATCCAGTACAAAGGATGCATAGACCTGATAGAAATTTATCACTCCAACAGCTAAAACACTTTTCATTTTAAGTGATAACTTGTAATTAGTTTATTTGCAACTCAACAGTTACAATATCAAGGTAACAGTGAAAAAAAAAACAAAAAACATACAGAGTATGTATGACACTTTTCAGGCATTTTATCCCTTAGTAGGAAGAAATGGGCTGGTATCAAAATAACCCCGTGTGACACGTAGACTTCATTTTTATGGGTTCTTCTTTAATAAACTAGCATTCCAAGCTAAAGGTAGCGACATTAGCATTTAAAGCTGGGGTAGGTAATGTTGAGGAGCAAGATGTGAAAGCAGCACCCTGTCTTGGCTCCTCCCCCTCTGGTTTTGCTCCCTGCGTGATTCAAGGCTTTTTTTTCTTACCTCCGCCAAGGAGGTTATGGCGTTAATCAGTTTGTGTTCAAGATAACTCAAAAAGTTATGGATGGAGTGCTTTTCAGGTTTGCAGCTTTTTCCACCAACAATTTTCTCTTTCTGTTTAGCGGGAGGAGGCAAATAAACCGAGTCGGGAAATCCTTCCTGCATTTTCTCAGCCACAAAGAAGCTTTTGAAATATAAGAAATGAACAACTCCAATTTGGCCGGAAACGTTTTGATTGGTTTAGACTTTTTACAGATTTAGAGTAAACTGAGGGGTCTAACTATATTTCTTATTGTTCATGATTTATAAATGTACAGACTATCAGGATGAGGAACCACTTCACCCAGAGTCTAAAAAAATCTCTCTGAGCAAGATTACCTACCCCAGCTATAATAGGGCTCAAATGTACATACAGTATATCATCTGCATATGAACAAGCTGCTTTTTAGAGTAATCTTACAGATGACCTCATTAAATGAATAATAATGTAAATGTGACAACTGGGGGTCAGTCCTATCACTGGCCATGCTGCAAGTTCTTCTCCCTGATGCACAAAGCAAAGGCACTGAGACTGTGAGGAAAAGGTTAAATAAAAGATGACAAATCCATAAATCATTTTCTTATTTGTGCACATTATTTAGCATTATTTATTAACATTAAGAAAAGTGCTGATCAATCATTTGTAAACATTTTCTGATATGCAGACATGGAAAACAAATGAGATGCTTCATACAGTTATGGACGACTGCAAAAGCTCTGAATTCATTTTTGAATTATTTCAATAAGGTACAGTCTATCACAAAAACAATTGAACTACTTAAATTGACACCTAACACGAAGCTCATTTGCTTAAAGTGCTTCTGCTAGACATGCACTGCTCCAGCAGTGGATCTGTCACTGTACAGTTTATGATTCATGCTTCACACATGCGTCATGTGTAAGTTTGAGGTCAAGTGGCCAGATAAACTGCATGACTCACTCCTGCTAAAACAAGTGGGTATTGATTGCATCTATCTCGTCAAGCAAGCAAAGCAAAAATTAGTTAATGGAGAGACTGGACATAGACTGCAAAACTCTCTCCACAACACACTTTCACAGTAAGAAGTGCAATGAATGTGCTCTTGACTACCCCTGAAAAACACCATTTTTCAGGGGTACTCCTGAAAATTGCATGAGAATTTAACAAAAACAAATACAACAAAGAACTCTAAGCATTAAATGGCAGCAATTTGAATTTTTTAAAGCATTTTTTTTGTTTTGTGGGAAAAAGAAACTCCCCCATGTGTTAACTGAGAGCTTGATAGTCTTAAGGACCTCTAACACCTGCAAAATTTACACAACCTTTCCCCAAAAGAGGCCTAAATATCAGATCTAACAGGCTGATGAAGTAGTGGCATTATATATATATATATATATATATATATATATATATATATATATATATATATATATATACATATATATATATATATGTATATATATACACATATACATATATACATATATACATATAAGGAGGTATACACTCATCAGTCAATCACAAATACTGTTTTGGTGATGCAGAAAAATGCTGACAAACAGATGATAATGCAATATTGGGTGTTTCACCAACTATGTTTGCATTGTAGCTTAGGGGTCTGGCCTCTTCACACTAGTGTAGCGCCAACAAGGAAATACACTAATAGTACAGAGTGATGGCTCACCGCCAGCTGCTATCAGCCTGTCCAAACACACAGTAACCTGGTTAGCTGGCCTTAGCTATCACCTCTATCCTTGAAAGTGTGGACATAATAAAAACAGACCCCTGATTGGCAGTTGTGCTTTTACGGACATGAGCTGCCCATACAATTTCAATGCTTTTATTTTGTGCTTTTGAAAGCTTTCCAGTATACATAAGAGGGAATATCTTCATCAATAAGTCAGTTTTCCATTAAGCTTTATGCTATTGGTCACATCTTAACATTATTATTCATTCAAATGAAATATCAGAACAGATATTTTTGACATTTCATAACATCACGTCTAAGACATGTAAACTGAAATGGAAGCTTCCTTTAGAAAGTCTAAAACCGATTTAATTACCAGTGAAGGTTCCAACAAATGATTTTACAAGAGTCATTTATGCACAGATAGAAGTTTATTGCCATGGTTTCCAAGAATTTGATAGAATCAATAGTTATTGCATTATTGCATCATCAATTAAAACCTACATGGCGAGACAACAACTTTTTTTTTTAAATAGGACATATATCTCCCCAGAAAGTAGGTTACCAAAAAGTAGGCAGACTGCTGCCTGTTTTTTTTGGGAGATTTGTTGTTTTATGAAGAAAAGCAAAGCAGTGGAGCTGCTGTACCTGCTGACCCAACTTCATTTGTTGTTTACACATAAACTATTCAGTCAGGCAACACGAGTAAGCTCAGTGACAATTTCAACAATATAATGAAATTCAATTAAGTCAAAATTTTCCATATTACAAGTGTGCCTTAGTCATACATTTCCACACAAAGCTTATGTGTGGCCACAAGTTAATTATCTTGCTCACACGTGTTAATAATGAGTGGCCATGAATTGATGGATTTTCTATTAATGTCACCAGATGGGCTCCGCATTAACAAGACATAAAGCTAAATCACAAGAAGGAAAACCAAACATAGTTTTGCATTGAATTACAACTTAAAAATTTCTGACTCAAGCAGCATGAACACCTGATATTACAGAGGAAATGTGGACAATGCGATCTTTTTCTTCAATTGCTCTTCACACAAGGACTTCAGAGAAAATATTTTATGCTGGAGATTTTGCCAAAAATTTTGAGGGATGGTCTGCAGGTCTGCTAGTGACAAGTCTTTTCAGAGCACAGAGGAACCAAAACGCAGCACAAAAAAAAGCAAAATGGTGACCCTTGTTGATTTGGCATATTGATATCAACACCTTGTGTATCTACATGTACATACCATAGACAGGATCAGTTAGAAAACAGCCAACAGCACCAGTACACTCACTAAATGGTCGCAGTAAATGCTGTGGCTGATTTGCTGTTGCACTGATGTTCACAAGATATTACAAAGGAGTATCTGGGAGCAATTTGGGCAAAGTTAACAACATCCTCCAAAATACAAGCTTAATAAGTCAATGCAGGCTATTAAAAAAGAATCAAAGAACTTATTGTTAAGAGCAAAACAAACATAAAAAAATCAATGATGGAAGCATTTGTTTCTCCAATTTGCACAAGTCAAAATGCACCCATCAGCGGGCACAAACAGCTGGTGGATCACTAATATGTCAGATCCTGCTATTTGCCTCTTACTTGAGAAAATAAGTTGAATTCATACTTACTAAAGTAACATATACTCACACTTGTGTTAAATATGTATGTACTTTTTGCAACCTGATTACCAGTAGACTTGGCAGGAGTCCTCAACCTTCAGGCCAGAGCATTTGTACTCTGACACAAATGTGCACTCCCACAGAAGTTAAACTGGTATTTCTGTGCAGCCTCGTACGTGAACAAGATCATTCACCTTCCTCTTTCTGTTTTGATGTTGATTTTTCATCGTTGCCCTGTTAGCAGAGTAAAAAATGACAAATGAAAAATGTTTTTCTGTCTAGAAATCATATTCAGTTTTAAGCTTACTCTGACAAAATAACCTTTATTACTCCCTAAATTTAGTTAATTGGTTACACCATTATTTTCTTAGTTACTTTCAATAAACTTTCACGATCATAAAAAGTTGAATAATCTTTTGCAATATTCTGCAATTAGACAAACACGAAATGCTTTGTTCAAAGGCATTTCAATAATAATGACAGAAGCATGTCTTCATAAATCATTTTCTGTCTTGGCCCATAAGAACCACTGTTTGCAAAAAAAAAAAAAAAAAAACCCAGAAAAAAAACTAACAAAAACAAGTTTTGTGTTTTACACATACTGAGGTGGTTTCTGAACTATCACTTCCAAAGAAATTTCCCACCATTTTACCATTCATATGGTCGAGATATTTGCATTTATTGCTCCTCTTCAGCAAAATGTTGACCCGGTTCGTGTCTGTTGCTGTTTTACTCCAGTCCATTTGATGGAAAAGTGCCAGATGTGAGTTTTCTCTGCAGGGAACCTAAATAATGCGTGTGATTTATTCAGAAATTCTTTAAATAAAAATGAACATTTTATTTTGTTTTAAAGTTCAATTTTTGATTTTTTTTTTTTTTTTACTATATATTCAATAGCAGAGACTGAAAATAATGCTTCTGGCTGCTTTTATCCTTCTATCTTTCAGCAACTTTACACAAAAACAACTAGATTTTAGTCTAAATTTTATTGTATTAAATTATTTTAGAGTGATGTTGAAATAATTTTAAACACAGAAATTTTTTAAAGGATTTTTCACAATGTGGATGGAAATGAGCTGCCTGGTGGAAGTCTGTGCTCTCTGACTGCTTTTCAAGTTGGGTTCATAAAATGTTTGACCAATAACAAAGACACATATCACATATTTAGTCATTACGCTTCCTGCACAACAAGTAGCATATGCCAGCAAGAAAAGATAGTGAAAACAGGCAGTGGCAATTGGCACAGAGATGGTGAGACCAGCAGTGCAGTGAAGGCTTTGGATTTTTAGCATTCCTCGGATAACTCACATTCTGTCTGTGTCCATTTCATCTTTCGTAGTTCATCGGTCTGCTCCAAATTTAAAAACAAACCTTGACTTTTGAGAGAGTTTAACTGCTTGACACAGCTGACAGTGAAAAGTTGTTTTTCAGCAGTTGTGAGTGTGTGAGTGTTGCAGCAAAGATTTGTGTATGTACAGTTTTCCAATTAGAATACATTACTACATGCACAGTACTTGTGTGCATTTGTTCAAGCTCTGCAGCATAGCAAAGCTAATCTGTGTGTGTCTCTGTGTGTGTGTGTCCTCTGAGGCCTTGCAAAGGGAGTATTCTAAGAAAAAGCACTGACACCAGTCTCAAAGCAGCTCAGTGGGATTTATTGATTCATTCAGACCAGCTGGAGTATATACAGTTCAGTTAAGGACACGCCCCACGACTACTATAACAAACTGCATGTATACTTTGCTGTAAGTACCCCTGTACAATGAAAAACCTGTGCTTCCTACACTGTGTGAGATAGATGTAAGTCCTGGTGTGATCCCATCATTTTAGGGCAGTTTAGGATATTCAGCTGGTCTGCAAACACACAGTAAAGAAGTTTTTTGTGAGTGAACTGTCTAATATCATCTATACAGTCACTAAGAACAGATTGCATTAAAGTATCATATAAATTATACCATAGTAAAAGCATTACAACCGATTTGTTTTAGTTTCCGTTTGTCACCTCTTCATTAGGAATGCATGATACCTGATACTATGTGCTTGTACTTGGTATTCAGAAGTGTTCATAATTTAGAGCTGTCAAAATTAATGCATTTATTCAATGATGCACAAAATTACAAAAGTACTTGTTTCCTCTTGATTAATTAAGGTTCAAATTATTTTTAAGCCTTACATTAAGAATTTTCATCCTCTGGTCTCTATGAACAAAGTCTATTCAGACTTTACTTCAAAAAAATGCAAAAAGAATTTAAATTTGAAATCCAGACTTTACATCACCTCAACAAGCAACATTCGCTCACTTGAAAGAGACCGCCTATGAAGGGTATATACACACACATAAATTAGTCGATTGGTGAAAACAGGGATGAATGGAGAGGAAGTGTAGCTGCGTCGTCACATTCCACATGTACACTCTGAGACCGTGCGCATATTGGACACACACAAACACATTAAAAAAAATTGCTCTCCTGTCAACACTGAAATATTTGCTGAATTTACTTGTCGAGCTAAAAATCATTCATTCATATAGGCAAACGGTAAAAATCCTTTTTGTTGTCATTTATTTAACTGTTAGATTAAGGAATCAGTTTTAGGATATCTTTATGGATTTGAGAAGATATACTGTTTTTTTTCTTTATCGGGATTCAGATCAAACGATAAACATTCAGTTAAAAATACTTAATCAAAAACATCATTGTCTTGTATTGTTCACTAACTTCTACATAATAACTCACTTATAAATACAGGTGAATGATTGAGCAGCTGTCTTTAGCCTTCACTACACAGAAACACACAGAAAATCTTGCAAGATCGCTCCACAGTGCTCACTTACAAAACCATACACAAGAAATTCACACACCGGCGTTGCTCTCAAGTTCTGCTGGTGGAGCGTCTGAGTGAATGTTTTCAACTAAAACTGACATTTCAGACAATCCCCAGAGGGTCAACCCAGTCCAGACTCTGCACTTCCTGACAAATGACCTTTCGCCTTATGGCAGCTTCCAACCACATGATCAAAGCTATCCCCAGCGGCCCAAAGGTCATTGGCTTCCCTCTGGTCCCACACACAAAAATAGTGAACATATATGTGAAAATAAACGAGGGATAAGCGTTTTTCATTCCAAGACAAGAGGTAAGCTACCCTGACAAAATGGGGGAGGACTGGTGTATCTTTTCAGTGCAAGTATCTGCAGAGTCGAACTGACATCTATGCGAAAGGAAGATCTTGGATGTTAGGATATATCATACGGGATGAAGGCCATGTTGCATAACACATCGCACCACTTATTCCTGATTCAGTGTGAACAAGTAAAGGTGAGAAAAGGCAGCATAACAAAAATGTTTTGTTTTTGGTTTTTTTTTCAGCAATATTATAGCACAATCTATATGTGGAAGGGTTTACTGAAATGAAGGATTCTGAAACATTTACTCCAGACATATAAGCATTAAACCAATCAACACCAAACCAGAATGAGAAAAGGATGAACTGAACTCTCGCTCCTTTATCATGCTCTGACTTTGTTCTCTCATTTTCCACATTCATCTTACAGCTATAAAAATAGCTTTAAATTTGTTTTTCTCTTTCCTCAGACGAGGCTTTGCATCTTGTCGACTTTACCATAAATTCCTGCTTTAACTTCTAACTTCTCTTCGGTTTTGTCTTGCCTTACATCCCACAGCTCATCATGTCTTGGTTTAACATTTTTCAGTCATGTGCCTTTAGCTTAAACTTTCTCCCACCACTCAGTCTTTTTTGTGTACCCCCCCCATTAACCCTCCAGCTTTCTCCCTTGTCGTTGGCGGGTCTTGAGAACAGAGCTCGACAATAGCAGAAGCCTCCATATTTGGACACGCTGATGGAACCAAGGGAAGAGGCTCTCACACGATCCTCCCTCAAACATCCTCCCTCCCCCCTTCCCGCATTCGTGCCGTCATTTCAGTGCGGGGAGTTCCTCACTCTCATCCTTCTTCCTTTTTAGTTTTCCAACCATGTTGTCTTCCCATAGCTTTTAGACTTTTTTTTTTTTTTTTTTTTTTTTTTTTAAATTTAATCACCCTTCAGAGATTTAATTAAACGTCTATAAAGAGTTTGATGGGTCAATGAGCATGTGTTCCTGGGTTTTGGGTCAAACTCATGACCTTTGTCACATTCTAATGGAAAGAAGTTCTAGTAGGAACACTGCAGCTTACAGATTTACATGCCACAAATGTAACTTATCAATCTTATTCCTCAAGTAAGCATTTCTGTGGCAAGTAGGAATAATGACGCACTCCAACTGCCACTGCGTCACTCTGATAAACATGACACACACAGCTGTTAAAAGGCGTTTTCGCGCTTCAGTTCACAGAGTTTCTGCATTTCTCCAGAGGAGGCTGCTGGCAGTCTTTTAGGAACAGACGTCGTTTAGGTCAATGCACAATATATGTATATGTATTTCACCGTCTCTCACACACACACACCTCCTACTCTGTTCAGAGTTAGACTGTGTGAAATCCATGATTAGAAAATATTCTCCCACTTTTCCCTTTTCCTTTCCTTCAATGTCACACAAGTCTCTTTTTCCAAAGCGCAGCAGGGAACAGCACTTTAAATCCCAGATAGAGATCAGCAATCCAGACTGGCAGAAACATTAAAGCTGTATTAACTCCTGAACCTGAGATCAAATTCAAAGCACCTGTTTTGAATGATGTTGGATAAACATCAGATTTTTAACCATGACAGACAGAAAAATCTAATAATTCAGTGGTCACCTACAAAGTCAGTCAATATCAAGACAAAGGACATAAGTTATTGTTTGTTGATAGAATCCTTTAAAATAATGCGACAGGTTATAGTTGAAGCCTCAAGATCTACCTTTAAGATCTATCTTTTAGGTTTCATTGCTTTGTATCAACACTTGAAAGTAACATAAATATTCTAAAGTCAGGACCTAATCTGAGACATTTACTTCCACCGTTTGCATTTCCATCTTCTGTATTGTGGTATGTTGTGGAATGAAATGCTGGAAGAGCAGCTGCCAGCAGAACCCGACCAAAGAACTGTTTGAGGGATGCTGTTCCCAAGGATAAAATTAGACACAGCAAGTCAAAAACACTCATACACATATATTTATCATTCAGTGGTACTTATAGCCCCAAAAAGTGCCAAAATATGCCATGGGCCGGACATCTAATCCTTTGTTAGTCATTGCGAATTATAATTTGTGCAGTCATTCGTTACAGACTCATCCAACATCACAGACACCCATTAAATATCTGTAAGCATCTGTGACTGGAGATTAACCATGATACACCTCTATTTGTCAGATAGGAAAAACATTATTGTGTCTCTGAAGCCTTTGCAAAAAGACAATAAGAAGAACCATGATGTGTCCTCAAGGCTGGAAACGTTTGTATAAAATGTACATGGTAACTTGGCATTTAAGTAACATGTAAATCTTGATATTGCATGACGTTATGAGTAGTAACAAAGGTAATTTTAAGTTATCTCCATGTTGATTATATTCTATACATTCCAGTCTGTTTTCTATGACACATTCAGCAGGAAATTACACCTCTACGCAAAGCCTTGCTTTATGATGTGCCATAAGAACCCAGCGTGACGTATATGATTCATACATACATTTGACATCACATTATAGTGCAAACGTTGCACCATAAAGTGATGGAACACAATATGATTTTTGGCTTTTGTCCCTTAATGGACACCAGAAAGCAGAAGATTACACTATAAAAATGTTGACATATGACATCGTAATTAATGGTAAATATCCCTAAAAAAAAAAAAACTTTTGCATTTTTTTTATTGTACATTTTGGTTATGTTATGAATAAAGACAATGTTTAAGAAATGAACTTTTCAGATAATTTCTTCATGGGTTGTATCTTTAAGTTATCAAGCTCAGTATGTCACTGTTTGTCATCACTTTTCTGCTTGTGCATTGACATTCATTTAGTGATCTTAGACCTCACCTTGACTTTTTCCCTGGGCAGACGGTAAACCCTCTTATCCCCCTGTTTTATGAACACCTCATCCTTACAACCACAGAGGAAGTTCATGGATTTTTTAACAGGCCTGAAGCCACACACCATGTCTATTATTCAGAACAGCCATTTCACATAGCAGCACTATTCCTGACAAACACACACACACACACACACACACACACACACACACACACACACACACACACACACACACACACACACACACACACACACACACACGCCGGCAGAGACAACGACAGCATTGTTTCACTGACACAAACAGCTGTAGCAAATGTGGGAATTTTAAAAAAGCTGTCACACACACACTTACACACACACACACACACACACACACACACACACACACACACACACACACACACACACACACACAATATAGACTGACTGGCAGGTGTATAGAAGATACTGACGTGTCGTGTGCAATCCACAGATGAAAGTTCACAGCTGTCCATTCACTCACCCACATACATGCATGCATTCAACTTTTCAATGTGTTGCTCTGACAATCTGACTGCCAGCTCGTCAATTAGTAACAATTCAGCAGGTGTGTTAGATGAGCCTTTGTCCCCTGACATTAAAGTATTGTGACAATCCAACATATGATGACCATGAGATCAAAGGGATGACCATTACAAGGAATATTTTGACATTCAAAGCATTTCTACAAAGTACCAGTATTGCAAAAGTCTTTAAATTTTTTTTAAAAATTGACAAGTTTTTTTGCATCACAGGACTGTCCACAGTTTGGACCTGGTTAAAGACCACAAAAAATGTCCCTGCATTTCCTCACTTATTTTGTGTCTCACTAGGTTCTGAATGCTTTGAACTGGAAAGATTTTTCCACACAAAGTCCCCGTCCCCCCCCCCCCCACACACACACAGACACAAATATGGACTTTTTAAAATAGTTTTTACATGAGTTATGCTTATGAAAACTGATTATTCTAATTCATTTGCATTAGTTATTTTACTTGTAATTTCTTTTTTCCAGTAATAACATCATGTTTTATCTGATTCACTGATTTAAATCCAAATAAACCAACGTCAACACGTTCAAATAATCCTTCTCCAAAGATAGTAGTCACATACTGGTTTTCTGAGAGCAACAACTTAATGGTCTTTTGTACCTCTACTTCCCAACAGTTTAAGTCAGTAGTTACAGTATAGTATATAAGTGAGTATAAGTATTACACTCTAATAGACAAACTGGATACTCACAGCTCTCTGGGATTAAAAAGGCTAATTTCTTTTAAGGCAGTAACTTAAATAACTCACTCTTATAGCCCTGAGTACAGCATCCTCAGAGAACAATATATTCTATTCTATTCTATTCTATTCTATAGTCATTTAGCAGACGCTTTTATCCAAAGCAACTTATATATGAACATAACAGAATGCATGATGGGGACAAAATGTTATGTTTCCATCAATACTATTCTGTGGTGAAACCAATACGTATCCACTACTAGTCATTTAACACAAGACTGATTTTGATTTAACATCAAAAGCTACGTGTTAGCTGGCATTAGAGGGTTTAATCGGACTGAAACAACTTTGATGTAGCGAATACAAACAGGTTGTGTGTGAACACACCTGTAACATATCACATTGCAGCTTAAACTATGAGTACATCTTCATGCCATATTGATGAACTATTGCATAATGATTAGCTTTGTCCCTTTGTTTTTATGTTAGGCTGTTTATCGTACTGAGCAGAGAGTACAGACCCGGCGTTACAGGGCCCATTCATTCACAAGTCAGGCCTTCCCATCACGCCATTTTATTTTAATTTATATACTTTTGAATATCATTTCCATTTATAATTATAAATGTATGAAATGTAAATGTAATAAATGTAATAATTTAACGGTTATTATACAGTCACACTAAATCATCATAAGTAGAATCAGCTCCTAAATGTGCTTTTTTGGCATCGAGAAAACGTATCTCTAGAGAGATGTGTTATATTTAATCTGTGTTTGTATATAATAATTATCGTAATATTTGGTGTAAAGTCATTGGTTAGCATCAGATACATGAAGAAAGTAAAATGTCAGGTGTCACACTGCAAGAATCAATCAATTGCTTCCAGGAGTTTGGATGGCTTCAACATTGTGACGCAACCGATAGCAATCAGCAGCAACTACAGGTACATGTATCTCCCCTTCTCTTCTTCTGGAGGCATCATTAATAAGTGCAGTAAGTTTCAACTAAATTTTAGTATGTCAGTTGATTGTTTTATGTAGATGTTTTCTTCTTGTTTTGCAGAGTTGAAGTTGCACAAAAGTGAACCACGATCAGTTCGGTTGAGCTCTAGCCCTTATCTAAGATTGTTTGACCACAGTTCCTCTTTGACTGGGATGCAATGGTTTGTTGAGTGATTGGCTCTGATCAGCCGTTGTGCTCTATGTTGGTCTGTAATAGCAAGCAGCACAGATGAGGCATCCTGTACTATAAGGAACGGCACAGTTGGAATTTCAGAATTTGACAATAAAAATGAAATCAGATGTAAAATGTGGAATATTGTGGAATTTGCTCATATGTGACTGTAGTCTGCTTCTCCTTCTTTTTTGAGAGTTTTTCATGGTCTCCCAACCAAATGAACAAGAAAAGCAAGATAGGAGTGTAACATATTTAACAGCTGCAGCGTCCCATATCTGTTTCTGGTGAAGCATCAGGCTGAGAATATACTGGCTGACGAGGAGTGTTGCCACAAAACCAGAGCAGCCTCCATCACAGTTGTCATGTGTGTTGAGCTGCACCCCGAGGGTGTCCTAAAGAAGATATTGAGGGGAAAAAAATCTGCTGTTGTCCACAAAACTACCAACAGGAGATTCTGTCATAACTGTTTATAAAAAAAATAGCAAAAACTGCTACATCTATTTTGCAGCCTTGTCTTATGCTACATTACACAGCCAGAGATGAGCGACCTTTCATGAAATTCACACCCAAGTAGATAATTCTCATTATAGGGACTGTGTTCAATGTGAATCTGCTGGAGCCTTCCCTATAACCTTGGACTAGGGATCTTAACCTAGCGGTTAAGAAAATGAATGAATGAACGAATGAATATTGTTAAAAAAAATAATTTTCTCAAACTTCATCCTTGTTCGCCAAAAATTTTAATACATATTAATGTCTTTGGGAAATGGTGAATCATTAAATTGTATAAAAATGTGGTGTAGAGATGTGCTGGAAAAATCTGGGTGCACCTATTTTCTCTGCTACTGCACCAAAACCAAAATGCAATGCACATCAGTGCAACCAATGCACCAGTTAGTCTAGAGCCCTACAGCACCATGTGGAAACATTGCTCATCCATTGACTAAATGCACTCTGGCTGCTGCCTTCTGCAAGTATGATACTTGTAAGCACAACACTTCTTCATAAACACACACGAAATCCCCTTAAGTATTTGTGAAATCCAGGTAAACACACACACACACACACACACACACACACACACACACACACACACACACACACACACACACACACACACACACACACACACACACACACACACACACATTAGAGGCAATATCATGTCTCAACACTGTTACAGAAAGATCAACAGAATGACTGACAACTCGCATACAAACATATTTAATATTAAATCATATGTTAAGAGTTCAACTGCAATGCAACAACGGGATCTTTCTCAAAATAGCCAGATGTTTTACAATAACAGAAAATTGCCTGGAAATGATAAATGAAAGGGTGTATTGTTATTCTTGGCACACTTTCAAGTTCGTGTTTCAGGGTTAATTTTATGTTTTTAGGTTGGAAAAAGGTTCACATTGTATAGTCATTAGGTCCTTTTTATGTGTGTGCTCACAAAGGTAGAAGTACAAACATGTGATGGGTGTGCTTGCTATATATCTGCAATCAGGCAAGGACAGGGCATGGCACACTTATCAACAGTGAACACACACAAACAAACTTGACTCATGACATTCTTAAGCAACAGAAATGACAAACTTTGAGTGAAATATGTGGGAAGTATGAATAAAAGACGATTTAAGTCGATGGCTACCTGAGAAAGATAGTGAGTTTAACTACAGATTCATAAAAAATGGACAAGGTTGTTCCACTCTAATACACCTGTAGTGAGGTATGCAGAGGAAAACACAGGGTAACCGAGTGACTACAGGCAATTAAAGAGGAAAGTATTTCACTATCTGTAGAAAAGTCCCACTATCTGCACTATTGACTGGTGGTTACTGACTAATTGCTGGAAGTTTGCGCCGTCAAAAAAAAAAAAGAAAAAAGCTTGACATGAAGTAGACAAAATACAGCAGAAAAATTCATGACTACAACTAAAAAAAGCTTAAAGGGGTGCTATTATGGTATTTGGAGTTTTCTGAGCTTTCTACAGTGTTACAGTGTTGAATCCTCATCAGACATGTGAACAGCACTGTGTTTTATCACCTAAACGCATGTTGACGAAAAACGCGTCGTTTTAGAGAGCGTCGTTTTCTACTTCGAAATCCTTGTGACGTCCCGGGGGATAAGGTTTAACACAATTCATCACAGTTATGATTAACTCAACAATGGTGGTTGAAACAACTTAAAATATTCAGGAACATGATCAATAGGGCTGCAACTAATGATTATTTTAATGGTCGACTAATCTGTAAATAATCTTTTTTGATTAGTCGTTTAGTCACAATTATTTATGTCACGCCACCATCTGTGCTTCCAGTTGATGCAGCTCTTTTTACACGCTTCAGTATGTTTTACCCCACTCTCTCCATTTGCATCATATAAATGTCACCCTAATTCCCAGTCAGTCACAACATAATGTCCTTTAGTAAGTTAGAAGAATAAATCCTGAACCAGTTGAATATTAAATTTAAGCTTAACAGTTTACTTCTAATCTATTTTGAAACATGCAAACTTAGCTATAGTGTCATATCCAAGCTGTACAGAATTAGCCTCAAAAGGAAAACAAAATAAATAAAATATGTTAACATCTTCATTTTCATAAAATTGTATTAAAATGATTGTTTACATTTTTAAAAGCCTGCTTTGTAGGTAAACAAGGGCCAAAATCCTAAATCAAAAAAATTCCTGAATCCAAACAGTGATCCGGATCACCACCCAAATTAAATCACTTCTTCCTTTTCACATTTCCAACAACTCCTGATGATTTTGTGAAAATATCCATAACTTTGAGTTATCTTGAACACAAACAAACAGATAAATGCAGATAAACAGGTAAACACATAACCGCTTTGCCAGATGTAACAACAGCACATCACTACTCCGTAATGCTAACTTTGCCATCCGGAAGGCGGGAAACCATGACTCCGGGGTGCTTTCATTTCAGACGCTCATGCATGACTGTCGTGCTGCTGTGGAACGCCAACTCTGCGTGGCAGATGACACATTTCATCTGTTTGACACTTTGTTTAGCGTGAAGTATCCCCAAACTTTGGAAATAAGTTGCGCCGCTGTCAGTTTGTTCGCTGCACAAAATGACAATACTGCCCCCAGCGCTTCCTGTGGCACTTTGCGTCATTTGCTTGGTGTTTAGAGTTCTTATACTGTCTGAAAAGCTGTGGTTGATAAATGGCATTAAGATGTCTGGCACAGCATTTTATTAGCAAAGCCGTTATGGGCGTTTATAACGCGACTCGTCAGCAATTGAATTTCACTTCGCTGAATTTTCATTGTTGTCGACTGTGTCGACAAATTGTTGCAGCCTTGGTGATCAAGCTTCATGAGCAAGAGAACCGCCATCTCACTCACGGTAAGCACATTTATTATCTAGTGTGAGACATGCAGAGGGGAACACAGGGTAAGAGGAAAGTTGACTATCTGTAGAAAAGCCTGCTATCTGTGCTACTGGTTAGTGTGTACTGACTGATTGCTGCTGGTAGTATGCAGTTAACTCATTTCTGAAAATTCAACTTCAAGTTTACAGCGCTGACAACCCCTTGAGGATGCACTGAAGTCAGATTGTCCCAGCAATATGGAAGGCAGCATGAGTAGTAAAACCCATCCGTTTGTGACCAGACAGTCTAATAATTTGGAGAGAGAAGGTACTGACAGAGCTGATAAATGTCCTGAGCAGACATCATTAACACATCTCATTTCAAAACATGCAGTAAGTTATGGATTAATTGCAACAAAACAAAAAATAAAAAAGTCTTAAGTCATACATCAGCAACTAGATTCAACATCAGACACAAGTTTTCTTCCACGGATGCACAAACATATTGAATGCCGATAAGCTGTGCATTAAAGATTTATGTTTATGAAAGTATATGGAAAAAAAAAGGAATGGTCAGCATAGAAAAAAGAAATTTGCAAAGGTTATCATACATAAAAAAATTAAATGCTGAAATTAGCTTCTACAGTCTGCGCACACCTGCTGGTGATAAATTTCTGTGTGAATGGCACACGTGTGTCAGTATATCTGAGGCATAAAGACCAATCAGTCGAATTGTTATATTTGCTGGATGCCAGAGGAAGAGAAGTATGTACAATTGATTGAATTCATGAATATTCTTAATATTTTAAGCAGAAAATGCTGACTCAAGAATAGCAAACTGAAAAACAGAACACATGCATGCCTCTTGCATGCAAGCAGGCAAAAACACACATTTCTGCCCACACACAAATGTTACCTTTACATGATGCAAACTGAATGTGAAAAGGAGCAAGTGCCATGCTATGATACCATGAGAAGAGTTCAAGACCCAAACCACGAGGCTAGAAGTGCTCCTGTAAAACCTGCTGCTGTGCTGTATCATCATATAAAAGCTGTGACACACAGATCCACAAAGAGGTTAGAAAGGCAGCCTGAAAACCAACAAACTCATTTCCTAAACTAACATCACTTCATGATGGAAGCCTAAAAAAGCATAACCACTACAGATAAAGGGAAGGATATAAAGACCAGCCTTACA
Source organism: Telmatherina bonti (assembly GCF_933228915.1). Taxonomy (NCBI): domain Eukaryota; kingdom Metazoa; phylum Chordata; class Actinopteri; order Atheriniformes; family Telmatherinidae; genus Telmatherina; species Telmatherina bonti. The sequence continues at coordinate 18,776,885 of NC_136621.1, read as the reverse complement.
AGAACCGAGAGGGGAAAACTGTAGTGCTCACCACCTGCAGTGAAATGTGCTACTGTCCATGTGCTAAAAGCTAAAAGAGACATGGCAGGACTGAATTAGAAAGGACAGATGAGACACAAGTAGCTGAGCAGAGGGATTGGGAACAAGCAGTTACACAACAGCAATTTGAATAGAAGGCAAAGGAGGAAATTTGAGTTTGTTTTGTTTTTTTAAAGGGAGAAATAAATAAATAATCTCACCGGAAATCTAATCTGTGTAAAATCTAACACCATTACTGACAAACTGAAACCTGAAAACAGTGTAGCGGTGGGAAAAGCTGTCTGACAATGAATTTTGTCAATGTCCTGATTTGATTTCTTACAAAAATGTGCAAATGATTTCTTAACTCTCTCCCATTGGGGTTGTTTTTTTTTTTACAGCAGTCCTGAGTGTCTGAGTACACATTTGTAATGTACTTCCCAGGATTCTGTCCTTCAGGTTGTCCTGTTTGTTGGGATTTTTTTGCCTGATTTTGGTCTACACAAGGGAATATGTCAGTCTTTATTAAAACACAAGCTAAGCTTATCTGTTTAGTAATTATTCATCTTTCAAACTATATTCACACATCTATTTATTTATTGTGCTTTCAGACTTTTGGTGCACAACTTATACTTTCAACCAGCAAGTGTTAACATCTTATTTTCTTCCAAAAGTATTGTTAAGCAAAAAATAAAAGGTTTAGTTTGCTCAGTAAAGAGAGAGAAAGAGAGATGGTTTTCTCTCAGTAAATCCCATAAACTTTGAGTTTTTAAGTTTAAAAAGGAGAGCAGGTAAACATTAAATGGGAGATATTTAAATATTAAATTGAAAATTAAATCATTTTTCATGAAAGGAAGGTTAAACTTGGTATGATTTTCAGGTCTGTAGCTCAGGTACTGAACATACCTCGTTTATCTACAAGATTAATAGCACCACGTCGGCTTCTTCATCCATCAAGCTGTTTTTTTTTTTTTTTGTTTTGCTGCTAAATTTGATTTTTCAGCCCCTCAGATCTGAAATAAATCTGCCGCTCTTGTAACAGCCTGCTTAACATTCTACTCTTACCTCTGGAGGAAAAGTGTTTAAATGTGAGGAATGACTTGGCTAAATTAAATTAAAATGCAGCTGCTACACCCACGTTCACTGTGCAACTTCTTCCTGCCTTTGACACTGATGGGATTTGCAAATCTAATAATGATCTCATCATGACAAGATGAAACTTGTCATTGCTGTTATTAGCTCAAAACTCAGTTAGCACAGACTTTAAGTACTCCAGCTTTACACTCCGAAAGAATCCATCAGACATGGTTAGCACCCAGATCTTCATTACAGAAGTCAGACACTGTACTGCTATGTCAAAGACCCTCCTGGTCCTCCAACATTTTTAAGTTATATACTGTCACAAAAAAATTATTTCTGTGAAGTGAAGAATCCTTTAAAAACTCCTGAATCCAGGCAGTGATCCAAATCACCCCCAAAACTTAATCACCTGTTAAGATTTCCTGTAGAGATCACAAAAATCCGTCCACAACTTTTTGAGTTAAGTTGCTAACAAACAAAAATACACAGACAAACAAACAACTAGTGCTCCTAAACGAAAAAAACAAAACAAAACATAGCCTCCACCTTGGCAGATATGTGATAATGGCAATTACACATTCAATAAAATCCAAAACTATATCCATCCCTTGTAAATATAGCTTTGCTATTTCTTAATAGACTTTCAGCTGCTGCATAATCCCGCCAGCGCAACAATGAAAAACTACTGCATCTAATTCAGGGGCAAGCTCTGCTTGCTTAGCTCGGTTATTGGCACTAACAGTAGAGCACCGTGATGGGTGTCGAGGTGGTAAGAGAAGAATAGCTCTAAGCATGCCATCTGAGGTGACTCATTCAGCCTGCTGGGGGATCTATAGCAGAGCTTTGACTAAAGACAGACATACAGCACTAAAGCAGCGTTACACAACAGACCACTAGTACACACCGACCCGGGTGACAGGTGGGAAAATGAGGCAGTGGCTGGGATAAAATAGCAAGGGTGAGGACAAGCAGAGGAAAACATGACGGATATAAAAGATAATGCAAACAGACAGAAAGGGAAAAAGCAACCAGTATTATTCATTTCATCACTTATACATTAAAAGCAGCAGGGATTGCAAAGACATTGTAAGCCATTTTTTAAAGTGGGAAATCAAGAGGCCATAGAGACTGTAAAACAATGAGACAAGGGACTGATCAGCCTGGATTAAGCTATGAAGTACTGCAAAAGGGATGAACAGTTTAAAAGAGATATTGGGACATAGAGGAATGGAGATAACATACAAAGAGATACAATAAAATGAAATAAAATTTAAAAAAATAAAATTGCATAAAAACAAGAAGCCAAATCACCAGCTGGCAACACTTGACTACAACAATCAGAAACAATTACTCTTTATTGAGGAGCACACACCTTTGTGTTATGTATACTAAATTAAGGAAATGATTCAAAGTTGAATTGATCAAAATGAGGTTTGATATTCGGTGAACTGAAACAACTCATGTTGAGATAAAAAGATCTCTGAACAGCAGTCTTAAGTTCACTTAACCTGATATTTCAATTTTGATTTACAATCTTAATTTAGGCTCAAAATGCACAATAAAATGATTCATTTTTGTCTAATTTACTCAAAAATGCTTTGCAGTGGGATGTTTTACTTTTAACTTTTCTCTAGATTCAGTCTCTGAGTTGGAAGTCTGTTTTCCATTGATAGATTTTTTACCCATTTAGGAGCTGGAGCCAGTCTCCAGCTACTGGGTGAGAGGCAGCGTGCACTCTCAACAGGTCACCAGCCCATCACAGGGCCACCACAGAGAGACAAACATTCACACACACCCATACATGCAACATGCAGACTCCACACTTAAAAGACCGAAGCTCAAACCAGGAACCTCATAGATGTGAAGCAACAGTGCTAAACACCACAGTGTTGCTCAAATGGTTTTCATAAAGCTGTGTCCACTGCTCGGCCAGGTTGCAAACCCTACAATAACAGTTTATTAAGGGGCATTGTTGTATTGTTGCTCAGCTGTTTACCTGCGGTGAGAGAGTCATTTTCATTCCTGGCTGATCAGTGAGCTGGATTTTCTTTCTCTTTCTTGTTTTACAGCAGCCGTTTTGGGGACATCCCCCCTCGTCAGCAGTTGTTATATCTGCATGACGTTGTCCAGGCAGTTCAGTCAATTTGACAAAAATAAACAGAAGTTATGAAATATGGCCCTAATTTAAGCGACTAAATCAAAATTTACTAAAGTTTTTATCAACTTGGACAAATGTAGGATTACTACTCAAACATATTTTCAACCTTACAGCAAGAGTTGTAAGACATGAGAACATCTGAATGGCTGGCCTAATTTCATTAAATGTAACATTTTACTGAAGTTTTACCTCTACGTTTCTCAAAAGAAGGTTTAAACGTGGATGGCTCAACTTTTATTTACAGTGCAACGATCTGGCAGATTGACAAAACTGTCAAATGCAACAATTTATGATGAGCAGATTAATACTTTCATAAAGCAATTATTACATCATTCAGGGTACAATACTGGTTATTTTCTTGCCTCAATAAAAAAAAAAAAAACTCCACGTGGAAGAAAGGAAAAAAAAACAAAAACTCATTTCTGTTTGTCTGCATCAAAAAGTGAAAGCATTCAGTGGCATCTCCCGCCCTGAGCAGGAAATCGTGCTTTCTTCAGTGGGAAACTAAATACCATTCAATCTCCTCATTTCACCCCAACAAAACCCTCTTGTCAATATCTCATTCTGTTACCGTTCACCAGTCTGGAAATAGAGAGTGATGGCATCATTTAGTGCCAAGTGTGAATACACTCTGACATAAGGCCTGACAATAGAACAGGCAGTCTCTTCTCACAAGCGACCTAATATTAGAGAGCCCACAAGGAACTCCCTGCTGGAGAGATTAGTTACATTGACTGAAGCAGAACTGCATGCTGGGTTTTATGTGTGCTTGTACCACTTCACTGACAAAGGTATATGTAATTATAGATCTTTTTTTTAAAGTTTATTTATCTTAAAATACTCTTAGGAATGGCAGGGTTTCAATATGTTGTGATGATAAATTAAGTCCCCACTTTAATTTAGTCAGCAGTAGAAAAAGGGAAGCAAACTTTGGAATTTGACATGTCATAACTATCACAATGGTTATTGCTTTAAATAGCTCAATTATAACACAACCCATTACATCCCTTGTGTACAACATTTCCTTGCAAAGTAATATGAAGTCGCCCGTTTAGAGGGATGCTTATTCACTTGTTTTATTTCATTTGACAGCGGAAGATTCTTGCTTTGTAAAATATACATTAAAAACTTCCATCCATCCATCCATTTTCTGAACCGCTTATTCCAATTCAGGGTCACGGGGAAGCTGGAGCCTATCCCAGCTGGCTTTGGGCGACAGGCAGGGTACACCCTGGACAGCTCGCCAGTCCATCGCAGGGCCACACAGAGAGACAAACAACCACTCACGCTCACACTCATTCCTAGGGGCAATTCAGAGTGACCAATTAACCTAACATGCATGTCTCTGGATGGTGGGAGGAAGCCGGAGTACCCGGAGAGAACCCATGCATACACGGGGAGAACATGTAAACACATGTAAACTCCACACAGAAAGGCCACTGACCAAACCAGCCAAGGATCGAACCAGTGACCTTCTTGCTGTGAGGCCACAGTGCCTACCACTGTTCCACCGTGCAGCCCGCCATTAAAAACTTAATTAGGATTTTTTTCATTAATGGCAAAGCAGAGGAGAAATGTTTGGAAGCGCCTTGTTATTTGCATTTCTAAAACAAATATGTGCACCATTTTAATTTGCAAATGAGTCTGCAGTTAAAAGAATTCATGAAGATCTTAATGAACAGTCACATTTGACTAATTGACAGGAAATAATGGAAAAGATGATAAAACTCCTTTAAGAAGGTAATTCAACAGCAACCAAACGTTTATATTTGTTTCTAAACCATCATTAACAGTTAATCAGAACAAGGTTACAGCGGGCTGCAGTGGTCTTCACTTGGGAAGAAGAACATGATGCTGGAAGCGAATGAGCAAATTTCCACACAGAGATGAAAATGCTGATGAATGTTGGCTAAAAGACCAGGGACAATAGGAGTCATTACCACTAAAGTAACTGCACGACTGCACTTTGATTTTTAAGACACTTTTCTCATTACATTATGCAAAAGAAAGTATGTTGATTATTAATTCATCGTTCACTGTGATAATGCATCTTGCTATAGAGTGGTGCATTAAAACCTTTCATCACACACTGGCTTAGTGGCATGGCCAGCTAATACATCCTGAAATGTTTTTTTTTTTTCTTTTTAAAAAAAAAAAAATCAATATCAAGGCTTAGTCCAGCAAATCTCATCTGCTACACAAGAAAGCTTGAACCTGACAGATGAAGAATAGTGATTGTTGTTTTTGAAGCTCCGCCATAACAGTCAAATTTATTTTAAAACAAATGTTTTATTATGTATTTTTTATTCTTGAGGCACGTTTTGCAAAGCAAGAATATTAAGCTGTCAGATAAAATAGTTGTTCACTTCTCAAATAAATTAGCTGAATGAACATCCTCTAAATGTGGCGATTCCAGATTTTTTGTTTGCCAGGGGTTTAAAAATGAAATGTGCTTCCATCTTTCTAAGATTATATTTGCACAAATTATGAACACAAATACATTTCAGCTGTTTTTTTCTCTAAGTAAATCCTCTGACCCATTAATGGGCTCAGTAGCCTGTTAATGCTGGACAAATTGCACACAGGCAGGCTGAAAACCCTCCTGCCTTCTGGTGTCTTTCTGGCTTCTGCACCTTCCTACTACTTTTCCTACAGGTGGTGGGGCACAATATGATGAGCACATGTTTAATCCAGCAGAATAACCTGCCTCAGAACAGTAAATCCAGCCAGTCCTCTTCTCTTTGGCTGCAATCTCAGTTTATGCTACTTAACTGCAACAACAAGCCACAACCAGTCAGAAACATGAGCCAAAAACAGCTATGGGTGAGAGTTAAAACAGACCTGACAGGCTTTGTGCTGCCAAACTGACCTTGTTTGTCTTCAGCCGAACAACCTTATCAAATGATCCAACATACTGTGCCAGTTTTCTGCATCAGTCACAGTTTCATATCTAAGCCTTCCCTTAAAAATACATACTTATCTTTTCATCCTTGAGCTTGTAGTATCCATTATTATTGTTATTATGCAAGTTGCTAACATTTGTCTGCTGTGAGGATTTCAAATCCATTTGTTGTATTTGGAGATTAAAAGGTTCTAATCTCAGTGGCTCAAGCCTGTGTCATTCAAAACATATCTGTAGCGTTCTGCTCTAAAATATCACACTTACAAGCTGCACTTATCCCTGCAATACCACAGTTCAGGATAATTAAGATTTTTTTGTGAACAGGATAATACATGATTTCTGGCGATAACACAATATACTGTATGTACTGAACGCTCCACATATCAAGTAACTGGTAGGAGATGTTGAACGGTATCCAAATGATATAAACCAAACTGTGTCCCTCTTCCTGGTGCTCTAATCTCTTAGTCTAACAGCTTGATCTCTGCTGAGGCTGCTACACCATTTTAACAGGACTAGCTGGTCAGATGACATTTTTCAGTGTAGTCTAAACATGCAAAGACCCCAGTCAGACCTGCTGACCATGTGGCTGAGGTGTACGCATTTACTCAAAACACTTATCCTGCAAATGTGCAGCTTCTCCTTTATTTTGAAATCGCAAATTCAGTATCAAGCTTGTCATCACAACTCAGGAAACTCTGAAGATAAACTTGCAGGTCATTTTCAGACATTTTTCTGTCAAGGTTATCAGTAATCGGTAGAATAGCTGTCATTGATGCAAAGCACCAACACTACTGAAGAGTCACTTACCCTTCAGTTTCTCCATCACACTTTGCGCGGCTCTCTGTGCCACCTGCCCATCTTCAATCTGGTAACGGTCATCCAGAAACCTGGCGGTAGCTTCGGACAGATGAACTTTTCCTGCCACACCCAGCTGCTCCATCAGGTTCGCCAGATTAACGTCATTCGACCATACATCAAATTTGAAGCGCTTCATTCCCAGAATCCCACACAGGACGGTGCCTGTATGGACACCAACACGCATGCTAACAGTCTCACATGTCTCTTGACAGAACTGCTCAATGGCCTGTATCATGCCAAGACCCATTTCCACACAGCAGTAGGCATGTTCCGGTCTGGGCTCAGGACAGCCGGCTACACAGTAGTAGCAGTCTCCCAGAGTGCTGATCTTCTCACAACAGGTTAGCTCACAGAGTCTGTCAAATCGTCCGAACAAGTCATTGAGAAGGCCCACCAAAGCTGGTGCTGACTTATTGGCTGACATTTTGGTGAAACCCACGATATCTGCAAAGAGGATGCTGACAGGCTCCATCCGTTTCATGTTAAAGGGCCTGAATATGATCTGCCCTCGAGGGATCGAGGTCTTTTTGCGTTTGTGATTGTTGTGGGGGTTATTCTTGGAGCCCATGACACTTTGTGCTTGTGAAGCTCCACTGCTTCCTCCACCGCCCACTGCGACGGCCGAGGCGGAGCAGGCACCAGAGGAATATCGTTTGCCAGAATTCTCGCCACCACCTTCGTCATCGCCCTGCTTCAACAGCTCGTCCGCAACTCGTCTCGGCATGACTGAGTGAATCATGCGCTCCTTCAAGGCCTTCTCCACCTCCAAGTCTTTGCCATGCATGATTGCCTGGCCCACTTTTAGAAAAGTGCTACGGGAACGTACTTCTGACATGATGAACAGGTGGATGCCAATGACATGGGCACACAAGTGTAGTAGGCCTTTGGCAGGGCCCAGCCAGCGGAGTGTGTCCTCTTCCCAGTAAGTGCCCACTAATCCCGACACCTGTCCAGTTGTGTCATAACTCCTGTGAAGCAATGGAAGCCATCCTAGTGCCTCAAATAATACAGAATACAGGAGCCCCAGCATTACTGAGGCATACAGGCGGACGTGGAGAACACTGTAGAGCAACAAAAGAACCTCCATACACAAAGAAAAGGTGCCAACAGGGGAGATGCAAGGGACCTGAGGTGAGGCCACTTTGTTAATGGAGCGATATGAGTCATTCCCACCACCAGCCCACTCCAGCTCAGTATAACCAGCAGTTTGTATCTGGGGAGCCAAAGTGATGGCAAAGGTCACCGCTATCAGGAGCAAGGTGGTTTGGTTGTACCACCATGAATATGGCTGAGTGAAGGTGAACAAAAAAAGGAGCACCAATAAGGCTAAAAAGGAGGCAGTGGGGGCTAGGAAGGTCGTGGGAGAGCAGCGGTCACTATTGATCCCAAAGTACACCCCCCAGAGTCCAGCTGCCACGGCTAGGTAGAACAGGACATAGCGGAACCGCCTTTGCTTTTGAGGAAAACACCTTTCTTGACATGCCTCTTCCAGAACTGGAGAGTCAAACTTGGGGTCCCAACACTGGGCGGCAGAACGCTCAAACAAGGGCGGAATCCTCTTCACCCGAGAAGTGGAGGTCACTGCTGGTCTGGAGTCTGCTGAACTGCAGCTGGAGGAGATGCTATACTTGTGGAGGTTAGGGTTTACTTTACTGGCAGCCCCTCCTGCTCCACTATTGGCAGCCCTGGATATCTCGCGCTGATGCGTGTGTGGCGAGTTGTTGGTAATCCTCACAGAGACGGCTCCATCCCCGCCGGAGCCGCAGCTCACCTCCGTGCCGTGCATGAGAAGCTGCCGGTGATGTTGAAGAGTGGCCATGTTGACTAGTGTGAAACGAGGGAAGGGTGTGTGTATGTGCAACAAGAGATGTTAAATATTAATAATATCTTCTGAAGGCGCTCGTGGAATTAAGACTCGATGCACGAGCGCCGTGTGTGCACGCGGGAAGACCAGGGAGGAGGCGGCAGTGACGGAGTGAAAAAACGAGGCAGACAGAGAGGGGAAGGAGAGCAAAAGGTGTTTGTTGGAATAATCACACTGCATGAATGGTGAGCACGGCACAGACGTATTGGCTACGCACACAGCAGCCTGCACATTCACTCACATAAGACGCGTCGTTCCAGTTTCTTGAGCACACCATTATCCGAGACTGGGTTTTGCGTCAGTGCTCACATTTACACGCATCCCTCTCCAAAGAGGCTCTGGGTAGGAGCCCGGCTTTCTCTCCAGCTGCGGTAAAAACACTGTCATCACTCTTTCTGCCTCCTGAATTGAACATCCTTCTCGGAAAGGACTGGTTAGTGATGCAACGCTTTATCTTCATCAAGTCAGCCCTGACGTTACACGACTGGAAACGATCTCCTCTGGAGTACGCACTGTTTTGATACTGCTGACATAATAAAGTTAGGTAACGTCAAGAAAGAAATGCCAGTTTCTTCCCTCATCCTTCAATCAGGTTGATTGCGTGGGGAAAAAACAGTTCAAGCTCATGGTATCACGGTGTGTGCAGATGCAGATTTCAGCTGTCAACAGTTGGCTGCAAAAGTTAGCCTACTCTGTCCTACTTATCTCCACAAAAGGCGCGATAAACGATCCATTTACACTCCCTTTGCCCAATTAAAAACACATTTAAAATCCTATCATCGCCTTGTAATAAGAAGTATTTTTGGATCATTCCCTTCGTTAATCTAGTTTTCTCGAGTTTGGTTAAATGTACAAAAAATAACTATTGCAATTAAAACACGTGGTCTGAAATGGGAAGAGCCACTTTTTCGAATTTTTTTTTTTTTTTTTTAAAAAGTAGATGATCTGCTATTAAATGGGGTTTACCTGTCACAACATCCTTTCACATGCAGGGCTCAAAGCGTGAAGGAATTCCCTTTTCTCATTCCCATATGATCAATTTCCATATTTATTCCAGCAGGCCACTTAAAAAGAAAAGGGGGGGGGGGGGGGGGGGGGGGGGAAACGTGACTGAATTATTTTGGAACTCTTTCCAGTCCAAAACCCAAATCATAGAAGGCCTGTCAGGCAGGCCTATTCCCACCGATGCAGCCCCGTCCTTTCCTGAACACCCACTCCGGATCTCCACCTTCTTTTCCCACCCCTTTGCTTTCCAAAGAGGGGCACGGGGAGGGGTATGCGCTATTCAAAGATGCATGATCCGAAAAGACAAGAGCAGAAAATTCCATCCACTGCCCCAAATTAGCGTGGCTTTTCCTCTGCTGAGTGTCTGCAACTTGTTGCGCGCAGTTGGCAAAACATGGGCTACAGCTATGAGGAACAGCCTCGGTCGGAACAGGCTGGTCTATAAATAGTGATGATCAAAACTCTTGCAAATAACACCATCAGCAGCGTGTGAAATGTGAATGTTTTTTCTTTAACTTGCTCTGTGGAACAAATGGAACACTATCTACCAAAATGTTATTGTAAAAACGTCAAGTCGCAGCTGAAAAGGCGTGCAAAGCGTCAGCGATAGGCCCCCTCTCGTTTCCAAAAGCTCCCAAACTTTTTTTTTTTTTTTTTTTTTTTTCTTCCCCAGGCCGTATTTCCTGCGTTTGGAGAAGACTCAGTTAAGAGTCTCTGCTTATTTGGAGCCGAGAGTGGATTTCCTTCCCCCGCATTCCCTTGGAGCAAAGACGGTGAAAAATCCACAGAGCTGCAGTAGAAACCCCTTGGCTTTCCTCCGCTGGAGTCTATTAAAAAAACGCTCCTTATCTCCTTTATCTCAACCAATTCCTTAGGTCTGGATAGCACTAGATTTCGCTGAAATGCATGTGTCCAACAAACACAACACTGTGCGCTCCGGCTGTGGTGCGTCCTCTTCCGTTCGTTGCTGCTTGTCACCCTTGTTGTGGCTCTCTAACTTGAGTGGGACGCTGAATTGAAGCATTCACAGCTGGAGTTTCACGCTTTATATTTTCGGTCTTGTCCGGGCAAACGTCATATCTTAAGTCTCGTAGCTGCCACCATCTTCGATGTCACTGGGTGGGAAATCCTCTCCCAGCTGTTGTGGCGGTGCGGGGTGGTGAGGTCTGTAAAGCGCACGTTTGTGGAGAAAAGCACAGTTTCCGGTCCAGTCTTCAACTGGGCAAACAAGATGATAATAAAACATTTAAACTTCTGTTAACTTTTTTTTCCTCTTTTTTTTAAATTATGGGTTCAACAGAATAAATACTATTATTATCATACTAAAAAACTATTATTATCATACTAAAACAACACCCTTGACTGGTTACCAACAGTTTTCTTCTTCTCTGTCTTTTTTTTTTTTTTTTTTTTTTTTAAACATTTTTAATAAGCTGCTTTAAATAAAACACAACATATTCTCCTATGGAAAGTAGGCTATATGCAGCAGTTAGGAAATCCAAAATCAATAATGCTACCAAACACTTGCCAATCTTGTAGGCTACATTTGTTAAGCAAAGCTTGTATTTTTGAAATAGTAGGTTTTGACACAAAGTATTTATTGTAATAGAATTTTTTCTTAATCTGGAAATTTTGGTGAAATACACGGCTAATGCAGCCAGTATTATGTTCATTTTGTACTCAATAGGGTATTAGATTAAAACAATTTTATTTTATAGTTGCATCATTTACACGATGTAGCCAATTGTATTATTGTTTATAATTATTTATTTGAATTACTTCCTTTAAAAACAGCTCATCGAGTCTTTTCCTTTTCTATCTATCTATCTATCTATCTATCTATCTATCTATCTATAGGTTGGTAGGTAGATGTGTGTATATATATATATATATATATATATATATATATATATATATATATATATATATATATATAAATCAATTTTGAATTGATTGCTGTTAGGCTACCAGCTTTTTTTTTTTTTTTTTTTTTTTTTTTTTTTTTTTTTTTGCTGTCCTTAATGAGGCGAAGTAAGCTTGCATACCATTGTTAAAAGATCAAGAGTTATTAAAATGACTGGTTATCTGTTTGCTCTGTGATCATGAACTGCTGTATTTTTTAACATACTTAAAAATCGGCGTTGATTTGAAGGCAGACTTCAACTTCCGGTTCGCTTGTCTGTCTTGAGACTTGATGTTTGGTGATTCGGTGAGGGGCTTCTTTCCATCATTTGTGAATGCATTATACATATTCTGTACGCTTTCTGTTGCTGTTGACAGTGTTCATTAATTTTGCACTCAACAAGGACGATTAAAACGAAAGAAGGTGAAAATAAAACATAAAGGAATGAAAATGTTAACGCTCAGAAACCTAATTACTTTTCCACTGAATGTGTCTATTTAGCGTTTCAATTTAGTTTATTTCCTTCTTATTATTTGTGAAAGCAACCTCTCTAGCTAAAAAACAAACACCCTGTTGGAAACAGGGTTATAAACACCGCAAGGGCACTGTGCGAGCTGTACTTTGTCACTTAATATCTATTGCCAAATTCATTAATAGACACCAAAGGAACAGCATAAAGTTTGGTACATGAGCAAAAAAATACTGAAGCTGTTGAATATAAGACATAGCCTGTATGTAGCGCAAATCACATAGACATTAATGCAAAACCCCAAATTCTTTTGGAAAATGAGGAGCAGTTTTATTAAAAGATTGATTTTTTTTTTTCAAGCAGCATTTAAATCCAGCATCTGTGATGGGATGTGCACATGGAAAAATAATACATCTGTAAAAGAACTTTTAATCTTGAAGGATAAATTTAACATACAATGCCATTCAGTTGTCTGTTTTTGTTTTTGTGTTGTTTTTGTTTTTTGTTTTTCTTTAAGGAAGACTTATTTAAGCAAGACAATACCAAACAACATTGTGCACAAATGATAACACAAACAAGTATAACATTTTGTGTAGTAAACTAAATTAAAGTACCGTTAAAAGCTATTAAACACTTGACTTATAATAAACATAAAAAACAACAAAAGATTCTGAAATGATGAGCAGATGAAATTCTACACTGAACAAGACAAACTTACTAGACAACTCCAAGTTGTCTCCACAATGTTTTCATATACATGTGGGATGTCATTTAATTATTTTCCATATAAATACAATTGTAAGAGACTGAAATCATAGATTTAAGAGCCATATAAAAAGATCTGTTGAAAGCTGAGTCGACATTTGGAAAATGCAAGATTTATTAGAGACTTCCTGAAATCAAGATTTTGTTTCATTCAATCAATTTCTCTCAAGTAAACAGTTTGTGGTCTGACACACTTCAGTTTTCTGTTCAGGATTATCATCATATAAATACTGTAAGCACATTTTTATAAAGATTTTAGATAAGAAGCCATTCAGTTTTTGTCATCGTCATATTCCAAAGAAATATATCCTGCTTGATTAATTTACTTACATTGATGGTGTAACTCCTGCTTCTCTGTGTAGTTTTATTTGTATTGACATCTTCTATACTTAGGAGGAACGCAGTCACAGAAGACAGTCGCCTGTAATCCCACACAGGAGGGTCTGGTTCGCTCTTTTTTCCCTAGTTTATTCATCTCATCAGTACAATTAGGTTCTTCAATTATTAAAGGCCTCATCCTAATGCTCATTCAAATAATATGAAGAAAAAGTTTACCAAGAATGAACACGGTCATTTATTTAATCAGTTATTTTGATCTGAAATAAACCGCTTTGCAAATTTAATTAATTTATTAATTTATTTATTTGTAATCAGGGTCATTTGATTCAATTGCTGCTTCCTGTTATATGTGAAATTTGGATGCCAGATGATAAAGTGCAAATGCACTACTAATTAAAAATAGCCTTGAGTGACTCAGATACAGTCACATTTTATTTATTTACATCTTCATAAATGTTTTGTTGCTTCTTTATAAACTAAAAAAATGAAACAGTTGTCAAATAAATAAGCTGATATGTTCTTCCTGTAAACCAGGTTATATTTAACTAAAGCTTGTAAAGTGATGAGATTTCAAACAGCAGGTGAATAGGAAGAAAGTAAACAAGGTAATAAAGGTTTATAGTGCTGATTCATTGTGGGTGAGCATGTTTAAAGATGTAATGATGTTCAAACTTGAAATTTTGTGAACTTAACCCTCCCTGCCTTGCTCAAGTAAGTGCACGTGTAAAAGGTGTGTGGGTAGTGTGTCCATACTTAAGTTCAAGAGCTTACGGAAGAGGACTGTTTGAGGAGTTGATAAAGCTTCACTGATAAGTCTGGTTGACACTGTGCCGAGAATCTGGGAGTACTGCGTGTCTGCTCAGCAAGTACAGCTCACACAACCTCAAATGTCTGTTTGAAGGCGTGACACATGTGTCCATGCCTTGTCAAGCACAAAGAAATGTTATCATATGTACATTACTGTGGAAAAACTGAACTTTTCACCTCAGAGTTTAGTGTCTCCTGCAGGAAAGCTACAGATAGCAATAAAGATGTTTAAGAATGAGAGGATACTTTCATGTTGGCGGGTGAATCCATGAAACTTCACTCCACTAAATTGAAACAGTGAAGGTTCACCCTAAATTTATTCCATCACCCAAAAGGTGTTTTTAATTTTATTAGCTAATATCTCAACAGCTATATGTTGGCTCATTGTGACTTTTTGTAAATGAGAGTATTTGTGTTTTTTACTCTGTGATGATTTAGTCAAAATCTTTAGTGATGGTGTTTTGCTTATTTCTTTTTCTTTCAGTTGTTCAAAATTAGTTCATTATTGCTGAATCTGACATAAGCAGTTAAAGGGAGAAGAAAATATACATTTAAACTAAATAATTCTGTAACCGGGACAAAAAAAAACCAAACAAACACCTGGTAATTACAAGGTCTTGAAATTTAGCTAAACCAGATGATGCTAAGTAATTGATTAAATGATCTGCAGCAAATGTGAGCTTCTCCATAAAACTGTTAGTTACTTGTTTGGAGCATCAGATATATTTGAACAAAATGCCAGAAAAAAAAGACGTCCACGATGATCTTCGAGAAGCAGCTGCTGCTTGTCAATCTGTGACGTTCACAAGTGGAAGTCATTTAAGACAGCTATACGTTTTCCTAGAGGTGGATTCCTCAGCGAGCTCAGAGGAACTGAAAATACTCAAGAACTATATCTTAGACTCTACAGATCTCTGTTAGTGTGTTAAAGTTCATGACAGGACAGTTCAATGTATATGGCTTGGTAGCAAACGTTGCTAAGAAAAAAAGTCTTTGTTCTAAAACAAACATGGCAGCCCGGGTTTGCAAAGGTGCTTCTGAACAAATCTCAAAGTTTTGAATAATGTCTCTTGGACAGGTGAGACCAAAGTACACATGTTTTGGTTGAAATGCCAAGCACGTCTTTAAATTTGACTAATTTATGAGGATCAATGGAGGATTTGCAATTGTTTTGCAGCCACAATACCCAGACATCTTTCAGCCGTTGTGTCAGTCATGAACTCCAAATTGAACTCCCTAAATAGCACAGTGATCTAAAACATACTATCAACTCGGACTACCTGAAAAGGACCAATGGTCCAATCAAAGTTCAGTGCTCAACCTGCTTGAAATGCTTTGATGGGACCAAAAGTGAACTGTGCATCAAAAAATGCACACAAACCTTTATGAGTTAAGGCAAGTAGGCCAAAATTCTTCCATGGTAATGTAAAACTGATGAAGCCATTCAGATAGAGAATTACTTTAAGTTATTGCTTTTAAGTTAGATCCTCGACCTCTTTTTTTTTTATTTTTTTTTTTTACAGTTACTGTTAACAGACCTATTCTTTCCATCTCCCTATATTTGCTATATTGTTGTATATGGGAAAAAATGCCATCTTAAATTAACAGCAACAAACTGAGTTTATTCATATGAAGATTATACACCATATGCAAGCATTTACGAAAGTTCAAGAGAGCTACAAAGAAACTTTAATATTTGGACCACAATATCCAAAAGTAATTAGCTCTAATTGTTAACTTAATTGTGAATTATAACATGGAGGAAAAAATATATACACCCACTGAGGTAGATAAATAAACAGAAGTATATTGAGTGGTTTCAAGAGTGTTTTTAGCTGAACCACCTCTTTCTTCATCATATCACATGACTATATGGCTTGTAACAGTACTATATAGTATGTGTGACTGACTACACATTTTCAGTTTGTTTTGTAGGGATGCAATATAATCAATCAAACAAATATGTTACCTTGATACAGTAAATTCTCCTTCATGGAGCTTATTTGTTACAGAATGATTCTCACAGTTGATTTTGTTGCATCTCATTGTTTCTCATATCTGGAATCCATTTAAAGAGTTTTTGTGTCTAAACCAATCAAAACTTCAGACTCCTACATATTCAAACACGTATGCTTTTCAAGACAAATTACTCAATTTATTGCAACATTACAGAAGATATATTTAAAAAATACTGCGTTAAAAGATATTGATTTCAAGAATATGTTTCTAGTAAATGACAGAGACAAGTTTGATGAACTTCCAAGATAATTTATGTCCTGATTCTGGAGTTAATGTCTTTTAAAATGCAAATTTTTACCACGTTTTTGGGGAAAATCAAACTTCTTTCTTCTTACTGGAGTCAACTCCCTGAATAAAAGTGCCATCTGGTGTCAATTTACAGTCATTGCAGAGAATAATCAACCAGTAGCTCTTTACAAACATTTTTTTTTTTTTTTTTTTTTTTTATTACGGCTGAGGTTTCCTCCTCACATGTCTGGAATCAATATGTTAATTTTATATCTGCTTGTATCTTTATTACCTGATAACCTAAACCCATTTCAATCCCTTTTCTTCATCTGAATTTCTTTCTTCATGGCAGCTTAAGAATCAAACAATTGAATTGTACACCCTTTCAGTGAGATGTTTTATGCCTTGGATACATCAAGAAACAGACCAGATCATGTTCTTTTATTTACTCAAAATAAATCACACAAGACAATGAAGATTACCAACAAACTGAAAAGATTTCATTTGATATGAAATGCCCGTGTTGAGGTAAAACTATTGGTTCAAATAGCTGAAAATGCCTCATTTACACTGAATACAAGCTTACATAACTACAATTAAAATGTAATATTCGCTAAATTCTCTTAAAATAGAGAGTACATGTTAAATAAAACCAGTTTACATAATTAATATAGTTCAGTGCAATATAGGGATGAGCTACTGTGCAGTGTGTCCAGTAACAAAGGTATGGCAGTAGAACACAAAGTGAGCATCCTCTTTATTTTAACACACAAATATCAACCTTCTCTGGATTCAGGACATTGATCAGGTGATTACATGAATAACAGCACAGCAGATTAGACTGAGTCATTAGACAGGAGTGTAACTACTGTCAGCATCACTCTGATGAGAAAAAAAGTGAATAAATAATAAACAACAGTGACAAACTAGAAAACAAGCATATCATGAGAAGTTTACGAGCAATAGTGTCAGATGGAAATTTGACAACAGAATTTTTATTTACAGGACACTGTTGTCAAATACTATGTGCATCGTTTTGTTTTGTTGTCCTGTGCAGGACTGGATGACTCGTACCTTGTAGTCATATTTCATACGTTGAGTGGATTTAGATAAGGGTTAAGAAATATTCTTCAACCCCCTCTAACTCTCTGGTATTCCAGTTATTGAATATTTTTCACATTTGACTTCTTTCACAGCCGTCCCATCACCAGAACTGAAAACCTTTTACTGGGAACTTTGGGCTGCTGCTGCCATCTGCTTCCTCGGCTCCTCCTCCTGCAACCTTCTCCTTCATCTTACTGCTTCCTCCAGCGGTTCTTAGGTTTCTCCTCACAGCCAGGACCCTCACAGGTACCAGGGAGTGGCGGTGGAGGTGCTGGCGCTGCCTTTGGTGGGGCTGGTGTGTCTGTGCTCTTGCTGACGCTGCTGAGCAGAGCTGGCAGCTCATGAGAGATGGCCTTTTCTATCTTCTCCAGCAGGCAGCCACCAGTCCAGCTGCAATGGGAGGAGAGCTGCTTGAAGTTAGACATGGGGTTGACGCCGAAAAAGTCCTGGTAAGCCTCCTTGTCTGGCAGGTCGAACTTGCTGACATTTGTTTTGGCCAAAATGGACTTGAAGATATAAAACTTGTCTGGGTCATTGACAATGTCTTGAAACACCTCATGCGGGTCGCTAAACCAGCCCAGCTTATCATAGTAGGTCTGGAGATAGCGGTCCACCAGCAGGGCGTGGATGCGCACACGGATGGCGTGCTGGCGGATGAAGGCGATTTTGTTCTCTATCTGATTCTCAATGACCTACAAGGAGAGAAGTGTGATAAAAAAACAATGAAGGCAAACAGAAAAACAACAAGAGGAGACAAACTGTTTCACTGCAGCACAGCCTCTTTCAGTTCTACGGTTTCAGGGTTTATGACAGATGTGTCCAAAATTGGTCCTCTAGGGCCAATTTCCTGGAGGTATCCAGTGTATCCCTTTTCTGATACACCTGACTCGCATTAATCCAACAGCCAATGAAGTCCTACACAGTGACGGATGCATTTAAGTCAGGTGTGTTGGAACAAAGAATCATGGGAAACCAGCAGGATTGTGGCCCTCAAGGACCAGAGCTGGAAACCCCTGATTTAGGACATAAAATAAATCATTTCAGACTAAAAACTCAAGAATAAAATTTACCTGGTTGAGGTCCTCCAGCAGGGAGATTTCCTCCCTCATGAAGAGCTCTCGGCTGGTGTCTTTAGCGTAGTCCTGAGGCCAGAATGAACTGACGTACACTCGCGGTGGCTCTGTGACGTTGATTAGTGGTGCCATGCTCCAGAACAGGGCTCCGTAGACCCTCATCAGGTCTTGTGTGGTCAGGCTGTCAGCCTTGTTGAGAATGAGGCGAATTTGGGACTCACGGCCCTTCATCTGTCTGAAGAGCATCTCCAGCTCTCCGCCCACATCCAGCTTGGTCGGGTCAAAGACCAGGAAGATCAAATCGGCTCGATCGATGAACCACTGGCACACCTCGTTGTACGGGTAACCTGAAGAAGAAGAGGGCCTTTAAAGATAGATCGCATGAAAAGAGATCTTGTGAAATACCGCAGGGGGCCATAGATACTTTTAAATGGTTTTCTGTACATATCATATAAGAAAACTTATTGAAATCACATCATAAATAAACCTGATAGGTTGCAACACTTCCAGACCTAAATGACTGTCAGTTGTCTACTTCAACGTGTGTGTGGCACCTTACTGATGGATGTCATACTGATAGCTGGTAGCTGATACTAAATAACTAAAGTAAATTAATATCTTTATATATGATGCTTTTTTAATATTAAAAATAATAATCATGGCTGTGGTGGTGTGGGGGGCGGGGTTAAGGCTCCCTGCCCCCAGGCGAGACCCCAGGTTCAGGCGTGGCTGCCTATCACCTGGGGTCTTGGGGTCCTCCTGCCAGTGACCTTTATGTAGGGGAGGTCGCACTGGCATGATCACTCTTCTTCAAACACTTCCCACTACGTCTATTTTGCACGCTGACATACTCTCTGTGTTGTAGGTTTACTCCCTAACAGCCATTTTCAGTTTATTAATTTTTGTGTGTGATTCTGGTTTGAGTTGAAATATATTGTTTTTCTTTTTGGCTTGTTTCTTCTCTGGTGCTCCTGACAGTTGTTGACTTTGTTTGACTTTTAATGTTGGACGAGACAAGTTAAAAACAAACAAATAAAAGAAAAAAAAACAACATCACCTCTTTCTTGCTGCTTGCGGTTTTCAATGATGCCTGGCGTGTCAACAAAAGTGACTCTCTCAAGCAGCTTGTGAGGCATCTCAATGCCGACCAGTTTCTCCAGGAAGCCCTGGCCAAACTTCTCCAGGGGAGAGAAGGACCGTGAACTGTCTGCTGCCATGACAATGCCCTCTATGGTTCGAAACTTCTCACCGTGCATGATGACGGTGTACTCAGATGTGGTGGGTTCAGCACCTGATGCAGAAAAGAAAGAGATATTGTTTCACTAGATCTTTTTTATGTTGACACATCAGCAATCAGGCTTGATCCACGTGAACCTGTGTAAAGCTCCTGAGGGGTGTCATGGAGACCCAGCAGGTAGTTGATCATGGAGGACTTGCCCACACTCCAAGGTCCCAGAAACAAAACCATGGGCTTGGAGGTGATCTCTCCATCTGTAGGTTTGTGAATCAGAAATAGATCAGGATTGAGAATAAAGGCAAAAAGGTAAGAAAAAAACAAAACAAAACAAAACATAAATGCTCCTATTTCAGAGTTGGATTTAAAACTAAGCAGATCTGTAAATGCCCCTTATTTTCTGAAAAGCTTTTTCTATGTATTTATTTCATTCAATAAATCAAACCATATTTTAAAATCTTAACATATCTTCAAATTAAATTAGAATGAAATAAGGATCAGTAGAAGTAAAGTCTTATGTTATCTGCACCATTTTCAACCCAAAATCAGTATCTAACCAAACAGACCAAAAAATTAATACAAGATGGAAATGAAATAATTCTACAGGACCTAATCAGTTACACGACATCCCACAAACTAAACCCTTTTTTCTTCATTTTTATCTTTTTTCCCATCAATTTCTTGTCATTTTCCATTTTACAACTACAATGCAAATTTTATTTAATGAGTAAATGTATTTGAAATGTGAAAATGCATTTGAAAACAATCATCTAAATGAAGTTGGAAAGGCTGAAACTAATAGATTTATGGAGGGAAAATAACTCAAAATCTCAAACAGTAGTTTTGCCTTAAGTTTCACTAAGCATTGAAAATCCCCTGATTCCAATACAAAATCATCATAATAATAAAAAGACCTTTAAATGCTCTGATTGCAATCATGCACCTTCATCCCGCACCACATGGTGTCTCAGAGTCACATGGCACAGAGTGAAGTCTTCACTCTGGCCCTCTGGCCCCCTTTTCCAGCCCTCCAGTGCTATGGAACAAAGTCGTGGGGCGCTGAGCCAGCGCCATGTTCAACAGACAGAGTCCTTATTGTGTTTCTCTGTGTGCCTGGCTTGAAAAATACCAATCCTGGTTCCATGCACATTCATAATTATGACATTATTTATACTTTATGGATTCTTCACAACTCCAGTTAATTATAATTCATACTGAACTGAAAAATGTTACAAAAAAAAGTTATGCCAGTGAGTGGGTAGGATGTGTTGTATGTGGATTTCTAATTGTTTGCCATTGCAAGTTGCAGTTTTATTTATACATGACGCATTCTGTGAAACTGATCAGTAAAAGTTAAGCTGTGAAGGCAATGGTTTATGTGATGCAGTTCAGTTACCTGTGACCTCATGCTGTCTGAGCTCATTGTACTTGAAAGCTTGCTCCATCGGCTTGATCGACTTGTGGTAGATGTTCAGCAGTGTCTTTATAGCCCCTTCCAAGAGAGCAAAAAGGAACTTTTGCAATAATTGGGATACTGTTGCTACTATACCTAATTGTACATGATAAATAAAGTTTAGTGAATGGAGCTGAAGTGATTGAGCTTCAGTAGAACAGAGAGGTTTTCATGCAGAGGACAGTTAAACACTGATTTATCACCTCCCTCAAAACAGGTCTGCACACATACGCACATGCATTAATACAGTTTCCACTCTCACTCACTGAAGCCTGTGACCTAGACATCATGAAACAATTTTCAGAATAGTTTCACCAGAAAATCCCCCCAAATTGGTTCAGACTTCCTTTCCTTTGCATGCAAACACATCTGGTTTTATTTTCCACTGGCAGAGTTACTGTAAACATTCAGATGCATTATTATTTAAATATTTAGTGTCCGACATTTGGACAGGAAAACTCAGAGCCACATCATCACAGATCCTAATTTCGGACCATCCACATGGGTTTCACTGTGTTTGATATGTGCATGTATAAGTTGGTGAAGATTCGCTGTGCATTTTGTGTCATATCAGTAACACTGATTTGTTAAAAAGCACCTTACCAGAGAACTCAGCTGAGGGTTCAGCAGTTGCCAGCCGTAGCATGTCCTCAATATGAGAGCGATCCCTCAGAGTTGAGCCTCCACCCTCGGCTTCTTTGTGTTCTAATGGGATGAACAGACAACATTTGTCTGAAATTCTGGGTAATTACTGAGGCCAAACTAAGAGTAAGAAACCTGTTTTATGTGTAAACCAAAACAGCTGAGGAGCACATAAACATTTGCAGAGATAGTAACAAAACCAGTATAATTTCTCCAGGTAAATGGTTTCCTGAGCTGTGAGTGACCAGGCCATCTGGCAGAACTCTGGTCCAACTGTTATATCACGCTGTTGTCCAGTATCGGTCTGCGTATCCAGCGCTATTTCAGTCTGTTTATTTTTGTACCAGAGGTTGTTGCTAATCTCTCTTTAGCTACTCAGTGTCAAATTCTGGAGGTTTGGATTAACAACGTGACAAAGCAGAAAAACAAAAAAGTTGACGCATTTCTATAAAAAATATATTCCTAAATAAAGTTTTTCTGATGACTGTCAGTTCCCATTTTGGTAAAGTTTAGAAAACATTGCTTGTGCCATATTGGAGGCCTGTACCTTTAAACAGTGTTGCCAGATATAATTTTTTAAAAAGAAAATAGATCGACTGTTATTCCGCAAAACACTTTTTTTTTATTTTATTTTTTTTATTATGTAGTGCTGTCTGGGGTGTCTTTGTTTGGTTATGCCATTTTTGTTATTATCTGCATTTTGATTGGCTGATGTGTGCAATAATATAACTTTTTTTTTAATGAAGTACTGATTGTGCTAATCTTATTGAAGATATTACAATAACATAAAGTAAATAAATCTTTAGTATGTGACACATGTTTCAGAGTTATGGGGATGAATTTTCTCCCCATCTTTATTTGTGGCACTTGAGTGCTTGAGGAGCACTTATCTAAATGAAGAAACAGAGTTTGAGTCCATGTAGCCTAAATGCTTTGCCACCAGAAACACAATGCTGTAGCTTCAATAGGTTATAAAACCACTTGGTGTTTGTGTAGACGCTAACCTGTTGATTTGTTCTAAATTTGTTCTGTTAAGCCAACTATTTTCTGTTTATTCCGCTTTTCTTTGTACAAACAGATTGATAATAGCACAACAGCAACCTGGGCACCAAAGAACTGCATACAACTGAATCAGGAGAGGATTATTTTAAAAGGATCTCTACTGATCCTCACAGACAGAGGACTACTGGAGAAAAGGTGTCTCTTGTCAGTTTAAAGTTTTGAATGAACTTTACCTGCTTCACTATGAGGAGATGGTAAATTTAAAGATGAAGACTCTTTAGAATGATAATAGTCCTGAAATGAAAACACCCTTTAGTACCTTTGGCTGGAGGTTCTGCAGGCGCCTCCTTCACGGTCACCTCCTGTGCAGCAACAGGAATCTCAACTGGGGTTTCCACCACTACATTCTCCACAACAACTTCCTCAACAGATTCTGGTGTAACCTCCTCCACAAAAGATTCAGGCTCCACCTGAGGAGTGACTTCAGGTTCTGGTTCAGGGCTGGGATTTAGGTCTGGCTCTGAAATGACCTCGAGCCTTTCTTCAGGTTCTGATGCCATTTCAGGTTCTGGCTCTACTGCCGGTTCAGGTTCTGGCTCTACTGCCGGTTCAGGTTCTGGCTCTCCTGCCGGTTCAGGTTCTGGCTCTACTGCCGTTTCAGGTTCTGGCTCTCCTGCCGGTTCAGGTTCTGGCTCTCCTGCCGGTTCAGGTTCTGGCTCTCCTGCCGGTTCAGGTTCTGGCTCTACTGCCGGTTCAGGTTCTGGCTCTCCTGCCGGTTCAGGTTCTGGCTCTACTGCCGTTTCAGGTTCTGGCTCTCCTGCCGGTTCAGGTTCTGGCTCTCCTGCCGGTTCAGGTTCTGGCTCTACTGCCGGTTCAGGTTCTGGCTCTACTGCTGTTTCAGGTTCTGGCTCTCCTGCCGGTTCAGGTTCTGGCTCTCCTGCCGGTTCAGGTTCTGGCTCTGGATCTAAAATCTCTTCTGGGAGAACTTGTGATTCTTGTTCTTGTTGAGCCGCCTCGGGTTCGGCTTCTGTTTCAAGAACTGCCCCTGGTTCTGGTTCTGATTCAGCTCCTGTGTCCACCTCCTCAGCTTCTGTAGCTTCCTGTGGGACGGTTTCCCCAGTTATCTGCTCCTCTGTCACCATTTCTGTTTCCTCCTTTGTGTCTGCATCTTCTAAAACCACAGTAGCTTCTTGTGCAGCAGCTTCTTTCTCCTCTGCATCAGCCTCATGACTTGCATCCACTTGAGATAACTCCTCTATTTCCTCCCCCTCCCCCTCTTCACGTTTCTCCTCCTCTTCTACAGGTAATACAACCTCTCTAGATTCTTCCTCCTCCATACCTTGATCCTCCAATGACTCCTCTTCAGGCTCTGCTTCAGCCGTTTCCTCAGATGACAAAACTTGATTCTGTTGTACAACTTCATCGTGGTCTTCATCTTCAGTTGTAACCACTTCAGCAGAAGAGTCATCCTCGGGTAAGGGAGCTTCTCCCTCCTCCTCTTCCTCATGCTCTAAAGGGGGCTCTTCTTCAGTAGTCGACAGTGGTTTGCAAGGCTGGCACATGGCCCTCTCTGGAGCTGGGGTGTCATTGGAGGAGCTTTGGCTGGGTTGCTCCTCTGCTGCATCACACCCGCAGGAGAAGAGGTCTCCCTCTGGCTGCTGGAGCTGCAGATGGATCAAAGGCTCCTCATCGTGGATGGAGGAGTCTGGCAGGACAAAAACAAAATTAACATGAATGAATGAATATGAATGCACAAGCTTCTCTCTGTTAAATCTGTCTAAATAATGAAACAATTTCAATAGAAAGTATTAGACTTCACAAAGTAATTTATTTAAACCAGGACTGGTCACTTTTGGATGCCATGTCAGCACTTGACCTAAACTCATCCACTGTGTGAGAACAGAGTGGATCACATGTTCAGCACCTCTCAGTTTTCTGACTCAGATTTCAGCTCCTTCAATGGTGCTATAAGGAATGGGCTATTTAGGGCTAACAAACAGCAGACAGTTGTCTACAGGATCCAGAAGAATAAGTGGAGAACTCTATTCAACTATAGTCAATAATTTAAAAAATATTGATTAGTAGTTTTGGTAGCAATTATTCCAAAAACACATAAAGGAAGTTTTGTCATTTTTCTCCAGTGCAAATAGTAATTTTTTTAAATTAGGGAAAGATACTGAAATATTTATATTAGTCTTAAGTTGGTGTGCCAGCATCATGGTGACTGTAAATATGCAAAGGTAAGCAATAAGCTTGGATGAGTGTTGTAGCCTGTCTTCACGTTTTACGGTTAACAAACTTGTTCATTGAGCCAAAAACTAAAGTTTTCCCTCAGAGTATTATATGGTTATTATAGTATGGGAAATAACAGATGAACACAATAATCCTGTATTAATCTTTACACTGTGTATTTTTCCATTTCCTTTTCCCACTAAATGCCCCAACATTTGTTTTAAATAAGTTTTTAAGGACATTTAGTTGTTATGATTGCATTTTTTAACAAACAAAGCTAAGAACAGTTAAAACTTTTACAAGCTGGGTGAAGATAGATTTTGGGACAAGGTGTTGTGACAAAGAGCAAAAGTTTGTGACCTGTATTTAATTTTAACTGGAGGAACACAGAGGTCCACTGTGATATGAGACACTGCAGTTCATGTTACAAAATGACTTCAGAAAAAGAAATGGAGACTGAAAGCTTCTGGCAGCTGTCATTTACATCAGTTATGCTGTTTAGCGTTAGTTTGCGAGTTATTAATAAACTGTTATTTATAACTCCCAGATCGAGTTGATTCTTAGTGTAAAATTATTTCTTTTCAACAGATAGACTACAAAAAATACTATAAACAGTCATTTTCATGGCATACTGAAACTGAGCAGCAAAAACATAGATGTGATTATATTTACTATTATAATGCTACAGTAACTGTACTGACATAATTAAATCTGAGGTTTGATAATGATTTCTCCTTTTCTCTATCAGTACATGCATCTTCATTTTGTTCAGCAAAGTCAAAATACACGCACACACACACACGCACGCACGCACACACACACACACACACACACACACACACACACACACACATACACACACACAAAGATCTGTTCAAAACGAACAGACTCAAACTCAGTGGCATCTGAGCAAAGACTTGGTTGGCAGATATAATGCTCAGCTGGTTATACTAAATGATGCTAGCGGGACACAACTCCGTGTATTCTCCTGTCAACCAAACTGCTATCCATGGTGCTTTCTGCCTTCTATTTTAAAAGCAGCCAATCCCACATGCAACAATTTTATTTCTATGAAGTCTTTTGCCACCTCTTCTATCAGGAAGCTGTTTTGCTTATCTCCTCCCAGCAGGAAGATCTGGCAGTGTTGAAGACCACAGAACATTGTGTGCATTTAGAGAAAATAAGCCCTATTAATGTAAAGATGATAGGATTTTTTTGTTTTTTTGAGACATTTTTAAATCTGGTTTTGTACCAGTTCTGATAATTACATTATCTTTCCTAAGTTTGAGTAAGAATCCTGAGAATCCAAACATGGCTGACTTTGATTCCTTTGGGAATCAAGTGAGCTTAAAGCCATGAAATTAAAAACAAAAATCAAAGCATCAAAATTTAACAAATTTATCAACAAAGCAGAAAATTTGGAGCATAACTGTCTCATGATGTTTTACAAGATAGTTGGCTCCTCTGTGTCCACAACTACAGACACACAGTTGGATGGATGTCTCAGGCTGAGGTGTATCCATTCAGCTTCTCACATTCACTGCTGCCAGTTCTCATAAAACACATCCTGACTAGACTTACGTGTACCATAGGTGTGAGTAATTGAGGGAATTAAGGAAGGAGGGGGGATGAGTGAGGGAGTAACCTGACCAGTATCTGATGGTGCTCACTTTGGTCTGATCAAGTTATGTGTCAAGCTTGGGTGCAACCCAAAGACAGAGTGTTACAGCATCATCTGCATTGTAACATGAACAGCAGCAGGGGTGAAGATCCTGCAGTGAGCCAATGAAGTAAAGTTTAGGAGGCATTACATACCCAGAGTTGTTACACAGACTATATTAAATGTGTTTGCTTTCTTATCAAAGTCTGTGTAGTAAGAAAATTATTTGCACACTTTGACATCTGCATTTTGAGGAAAGCCCTCAGCATTACCAACCACAGATTAAATGTCAGACTTTAGGTTAAAACAGTTGTAGTTTTCAGACATCACAATAATTCAGATGCAATTACACAAACTTAAGTTCATCAACTGTTTTTTTTTTTTACAGATAAAGATTGGGAGATCATTTTTTGCTGGGGTAGCGGCCAGCAGTGGCCGAATTAAAGTTAATATACTTAGGAAGATGAAAATGGTATGATGTTGGGGAGGAAGACAGGAGAGACCGTTTATAAATCAGAATAACTATGGTGTTTCTGAGACGGATTCTGATAAGCCTAAAATGATAAAGATGGAAAATAGGCTTGTGACTCCTTTGTTACGTTGGAAATGTTGCTGCAGGAATTAAGTGTTGTTCTGCTGGTTGGCTGTGACAGATTCAAAGATCTCAACAACTAGCAAATAGATTTCCAGGAAATCATTTTCTCTTCTGGACAAATCAGGCAGTCACTGTAAAACAGGTTGTTTTTTTTTGTTTTTTTTAAAAAAAAAAAAGACCTCCCTTATTAAATAAAAACAAGTGAGCATAGCTATAGTTTTATTTAGTGACATTTGCAAGGTGTTGAAAAACTTCTCTCTTCATGTTGACTAGCCAAAACTAATGAGTCATAAAAACATGTTCATTGAGATTTTCCCATACTAATTTTTGAGTAACTATCTTCATGTCCAACTATAGAAATTCTGTGTTTGGGATCATGGTTCAGTGGGTTGACACTGCTTTGTTATTTAATCGGTTGTTAGAAAATCAGCTAACCAAATTGTACCAACCACACAATCAGGTTAATCCACTCTGTCATGATCATTATTCATCTGTTGCATTTACTGTGAAATATAAACACCTGGATGAACGCAGCATAAATCATAATAATCTTGTCACATAATATTAAATAATAGCTATTGTATGATATTTTCATTCTTTGAAAACTTTAAATATTTTATGTAAATACACTGCTCAAAAAATAAAGGGAACACTAAAGTAACATGTGGTAGATCTGAATGAATGAAATACTTTTATTAAATACTTTGTTCTTTCCATAGTTGAATGTGCTGAGAACAAAATCACTGAAAAATTATCAATGAAAATCAAATGTATCAACCCATGGAGGTCTGGATTTAGAGTTATACTCTAAATTAAAGTGGAAAAACACACTACAGGCTGATCCAACTTTGATGTAATGTCCTTTAAACAAGTCCAAATGAGGCTCAGTAGTGTGTGTGGCCTCTGCGTGCCTGTATGACCTCCCTACAACGCCTGGGCATACTCCTGATGAGGCGGCGGATGTTCTCCTGGGGGATCTCCTCCAAGACCTGGACTAAAGCATCCGCCAACTCCTGGACAG
This sequence comes from Telmatherina bonti, assembly GCF_933228915.1. NCBI lineage: Eukaryota > Metazoa > Chordata > Actinopteri > Atheriniformes > Telmatherinidae > Telmatherina > Telmatherina bonti. The sequence continues at coordinate 18,748,451 of NC_136621.1, read as the reverse complement.
TCTGTGGTGCAACTTGGCGTTGGTGGATGGAGCGAGACATGATGTCCCAGATGTGCTCAACTGGATTCAGGTCTGGGGAACGGGCAGGCCAGTCCATAACATCAATGCCATCAATGCACATTTGTGGCCTGCTGGAGCTCATTTTGCAGGGCTCTGGCAGTGCTCCTCCTGTTCCTCCTTGCACAAAGAAGGAGGAAGCGGTCCTGCTGCTGGGTTGTTGCCCTCCCACGGCCTCCTCCATGTCTCCTGATGTACTGGCCTGTCTCCTAGTAGCGCCTCCATGCTCTGGACACGACGCTGACAGACAGCAAACCTTCTTGCCACAGCTCACATTGATGTGCCATCCTGGATGAGCTGCACTACCTGATCCACTTGTGTGGGTTGTAGACTCCGTCTCATGCTACCACTAGAGTGAAAGCACCGCCAGCATTCAAAAGTGACCAAAACATCAGCCAGAAAGCATCGGAAATGAGAAGTGGTCTGTGGTCACCACCTGCAGAACCACTCCTTTATTGGGTGTGTCTTGCCAATTGCCTATAATTTCCACCTGTTGTCTATTCCATTTGCACAACAGCATGTGAAATTGGTTGTTAATCAGTGTTGCTTCCTAAGTGGACGGTTTGATTTCACAGAAGTGTGGTTGACATGGAGTTACACTGTGTTGTTTAAGTGTTCCCTTTATTTGTTTGAGCAGTGTAGTTGAAAGAATACCAAGTACAAACAGATTCTCACTTTTGACCCAGTAGAGATGTCACTACTTGTCTGTAACGTGGCGATGGCTGCGTTGTCACTGGGTGATCAGGTTACTGTGTGCAACTCAATGAGGCAGAAGAAAAAAACTATTCATTCAGGCAAAACTCAAGAAATACATAAAGCTGCAGACCTAAAGTAAAATATTATTGTTTTGGAGAGAGTTTTATATATAAAATCTAATTTAAAGTACCCTTTATATGTCGGCATTTTACCCACAGCCACTAATGAAATATGAGCCCTGAGAAGACTCAAAGAAAAACCCCCCAAACTAGTTCTTCACAAACACACACACTTTATGAAACAAAAGCATCGTGAAAACCACGAAGCTGAAGTTTGTTGTTTTGTCTCTGAAGCTGTGCATCTATTTGTTGTTTCATTATTTTTTCTGGTGTTTCTTTTAAACTTATCGCCTTGAGAAAGTTCAGATTTTGTAAAGTTGTTTTAATCTTTGCTGACATCAATTTTTACAGTTTTGATATCAAATTTTTCCTTTGTCCTGTTTTGTTAATTTGAAGGATTCAACCTTCTTTTTTCTTTTTTTTTACCTTTTCCTTTGTGACTTTGCAACATCCCTTCATTTGTGTTTCATTTGAGTCTCTTTAGCAACTTTTTTTTTTCTGGATGAGGCCAGGAGGCCTGGATTTCATGGCTGTAGTGTTTCATTCCGAAACACTATTTCACTTACATAGACATGCAAATAGCAACAAATCTAGCATACAGTGAGTGTGAACATCTGATAAAGGTATTAAGTTTACTGGTCATCAAATATTAGTCTTGAGTCTTTATACCGGCCTGCTTTGGTTTCACCAGCTCCTGAGACAAACACGTGTCTTCTTTACAGAGGATCTGTTAGAAAACAACTGTCTGCAACAAAGCTGATCCAGAGCAAAATAAACACACTATAGCAACTGAGTTTTTCTTTCTTATATTTCAGATCAGTTCTAGTGATCAATTCAGATTAAAAACTGGCTTCACAACATAATATCAACTGAATAAACTCTAGAACAAATAATCTAAAGAGGACTGGATTACTTCTGTTTGTTGGCAGCACTTTTCAGGCTGCATCAGCAAAGAACAGGAGATGAGAGCACTCACAAAAGAAAAAAAAACAAACTAATAATGTATTATTAAGCTGCAAGTCAAGTGTGCAAATAATTTGTCTGCTTCCATCACTACCAAAGTGTAAAGTACGCCTCTGGCAGCGCTCCCTTTGCTCCAGCACCGTGTTGCTGCTGCTGCTGCTGAATGAAGCCTGGGCAGAGCTCAGTGTTGTGGGGACAGAGTGGGACAGGTGTCTGGTTGCTGGATAAACAGAAATAGCCCCACAATGACTCAGAGGGTGAAAAGAAGAAGGGATAACTCCCTTTCTATTTTCAGAAAGAGTGACGCGCTTTACCTCCCTGTGATTGTCATGAAGCTGGACTGTAAATTCACTGCAGTATTTCTCCATGCAACAATGTACAACTCTGCATAACTCAAAATCTTCTCCAAGAACAATAAACAGAAATAATCACATTCACAATACACACTCAACACAACAACCACAGTGGAAAATGATGTGAATACACACTGTTTGCAGCGTTATTCCTCTGTGCTTCACTCCTTAATGCCTGAATTTATTTCAAGTTTTTAACATCAAAATGCCTACAGAGAAAACATGGTGAAACAAATAACAAAAAGTAAGAGAAGGCAACAATACCAGTCACTATTTAATATTAAACAATGAATAAAGATTGATAATAATATATAAATCATAAATAAATAAAAATGAATAAAAAAAATAAAAATGAAATAGAATAAGAAATAGAAAGAAATAAAATATCTCTCATTGATCAGTACCTCAAGTTGCTTCTGTTTAACTTGACTTTAAAAAGCACAAAATTATAAAGTTATTTAACTTTAAAAAGCACAGCTGTTAAGCCACTGTCCTCTGGTCCTACATGCCCACGTCTGATCGTTCTGTTTTAGAGGAGTCTCCCCCCACCCAATATGCTCGCCGCTGACTGGAATGACAGATTAGCAGCTCTGCAGACAGAGTAGATAAAGCTTCACTCTGACATTAAAAGCAATGCTCACTTTACCGACAGGAACAGTCTATTTGTACTTTATGACTTTATGTTTGTCTTGTTTGTGCAAGAAGATGTAACCAAATCAGTTTGAGCATCTGAGTATGTGATGTGTGCGCATTCCTTTAGCTTTAAAGAGGTGTGCATCAGTCCAGACCATTGATGACAACAGTATCTGATGACGACTTTGTCTGATGGATTCCTGACACCTGACTACAGCAGCTTGTGGAGGTCAAAATGATTTGGTGCAAGGACAGACAAGGGTGGATCATTGCTTTAGCTGTCATGTAGAAGTCAGTTAGCAGCCTCTAAAATTGCAACAAGCAGAGAGTCAAACGTGATATGGACACTCCAATGCATGACATTTCTACAGAAGAACTCACAAACAAACAGGCTTTAGGACAGCCTTTTATGATATTAGACTGTTAAACAGAGTCAAAATCTACTCTCAAGATAATTCTGATGCTGTGAAAAGACTGTCAAACTGGAAAGGTTGTGTATGTGACTCTGGGTATTGGGTTCATTTACTCAGTTAGTACTGCTGCAGTGTTTTTCTTCAGGACAGAGAGAATAAAAGAAAGACAGGACCATTTCCATCATCTGGCGTTGCACCTCAGCCTTTACATTTCCAATTGCAAAGAGAGAAGTTCTACCATGGACAACAAGAGCATGCAGTACTTTCCTAATTTGGGTGGAAACTTGATGAAAGAATTTGACAAAAATGAATCTAACTTCCAATGATCTAACATGACCACTCCAACTTACAAAGCTGTGACAGGCACAGGCCAAACATATGTTCAGCCATTTCAGCTGAAGCCATCCAGAATTTCCACTTCACTTGGCATGCCTGCTTAGACATCTCCCTGAATGCATGCAAAAAAAACCAGCACTGCAAATGTTGACTATATCCCCCAAATCGCACATCAACCCGCCTCCATACCTGCAGCTGACAGAGCCAGGAGAGACAGCAAGCAGCACACAGACACCAGAGACTTCATTTTGGCTGCCAGGGGCCTTCCGATCATCTCCCACAGCTATATATACTGCTGTGGCTGAAAGTCAGAGGGCATGCCAGAGTAGGTGTGGTGCAGCAGCAGCTGAACCCATATCTGCCATGGAAAGTCAGAACAGCTGCCTGCTCCAATCAGGACCATTGAGGGGAGTGAAGCAGGAAGAGACTTGCTGACCACGTTGTGTTCAGGTGTTGAGGTATTCAGGTTCTTTTTTTTTGCTATGTTAGTGGAATGATGGTTGGTTTATAAAAGGAGAAAATGACTTGGCTACAAAATGTAGCCGATTTTGTTGCACTTGACAGAAAGCTGAGAACTTTGGTGATGTTTTCTGATGGAGCTTTTCATTTGTGTGTGCTTAAAACAGGGCTTACCATATGGATTACCATAAAATAGGACTGCAAAATATTGCCCTAATGCACCAACATACTATCATGGAAGCTGACTTTAGATCACAAGCAGGTTTGGTTTCTCTTAAATGGTCTTGATTCTCTGGATCAATAGTTCAGGAGATTCAGCAGTGTCTCTCTCTTCTTCATAATATCGAGAAAAGCTGAGAATTTGTGGTGGCAGGTATGAGCTGGGTTCATTACCAGTGCTTTTCATGTTTCATTTCAGTCTTCTAATGATTTATTTATGTAATTCCAACAAAACAAAGTGTTTTAAACAATTACTAGTGACTAAAATATGTAGATAGCTCAAACCTGGCATTGGTTACAGAATCAGTCTGTGAAATGTATTTGTTCATACCTCAGTTGGTATGCCCCAACCATGCCTCCATGCATGTATGGGTATTCTGGTTTCCTCCCACAGCCCAAAAACATGTTAGGTTAACTGGTATCTTTAAATTCTCCTTGTGAGTTTAACTGTGTTGGCCTTGTGATAGACGGGTGACCAGGGTGTTTCCCGCCTCTTGCCTAGAAGCTGCTGGGGCAGACAGATGAGGACAAAATAGATACATTTGCAGTATTTTACTGCATTTAACATGTGATATAGATATTTCAGCATAATTTGCACACAAACTGTTTATGTATTATTTTTCACGACCATATAATTATATGAAAAACCAAAACACACCATCTAATAAGAAAAATAGAAAATGTGTTTGTTTTATAAAGGATTTTGTTGGTTTTCTTCATGTTTCTTCTTTCTTGTTTAATAACATTTGCTTCAAGCATTTGAAAATGATTGACTAAATGAAGATCAACCATATAAACCCTGCAGAATGCAACAAATTTGAGCCTTTTAAAGTGACGGCGCTGCAGCTTCATGGCTCCATATCTGTTAAAACTTATTTACTGTGCCTTCTATAGACTTCTCACAATTACAAAGATCTTATAAACTACAATTATACAAAAAAAGTGATTAAAACAAGCCAGCTAAGCTTGTGTTTGTCAGTAATTTAATAGGCTGGAGTAGTCTCCTATACATCATTGTCGCCCCCTGGTGGACACAAAGAGTTTCAATCACAGCTGAGACAAAGTGTCATAAAAAAGTACAAATTTTATTATTATTTTTTTTTATCTTCACAAAGGCTTGTTTACCCAAGTTTTTTTTATATAAACAAAATATAACACCTTCTCATCAACCTGGACTGATGAAAAAAAAAAGTCACACAAAATATAAAAAGAAGTTGTCACTGAAAAAATGGAAAGCAGAACAAAAAGCACAGATAGACAAAAGAGCAAAACACCATGGACAGATGTTAAACTGTGTCACAGCAAAGAGCTTACAAAAAGTAAAATGGCAGCAAAAAAAAAAAGAAAAAAAACAAAACAAAACTTCCTCATCATTGCTTTAGGCAGTACAGAACACATTGCTTTAGGCAGTACAGAACAAGTGCTTCATATGTAAAACTCCACCAAAAAGACAGCAGTGCTGCCAACACAAGTACAGAAACATTCAAGGCTGAAGTGCTTCTCCAACCGATATCCAAACCACGCCTGAAATCCAGGTTGTGGCTCAACAATAGTCAGCAACACCAAACCTTTTAACCAAGCTTCACAACAAAATGACCCCCCACCCCTTGTTTGGTTTGAAAATACCACTCTGACCAACCGAGTGAGTGAATAGTGTCCATCACACATCTCACACAAGACAGTGTTACTAAACACATCTGTCATGTGGTCAGTATTAAAAAAAAAAGACAAAATGAACCAGATGTAAAACCCAAAAGCTACATCAGAGGAGAGAAAACTGTGATTAGTAATATGATTTCAGTTGGCGACAGATCATACAGGACATCAAAAGACTCATAAAAATCCAAAAAAAGGAATGTTTACAGCATCAAGTCAGCAAATTAAATCTAGTATGACAGGAGGGAGGCTCGTGGCAGGGGTTTCCAGTCAAATTCCCAAGAGAAATATAAGCAGAGCAACATGATGTGGACAGCTTCAGGAAAAAAAACAACTGAAAATAAGAGGAGAGGGACACATCTGTGATTAACTTCAGAGCTTTTCAGTGTAGTTTCACTTTCACCTGACACTGAAAACGTCCACCGAGCCATCAGTTATCCAACTAAAGCTGCCAATGCTCTAACTATTCCTGTTTTCTTTTCTAATTCGGGTGAAAGTGCTGCGTAATTTTGTGTGAGAATAAATGCAACTTCTCCTCTGACTTGTCTTTTATACAAATATAATCACAAATATCACTTATGAACAAACCTTTTTCTTTTTTAAAAAAGTCAGGTACTCTGAAGAAACGTGACGAACTGAAGTTACATGAAGGGTTTTGGCCTCAGCTCACCAGCAGAGCACCACGTTGACAAAAAAAAAAAAAAAAAAAAGAAAAAGAAAAAAAAAAAAGCACCATGCGAATAGACACTACATTCTTTGATATGAGCATGTCAAGTTTCATACTTATTCTGTAGGTGTAACGTACACACCTATTAATGGTGCATAGAGAACTTCTCCTCTTACAAACGATGCCAACAAAAATACAGAAGTTGGAATTGCATAAATACCAACGTTAGTGCATAGCCGCTGAAATCGACAAACCAAGACCAGATGGTTGTTTCAGGTCTTTGGAGGAGCACCAGAAACCTAAATAATCCAAATCCGGTTCAGATTTTCTACATCAGCCAAACTATGAAGAATCTGATTTAGTCTAATTGTCTCGTAGATTGTACAGCAACACCTGCCATTTACCCAAAGCTGCTAAAAGTTTGCTTTTTTTCCCCCTTCAGGTAGTAAGAACGACTACTAGTGCACCGAGATGGGTGTTAAGTGTTAAGGACAGCTGCTTAAAACTGAATTTCAGACAGCTTTGTGTGACAAACCTCCAAATGGCTAATGACATCTTTTTAACCTTCAGCACTGAGTAACCCTGACACAAAGCAAATGCCAACATAAACTTTAAAAACCGAAATACCACCAATGATACATTGTTCAGCTTATTTTCAAGGGCTTATTTAGCTATCAAACACAGCTATTCTTTTTCAAGTAAATCAGAAATGATTTCATTCAACGTGCATTTTCAAATTTGCAAATTGGTGATTTTTTTTTTTTAATGTTTTTTTTTCCCCCCAAAATTTAGAAATGGCTTCAGTTGTAGATTAAAGTTGGGTTTTAGAGACCCTGGAAACGAGATACAGGAACAAATAAAAACAAAAAGCTCCATATCTCACGTCAGAGTAAAGAGCTGCTTGCTTGTTGTATTTTTTACATTCAACTCTCTGAGATACTGACTCTGTTAACTTGTAGTAATACTGTCGGTGTGCCAGTAATGATGGGCCATGTTGGTACACATAAACACACAGGGGTGACAGATGAAAGCTTTTTTTTTACATGAGAAGGCCCTTTCATTTTTCAAGCAGCCAAAGACTGTCTCGGACATTGAAAAACACACTCTAGAAATCTCACCGGGCCTCCCCTGCACGCTGAACATCCTATGCTTTCAATATTCAGAGAATTTACAGTACAAGACTGACAGAGCTTAACTACTGGGTTTAAGATTTTTGATAATGCCAAAGAAATATTTTTTTCTTTTGTTTTCTTTTATAAAAGTAGTCAAGCTCCTGGAGGGAATCTTACAGTGAGTAGGTATTTTAAGTGTTTGCACGTATGTGTGTGTGTTTGAGAGAGAGCATGTGTACAAAGCGCATGTTTATGGAGTGGATCAGTTCATCGAACAGTCCTCTCCCTCTGTGTCTGTGTCAGTGTCTGAGCAGGCGGTGTCCATAGCGACGTGGTTGGGGCTGACGATGACGGCTCTTCTTTGCTCTTCCTCGGTGCTGACTTTCCTTTCCTGAGTGCGCTCAATGTGCTGGATGGCCTGCAGCGCAGAGACAAAACTATTTTAATATCGGAATGATCAGATCATGTCTGAATGACGATGCAACAAGGATTCTCTGCAGAGAAGAAAAAACAAGCTCAAACCTGCACGATGGTGTCCAGGTTCTGTCTGGAAGTGGACACGGTGCTGGTGTGGGCAGATGGGCTCATGGTCACCACGGTGACATGGTGAAGTGGGGTTAGTGTTGGTGCCGGGACGATGACCGTGGGGTGGTGGGTGGAAGCAGGAATCAGCACCTGGAGAACAAACAACATATTCAAGACCTACAGCTTGCACCGATTACACCAGTGCACCTAACATTTTCTTCCACCATGTGTGTAGCTCCACAACAACAAGAACACCAACTAAAGGTGCATTCACACAAATTCTTTTGTTTTTTTGCATGGAAAATCTGTTTTTGTTTGGAGAAGTACAAATATATGGCCAAACTCCAATGTGCAAAGAAGTGAACCCTGACCTTCCTGAAAACAGAGATCTTAAGGTTCATTTATGTCCCGTAAATGGCGACGTCTGTTCTAAACGCTGTCATACCTCGCTGCCCTCGCACTTCTATGCGCCTTTTACTTTGCCATGGTTGTTAAAAATCCTTCCATCTGATGGATGGAATGAAAAGGAAGAAGAAAAGGAAGAGGAAAAAGATGACCCAGCAGCTGTGTCCCAATTCAGGGTGTGCACACTTCGAAGTATGAAGACTGTGTAGGCTACTTGGTGTTCTACGTAGTCTGCTACTCCAAAGTGAGCTTACCATTAGTGAAATGAGACGGCGTACCGAGTGTAAGAGAATTACCCATAGTGCGCCAGTCCTGTGTTGCCTAGCAACTACATATGCTAAGTTTATCTAATTACTGATCTCATTCTTACAAAAATATTATTTTTAATGACAGAAAATGGTGCCTTTTAATTTTAATGAAATTAATCAAATTAAGGTTTCTAATTTCACTGATTTATCTCTGCATTAATGGTTTATTGTTGACAGCTCTAATAAAAAATCCCAAATTTATTCGATAAATATAGTATATGTAATTTTCACAATTATCTGGCAACCTCCTGAAACGACTGCCTCAACCAGCAGTGAGAACAACTTTGCGTTCTTTCCGTCAATCCCCACAGCTCGTGGCCATAGGTGAGGGTTGGAATGTAGGCTGACCAGTAAATCAAGAAACTCTCCCTTAAGCTAAACACCACATCACTGCAAATGCCGCACTAATCCATCTGTCAATCTACCGCTGCTCTTCCCTTCACTCCTGAACAAGATACCAAAATACTTAAACTCCTCAACTTAGGGAGGATCTAATCTCCAGCCCCCACCCAACAATTTATGTAGTAAAAAGATGCTCCACTGCATTAATCAGCAGATGGAAATGTATCTTCATAATTTATCTTCTCCTTCTGTAATTTTTGTGCAGTGTTACCCCAGACAAGGAGGAGAAAACGTTATTCAAAAGGTTTGGTTTCCTTCACTCCGTTCAGTCTGAAAGCAAACATCAACCAGCTGAATGTAGGCATGGAGCCTAGCACACTATTAGGTGTGAAAACTACCTAAATGTTAAGCATTTTAGTGTGACCAGCAAAATATGTCCGATGAATTCCTCGCAGTAAAAGGCTGCACATCGGAGTCCTGACAGTGAAAGCAGAAGTAAACATACTGCATGTTTCTGACCTGTGGACTGTGTGTTTGTCTGTCAGCCGCTTGGATCTGCTGTAACCGTAGCAGCGTCTGGCTCTGGATAAGCGCCTGCTCCTCCTCCAGCTGCTGGGTGATCACCTTCAGACGCTCTGGATGCAGCTGGGTGTCCAGAGAGCGCACCTACAGCAACACATGTGGAACACAGGCGTGTTGGAGACGGAACTTTGGCAGATTTTCTCCGTGCAGCGCCCACTAACGACATCTTGCATCCTACCTATACCATTCTACCTACCTCTCTATCCAGTCAGTCCTATGTTGACTTATGTATTGTCTCTTTCCATTCCTCTCTTCCTCTAGTGATGCGTTCTTGTGTTTCCTTGCTAAATACAGTGGCTTGCAAAAGTATTTATTCCCCCTTCAACTTTTCCACCTTTTTGACACATTACACGCCACAAACATAAATATATTTTATGTGAAAGACCACCATAAAATGTCACACGGTTGTGTAGTACAATGAAAATTACATAGGTTTTTTTTTTTCACAAATAAAACACTGAAAAGTGCACTGTGCAAAAGTGTTCAGCCCCCTGAGACAATACTTTGTGGAACTGCCTTTTGCTGCAATTACAGCTGCTTTTGGGGTCTACCAGCACTGCGCATCTAGAGACTGAGATATTTGCCCGTTCTTCTTTGCAAAACAGCTCGAGCTCAGTCAGATCAGATCTTGCCACAGATTCTTGATGGGATTTGGGTCTGGACTTTGACTGGGCCATTCTAACACATGAATATGTTTTGGTTTAAACCATTCCATTGTATCACTGGCTTCATATTTAGGGTCGTTGTCCTGTTGGATGGTGAACCTCCATCCCAGTCACAAGTCTTTTGCAAACAGGTTTTCTCCTAAGATTGTCCTGTATTTGACTCCATCCCTCTTGCCATCAACTCTGACCAACTTCCCTGTCCGTTCTGAAGAGAAGCATCCCCAAAGCATAATGCTACTACCACCATGTTTGACAGTGGGGATGGTGTGTTCAGGGTGATGTGCAGCGTTAGGTTTCTGCCACACATAACGTTTTGCATTTAGGCCAAAAGGTTCAATTTTGGTCTGACCAGAGCACCTTCTTCCACATGTTTGCTGCGTCCCCCACATGGCTTCTGGCAAACTGCAAACGGTACATCTTATGGTTTTCTTTTAACAATGGCTTTCTTCTTGCCACTCTTCCATAAAGGCCAGGTATGTGGAGTGCATGACCAATAGTTGTCCTATGGACAGATATCCTCACCTGAGCTGTGGATCTCTGCAGTTCGTCCAGAGTCACCATGAGCCTCTTGGCTGCATCTATTGTCAGTGCTCTCCTTGTTCGGCCTGTAAGTTTAAGTGGACTGCATAGTCTTGGTAGGTTTGCAGTTGTGGCGTACTCTTTCCATGTCTGGATAATGGATCGAACAGTGCTCCGTGAAATGTTCGAAGCTTAGGAAATTTTTTATAGCCTAACCCTGCTTTAAACTTCTTCACATATTTATCTCTGACCTGTCTGGTGTGTTCCTTGGACTTGGTAGTCTGTTTGCTCCCCAACATCCTCTTAACAAATGTCTGAGGCCGTCAAAGAACAGCTGTATTTGTACTGAGATTAGATTACACAGAGGTATACTCTATTTAGTCAAAAGGCCAACATCCAATTATTCAACAGTCATCAGGCAACTTCAGTAGGCAATTGGTTGCACTCAGAGAAAAGGGGGCTGAATACTTTTATACACTGCACTTCTCAGTTTTTTATTTGTAAAAAAAAATATATAATTGTGTAATTTTCATTGTACTTCAAAACTGTGTGACACTTTGTGTTGGTTTTTCCAAATAAAATTTCAATATATTAATGTTTGTGGCATGTAATGCATGAAAATGTGGAAAAGTTCACGTGGTATGAATACTTTTGTAAGTTACTGTATGCGTTCAGAATGGCCAGTGTGTTTATACCGCTTATTAGCTGGTGATGTGGTTTGTAATGCAAAACTCAGCTGAAACGTCACATCCCAGAAACAAAAGTTGGGAAGTTGTTTTTCAGCGTGGGGATGCTGCTGGGCAGCATCTACTCGATAAATATACTTCATAAATTAAAATGTTCTATCACAAATCATAAATGCAGAGTTTTAAAAGGTCAGAAAATTAGACAGTGCAACTTTAAGCTACATCAAGCAACAGATGCAGGCTTATTTTAAATAAAACACACATGCCATTAATGACCATGTATTTAGGTGTAAATGCTCTTATTTGTATTCTATAAATGGAGGGACTTTTTTTGAAAACCTTTTTCACCTCTTTAAATCACAACCTCGGAATAAAAGACATGCACAAAATGTTGCATTGCTTAAATACATTGCTGACATTAACATACATTTAATTAGACATTATAAAGTTATCCCAGACTCTACTGAGACTCTGTGGAAATATTAAACACATGCTCCCCCCATGTCTGCAAACCACTTTAACTGCTTGTTTTAGTTTCTGTTTGTCTTCAACACCTGTTCAGTCTTAGTCTGGTGTTCAGGCAGATCCAGGATGTGGGCTAATCAGGAACTGACAGATTTACTGATAAACGTGTCAGCACCACAAAACGTATGGTATGTCTGTGCTTCAAATCTCAGAAGATCCTATAACAGCCTCAAGATGTGGACAGTGATAGTCCACATTAACCAAATAGCTCTTTTTCTATTGATCTGACTTCAGATGAATTGAGTGATCGGACCATCACGTCACCTGCGCCACTACAACAAATATTTGGATAGCAATCAGACCTCACCTGCTCCTCCAGCTGCATGCGAGCTGAGCGCTCCTTGTCCAGTTGCTGCCGCAGCTCTAACATTTCTCTTCTCAGCTCCTCAACTTTCTCTTCCTCCAGCATGTCTGGAGACCCGATCCCTTCATCCTTCTCCTCCGCTCGCCTCCTTTTAGGTGATGAGCTACTAAATTCCTGTCATGAAAAAAAAAGGCCATAAACTTGGATGTAAAGCAGTATTTGCAGAAATACTGTCACAAAACCCTTACTATAGTGTGTCTACTTAACAGGATGTGTGTTAAATTCCATAAATACCATTAGGTGAAGATTCTCCCTGACCAATCAGCAATCTGTGATGTTTTTATGTAATTATTAAGGAATGCCATAATTGCTTGATTTTACAATTACTCATGGTGTTAAATCCTATGATTAATTAACTGTAAAGATCTCTCAACAGTGTCACTTTCCGCAAAAGATTATATGCGAATCATATAAGCAGATAAGCGCAACTCGCACATGAAATAAAAACAAAGTTGCAGCTTTTGTTGCTTTGTTTATTTCCTCCTGTTCCACAAGAGTTGCTGAAGAAGCAAGTCCATGTGGAACAGTATGGCTGAGGAAGATTTCTCATCCCCAAAAAGATTACTCTAATGTTTCCTAGTAATGTAAATGTGGGGAAACAAATGACAAAAGGTGTCATAGTGGAGGATGGCTCACCCAGCCATAAACAAGCTGCAGTGAAAGGAGGAAATACACTGAAAATGTTTCACCACCTGCTGGATAACGCCCAGCTTTGTATGCTACAGTGCTAAAGCAGGAGTAAATGCAAATTAACTGGGTAAAATTACATTAATGTTTACCTAACGAAATGTTTACGACATCGAGATTGCAGCGCAATGTGACGGGTTAAACAGCGATTACGCCACGTTACATTATATGGATGAGAAAAACCAAAAGTCTCAAATGCTTTTTTGTTTGGACAGTTTTGCTGTTAAAATATCTTATGAGCATAAAATATTTTGTTGTCAGTCTTTAATGTGCTGCTTTTAAAAATAACAGCATAACAACTGTACAATTGTCATAGTTTCACTGACAATTATACCAAGAAAATCTATGCTATCCCTAGAGCTCATTCCGCATTGGTTCCCCTACTAAAACAATCTGAAGTCAGCAGATTAGACATAGCCACAAAAACATTTTTTCAGGAAGTTAGCTGAGATGATGTTCACCTGAAGGCTTGAGAGCCACACAAACTAATGTGACAAATAAATCACTCATGGATGGCAATGAATCTGTAAAACAAGAGCTACAATAACCAGCGATGTCCTGACATTTTTCATCTACAGAGAATACATGGCATATACACTTACCTGGATGAAACGTTTGAGCTGGTTGTTCTGTGCCAGAAGCTGTGTCTTTTCCTGCTCCAAAGTGAAGATGTAGTCCGCTGTTTGCTGCAGGATGGCAGCCTGGCAGTGATGACGCACACAGAAAAGTTATATCATTAATTTTTAAACCCATGCTGTGCTCATTAATAGAAAAAAAAGGAGGGAAAAAAGCACCTTGCTGAGTTTCTCTCCGTCTGTGTGTGGTAGGAGTGTTTTGAGAGACTGAAATCCAGCGTTGATGCTCTGCATACGGCGGCGTTCATTGCTGTTGGCAATTTCACGACGGATTCGTCTCTCCTGATCCTGGGCTGACTCTGGACTGAGGGGGATGTTTGCCAGGCTGAAAGGAATCACAAAGAGGAAGATGTTCATCCGGATACCCTGAAGTAACAAAGTTCAAAGTAATTTAGATCTAGATAAAGTTTTTTTTTTAGTTCAGCCTTCTTTGGAACTGGGCCAAAGATACGTCATTGTTCTGACATGTTTGTCTTTTTGTGAGCTTAACTATGCAGAAAAAATATCCAGCTTATTCCTATTAAACTTGTGGGAAATGAGAGTTTGGACAAAGAACTAATTCATTTGTTTGGTAAAACAATGAAAGTCAGAACTGGCCTGTAGAAAACAATTTTTTGAGGATTTTTTTTTAACTTGATTGATTTAACTCAAGAAACAAAAAACAGAATAAATAAATAAATAAATAACAAAAATCATAATTCACAATAATGCTGTGCTGCAATGATGGAAAACAAAAATGAAAACCTGTAACAATAACACTTCAGACCTTCAACATGCGGCTTTCCTGACTACTAGTGGGACCCCTTCACATTCCCCATTCAAGTTGCAAGGAGGTCTTTGAGTCTGGCTGAACTCAGTGCCCCTTTGCCCACTGCTACCCCATGATGTCAGATGTTATGCTGGTAAAGCTTTGTGTCATATTTACTCAAAGGGGGGGAAAAACATATGTGAACCATTAAGGCTGTGGATGTCAACAACAAACCTGAAGAACCAGATCTGGGAAGTCAACTGAATCGAAAGGTCAGAGACAAGATGCCGCTCACGTGGCCATGATAGTTTTCCTCAACGTCGGATGAGTAAGAAGCCATACTTTAAAGTTTAAATTTACCTTTTCAATTGTTCTTCAAGAGATTCATTCACAACTTTAAGTTGCATTAAATATATTTTGGAGAAGCGTCTCAAGTGGTAGAAAATTTAAAGGCTTAATTTAACCTTCTAAAATAAAACTACTCAACTTTGAGAGTGATTTGATACTTGTACATCCAATTAAAATGAGTACAAGTGGATTTTTTTAATATATATACAATGAGGAAATTTTGTCCCACAGTTTTATCTAATAGCTTATACGGGCTCCAGGCCTCAGTGTTACCTGCAACAGCATAAAGTATGTATAAATGCTAAATTCATGTTATAGGGAAACACATATTTGGTGTTTACTTTTCAAAATAATTCCCCATTATCAGTTTTTGTTCTTTTTAAAAACCATTCTTGATAATAAAAACTGAATGAAACATGCATTTCTTCAACTCTAATACCGTTAAGAGACATCTTATTAAAGCTTTCTTTTTTTTACACTTACATTAACGCCATCATAACAAGTTAACAACTAGAAAAATGTTGGTTGCAGAGTTTTACACATAATAAATTTCCCATATGCCAAACTTGTAGGCCCTTGGGGATTAAATTTAATTGATGATCATCAAAATACACTTGTTGTTGACACAAATCTGAGGTGTCTGGTCAGAAAAACAACCGCATCTGTTCTTCACACTTGTGGGTGTTGGGGTTTGCAGATGAAACCAGCTGTTGTCAGCTGTTGCCAAGACCAGTGGGCTTTTATTATGACCGAAAGGGGGCGCGTCAGCCAGTCTGGACGGCTGCAGCTTTGAAATGTGACTCCGCCAGCAGCAGCAGCAGGCCCCCCTGGCACCGCGGAGAACAATGCTTGCCATCATTAGCATAGAGCTAGCGCTTTGTTTCCGACTTCTACCAGACAGATACACAACTGTGTACACTCTAACTCACATGAGCCATTTTGGCGCAATTCAACAAGTTAATGGAAATGAGTTTTAAGAATCCTGTTTGTATTGAACTCATTGAGAAAACAAGTGCGCAGTGATATGTAACTTGTTAGCCTAGCTAAGCTAATTTTAGCACATGACCCAGTGATGGCTGTAGCGCGGTGCAGGATTTCAGCATACATCTAACAAGCGCCAAGACGCGAAACATTGTAATTTATTACGTGTGTAAAAACATATTATACTATACTCTTAAGGAGGGAAGATGTAGTGTGAGAAACTATGTTATAGACGTGATTTGTTGTGTAACTGCGAAACGGCGGCGAACACGTTAACTACCACGTGGTTGGTATCCATCTGGATCCGACTGTATCCCTTCCACACCTCGCAGATTTACATATTTCTAAGTAATATTATTTAAAAACGTAATGCACACACTATAATAAATAACTTAGACGACATGTGTAAAACTACTGGACGATCAAGCACGTATATTATCGTTGCTCTAAAGCGCCAGACAATTGGCATGTTTTCTCTCTCATTTTTTACAAGCACGCTTCAGCTGCCAGGATATGGCACTGGAGCTAACAGCTAGCATGCTACATGAAGTCAGACTACCACATACACATATGTACACATGCTTTTTCCACACGAATGACCAATTGTGCAAACAGTATCGCCCCATAACAGATATCCAGCTTGTGTCACACACCTGCAAAGACCTCCAATTACATCCTTCTCCGTCTTCTTGAACTGCTGTAAGGACGGTATCTTCTCTGTCGGCATCATGAAATATTCCATGCTTTCAAAGCCACCTTCTGTAGTTCGTGCTTTCTGTTTCCTCCCCACTTCCCTCTTCGCTAAAATATTCTGATCTTCGTTTTTATGGTTGAGCAGCAGCTGCAGTCCAGGGTGATACGAATAATAAACACGTTTTCGGGTTTAATCTGAGAAGGAGCGATAAAGAAAAATAAAAGCAAATCCAAGCTGTGTTGCTTTCCACAGCTGATGGGGTTCCCTCCAGTGTGTGTGTGCGTGGATGTAGCCTCCGCCTACTACGAGTGTGTGTGCAGCTGATCTGTGCGAGGCGGGAAACAGCTGGTTGGAATCAGAGCTCGTTTTCCGGAAAACGGAACAAACAGACCAGTGACTTTAGTCCTAAAATTTATTAGCAGTGAACAAATACTAATCACAACACAAGAACTGCACCGGACCTGCACGAAAACCGTCAGCAGGACAGGCAAAGGAAATCAGGCAGACGTCGTCACGGCTGCGGTTTGTCTTTTCTCTTCATAATTGCATAGGAAACCTAAATTGCAGCTGTTTGCATGATTTTAAAGATGTTATTTTAACTGTAATCCCAAGAAAGCCGAGAGCGGGTGTGTTGAATATTATTCATTTTTTAAACAAGATCTTAAGATAACAGGGCCGTTTTCTTGTGAAAACACAAAACACTGAATAATTTCTTTATCTCGAGAATACAAACTATGTGTGTGTGTGTGTGTGTGTGTGCATATATATATATATATATATATATATATATATATATATATATATATATATATATATATATATAAATGAAAGAAAGTGAAATATATTTTTTGCACAATAAAATAATTTCTTCTTTTTTGCTGAGTGTTGAATGTAAATGAAAAAAGTAAGAAAAAAAGATAAAAAGCAGTAAAACAAAATACAAAGAAAAAGAAAGGTAATTTGAAAAGAAAGTCTAACATAATAAATGCAAATACATATTATGCAGTATGTCCAAACTGGTAAGAAAACAACAAACAATAGATAATAATAAATAAGATGATAGATGCACAATGTGTATGTAATGCAAATGTGTTACATGTCTGAAAAATACACAGTATGCAGGGGTGCCCAGCTTTGGTCCTTGAGGGCCACAAGCCTACGTTTTTAAAGTATCCCAGTTTCAACACACCTGACTCAAACTAGTCAGTCATTCTGCAGAACTTCATTGGCTGTTGGATCCATTTAATGGGAGCCAGTGGTGTGGGAACAAGGATACATCAAGACCTGCAGGACAGCAACCCTCGAGGATCGACTTTGGGCCCACCTGCTATAGTGTGTCATAGGACAATATAGATGAGGTGGAATCTGTCTATGATTTAGTCTATGCCTTGAAGTCCTGGATGAAGGTAGAAGTGTAACCAGTCCATGCTGGAGATGGTCATCTTTTTCAAAATGGAGTCGGCTGTCCTATAGTAATAAATGCTCTGGTGAAAGGGAAGAGCATTCGGTCGTATCAGATGATGATGCAACTGCTTAAGTGGCCTCTTGATGGTGCAGCTGTTTTAAAATTGCTGAGAATTTCTCTGCCTCCAGAGGAGGTAAAACCACCTGTGAGCCTCTTGACCAGCTGTGCTGATGTGAAGTGTGCAGGTGAGGTCCCAAGTGATATGGACATCAGGTATTTAAAACTTGCAGATGAACAGTGGAAAATGAGATTTGCACTCCTTCTTCATGTCCACCATGATCTCCTTTATTTGGCTGTGTTGAAGGTAAAGTTGTAACCTGTATGCTTTGATGCCAAACCAGCCACCTTCCCTCCTTTAGAGTGCTTCTCTCTGCCATAGATGCATCATATCACTGCAATGTCATCTGGCAACTTGAGGATGATGTATTTTTTGATGAATATATGAGATATATTTACTATTTTTTCAAATGTTTACAATATTCTTTATTTAAATTAAACTTTCAGATCTATAAGAAACTACAGATCCTTTCAAAACTGTGTCAAAGTCCAATGGTTAAAAGTACAACTGATTCAGTCGGTTTTAAAGTGCTTTTTATTAACTTGAAAACCCAGGAAATGATAATTCATGCATTATGCAAAACCATTTTTTTAATTGGATATAGCTATAAGTTAAAACCATTTTAAAGGTTTTAATGGATTGCTATGAAGTTTGGTCACTTATAGGTTTATTTTTAATTAAAACAATTAGTTGCTAGTGGGAAAACATTAATTTGCGTAGTATTTAAATGTGTTATACAAATTAGATTAAATTTTAAATAAATTTTAAAAAATGACATTTTTATCTGCAAGGCTGATTTGTAATGTAAAGCAAAGTCCTCAAATGCTTCAGCTTACAGCAGATGCCACCATTGTACCATTATATATAGTCCCTCCAATGAAAATATACCATCAAAAACACCATATCCCGCACGGTTTATCTAATTTGCATTATGGCTCAATTCACAAAATCACACTTTCATGCAGAATTTTTTTTAACAAGTTGTGTTTTTAAAATGTAAAAATGCAGGACATTTTTTGCATTGTGCAGAAAACAAGGGAAAAAAAAAACACATCCAAATTGCTGTTTCTTTGCTTTTATTCTTCCATGCAATAACAGTTTAGAGTAAAGATAATAAAAACTACAGTTTAACAATGATACATATTTGGTCCTTACATTTAAAAAAAATGGAAGAAATAAAGATTTCCCCATCAATATTACACATCTTAAATTATCCTAAACAAAAAAGTACAACTTTTCTCTTCCTTCTATCCAACTTAATATATGACATTTAGTATTAGAAGTGTTATAAACTCATCATTAAACCACAGGTCTTTTATACTTACAGATTATGTTTTATGTAACTACAACATCATGATGAACAAATCAAATATATAGTATAGGATGTTACATGGATGTTAGAGAAGTGCTCAACACTTACTAGTCTAAATTAATAAAGTTGTGTAACATATATATAGGAAACATACAAAGGAACATGAAGAAAAAAATCTAAAGTAGAAAAGTGCATCTTTATTTTTAACGAGTAGAAGATGAAGAAAGTGAAGGGAAAGTCATTTGGCTTAAAGTTGCAGATTGGTTTAAAGCAGTACTTTTGAGATCCTGAGATTTGCCACATCTTTAAATGTAATGTTTTTCAAACATATTTTCTTTTGTAAATAGGACATTTTTAGGATTCAAAATCCTTTTTTGTGGCAACAAACTTAACATATGACTTAAATGTGGTAGATGAACTCATCTCTTAACTGGCAACTTCATAATATGAATCTACATTTCAGCCCAGTCGTCCTTCATTTGCACCTGACTTGATCTGTTATCTCAGCAGCCCCCTTTGAACCGAATAAAAAAAAACAGAAACTTGTTTTTGTTTTGAAAAAAATGCAAAGATCACTGAGCTGAGGCGTCGTCTCCTGACTGGATTGAAGGTCTGGTCCTCTTCGCAGCAGATTCCTCCACAGCAAACGTGTAGCTGTACTGAAAACCCCCCAAACAAAAGGAGTGATACTTCATTATGGAAGCAGAAACATCTCGAAGCAGAAATCACTGATCAGATGGGAACTTACTTCATTTTCAATGTCTCTGAAAGACTTTATACGAATGTTGTTTAATTGTGCGTTTAGCTGAGGAGTCTAAGAGGAACATAAGAGAAAAAAACACAAATACTTGATTGTAATACAGACATAATATGAAAAAAAAAACAATGTTAGAAATGTAAAATGTGTCAGATAGTTTAAAGATATTTTTCTACTCTGTTACTTTAGCGAGCTGAAAATATGAACCATACCGTTCCATTTGCCTGGATATCATAATTCGGGTGCAGGCTGAAAGGAACTCCATCGAGAGCTACAAAGAGAGAAAAGGATAAAGCAGATAATAATAATGCAATAATAATAGTAATGGTTATGTATAGAGGGAGACTTGTGCTTTTTTGAAGTATTCTGATGGCTGTTAAACATATTGGCTCGGGATGACCAGTCTGGCCCTCAAGGGTCGTTGTCCTGCAGGTTCCCTGCTCCAACACACTTAACTCACATTAATGGTTTGTTAACAGACGGTCAGAACTTCACAACAAGTTGTTGAAAAGATCAATTTAAATCAGAATCAAGTGGATTGGAGCAGGGAAACATCAAAATCCTTAAAGGACAGCAGCCTTCAACGACCCACATGCCAGGTGTTGGTGTTTTCTGCTGGTGTTGTGTAAAAAGTAATGATGGGAATTTAACCAGGAATATAACCAGCTGCTGCAGTGACAACAGAATGGACATATGGGAAATGGCAGATATTAATTAGACTAATCTTCTGATTTTTTCACGGAAATTCTGCATATGTTACCATCTACCTGGACACACAAAGAAAATCAAACAGCTGAATGAAAATCCACCAAAAATGTAACTGATTAAAGCTTTTATTGTGTGTGTGTGTGTGTGTGTGTGAGTGTGTGTGTGGGGGGGGGGTGTCAGTTCTTGTACGTTCATGTAAAAATTGAGACACACAAACACACGCATAAAGTGAAGAGTAACATTGAAAACAATGAACTGAGCTAAAATCATTGATAACATTTAAAGACAAAGGAACAGTCGCCCTCACTGCTCATCATGAGAAAAGTTATCACGTTTCCAAAACATATCAGAAACTACGATCCCACAATCACTTTGGCATTACATTTCACTTTATGCACCGTTACATCCTGGATAAATCCAAAATTTAATTTAACTTTAATGTATATAGGTCTTGCCTTCTATTGCATTATAATTGTTTTTATCGTTCATGGCTTTCCCAAGATCAGTGCTCCAACATCACCCATGAATTTTTCATGAAGCGGTGAGTACATTGATAATTAACTGAATTTTATTTTGTTTAGACCAATGGAGCAAAAGGGGGTTATCAGTGTACCTGTAATTCCCTGAAAACTGCTGTCAGCAGGTTTGTCCTCGTTGTCCTTACGACTGAGGCTGCATCGTCTCTGACTTAGCCTGCTGTGAGGCAGAGGAGGAGGGTTGCTGCGGAAACAAAAAGAAGATTTTAATGTTCTGATAAAACGGAGGTTTAAGAAATCATCACCTGTCTGCATTTTCTTGCTGGTCAAAAAGGGATAGTGGTATCTTGAAATAGGATTTAAGAGCTTTACCTTGGTCTGAGGGGAAGAGGAGCTGCTGGCTGATCCAAGGAAAGTTTATGGAGGTCCAGGCTGATTCTGCGGGGCTTGGCTTGGGGTACTGGGTTAGAAAAATACCCCTTCCTGCACCACAGCACATAGCCATGGATGTCACTGTGTAAAAGACACATATAATGACAGATTAATAATCTCATTTTCAATAAAGCACTTAAAACATCATTATGATTAGCATTTAGGTGATCTATCAGAAAAAATGTATATCGTAGTTTGAATAAATATGTACAAACAAACATACATAAACAAAAATAGCAAACATAGAGGTATGGTAAAGGTGCTACTCACCCAACACATGTGTAGTGCTGCAACATCATTTTGCTTTTACTTGTCAGTTTGATATCCAACACAGCAGTGTCCACACTGCCCACTGGGACAACACGTACACACACACGCTTTTTCTTTGAAACAGAGGCCTCTGAACACAGAAAGACACACAAATACAAAAACTTTTAACCATCAGGCAGAAAAAACAAGCAACATCCAATAAATACACAAATTATCCTGAAACTTGTGGAAAATTAGGAAATGTATGTGTCTTACTTGGTTCAAGGTGTTCTGCAATATAGCAGTAACCGTGAGGAATGGAGTCTTTTTCTGAAATGACCTGAATGTCTGACAATATCATGCCACCTGTCAGGTCCTAGACAGAAGAACACAATCATTTGTAGAGGATACGAGCATAAAATCCAAAGGGATGGTGACAAACATACATAAATACTTTTGTAATGTAAACATAATAATGAATTAAACAAAGGACACGTCTCTCTGCGTTACCTTGCTGTAACAGAGGTAATACCCAGACTTTATCGCAAAACTGCGAGTGAAGTTTGCTGATGATCCATCCTCGGTGATGTTGATCTGCAGAAAGTTGAGAGCGATGATTTCTGATTTCTACTTTTAGTCCAAGTAACAGTACTATTAATATTTATCCTGTCTTTGGTCACATTACTCTTCTTCTCTAAAGGTAGGTCTCCCTGACTAAAAGTTGTGGTGTCTGTTGATCACTATATTCTGTTGAATCGATTATTATATCCACTTGAATCCAATATGTCTAGAAAGTGCCTTCAGACAACTGTTGTAAATTGGTAGTATACAGAAAAAAAGCTTAATTTATTTATGGGAGGAGTTCGTTCATGAGAAAAATTCACGAGAATATACGAGTCAGAATGCATTAATCCAAAAGTAAATCATTTACCTATCGACACTTAATGACACTTGTATCATTCCTACCAGGCTAAAATCTTTGGGGCAGGTGCTGGCGTTGGAAGTCCAGGCCACTGCAGTCACAGGCCGAACTGAATGATGCTCCATCAAGGACATCTGAAGAGGAGAGAATGGACAAACAGCATTAAATGAAAGAAAGTGTGTTACTGGTTTGTGTAAACAAAATGAATGAAGCGAAACATTTCCAACAACGCTTGGAAGTTTGAAAACTCCCGTGAATTTCTACATAAATACAGTCACATTTGCACCAACACTGAAAAGCTATGAAGGAAAACTAATAGTCTTATATTACATATCAGACACTAGCAAGAGATATAAATCTTAAGGAATAGCAATGAAGGAATTTCTTTTGAGATTACTCAGATGATGACTAAAAGGGAATAGGCACCTAGCTTTTTTCTTTTTCTTTTTTTTTTTTTTTTAATGAAGAACAAGGACACAGAAGAGACCAAAGAAACATCCAACCAAACAAAACCAAAGGACTCAGTGATGGAAGTTTCGTCTTTAAATGCAAATAAATCTGTTTAATGAAAGAAGAAATAGCTGATTCTTTTTGGGGCATGCAGTTGTTCCCTGTGAGGAAAAGTGTGGTCATTTTGGGAGGACTTTACAAGGATTGCAAATAGCACAAAAAGCTTGGTCTTGAAGCAGCGCTCCAAACAAAACACACAAGGTTTCCACTGGCTGATGCCGCCCTGGCTTGCCATAATATGTTAATGCCTGTTAGTGAAGAGTGTGGTTGTAAAAAAACAAGTTAAACACACTGTAACATTTTGTAGACTCTAAACTGGAGAAAAGCCGGAGCCTTTAGTTAACCAATATGCCGTCCTTGTGACAGTTTTGTCCGAATACAGACATACATACAGACCTGTGTGGAGACACTGTAGCATTAACAAAACGCTTGCTGTGTCCACAAGATGACCATTTGGAGCCTGCAGAGGTAAATATCTGAAAATTTGAGCTGTCCTAAAGCTTCATTGTTCAGGAAAACCACAGCTAACTAGCTATATTATGGTAAAATCAGGGACTGAATGAAACAATTCAGTTAAATTCACCTCTAATAGCAGCAAGAGTGGTGCTTTATTTTTTTTATTTATTATAAAACTCAAGATTTTCCATTGGAAGAGGTTTGTTTAGTCTTTTAACCACACCCTTTTCATTACAACAAAATTACTTTTTAAAAAAGTGTCAAGTACTGTTATGGACATGAAATATTACAATGAAATCTTTCACTTATTCAAAGCTATGCAAACATATTTGTATCTATCAAAAGAATAATAATGTATAAAAAAAACATGTAGAACGTGACAAAAAATCCAAAGAATAACAATTTGACCTATGATGACAGTTTTGATAAAAATAAAACTATTTACAATCATAGAAGCTAATCATTTAACTTATTTAAGTTTGGGGTGAAACAATGACATAAGCAGGAAAATGTACTTGGTGTTCTCATGAAATTGTTTCTGTTACTCATCTTATTTGAAGGGTTGTAAAACAAAAAAACAAATGCAAACAGCTTCAGTCAGTTTTAGCTGAGCTTTAACACTCAAACTGCTCTTGAAACGACTCTGAAACAAACCGTATCCCTCTTTTATAAATAACACAACACATCCTGGTTTATTGATTTTGTGTTACACACATATGTCGAAGCGTATTTCATACCAAGCCGTGGTTTTTACCTTACATTCAACCAATAGTTCTGATTAAAACTTCTGCACTTCACATGAGCTAAATGCTAATTTTCTATAAAGTGGTGGAGTGAACGTAAAATGACACTTACCCCTTTTCTGTATCCCTTCTGTTTTTCTACGTGTTGTTCTCTTGGAGGTGATAAAAACTTCTTAGCTACCAGACAAACAAAATATCCGCAGTCAAAGTCGAACCAGGAAGTGATGAAGTCATTCCAACTTCAATTTCCATCAAGCTTGGGGCACGCGCGTCAGTCTGAGAGCGCACGTCGCAATATGAACGCAAGATGGCAGCAGCGTCTTCTTTTCTCAGCTCTCACAGTTTTATTGTTGTTTGACATTGCATCCACGCGCACACACGCACACACACACACACACACACACACACACACACACATATATATATATATATATATATATATATATATATACATATATATATATATATATATATATATATATATATATATATATATATATATATATATATATATATATATATATATATATATATATATATATATAGTTTGCATCCGAAACTGAGACACATGAATGCAGCATCCAGAAGGGCTAGGGTCCCTGTCGGCATGGCAACAATAAGAGCAGACCATGGGTGGTGGTCTAAGGAGGGGAGTGTTAGTGGCGGACTGTTCCGCCTACATAGAGACAAAATCAGAGCACTTTGCGTTATCGTCTAATTGTCCACGTGAGGAAGACTAAGCTGTAATCTGATAAGATTGATGAGTCAAATCGACATTTAGGCATCACCGTGTATTAGCAAAATTACAATAAAATCATAAATTATATGACAATAATTAAAAGCAGAATTAATGAAAAGTTACTGTGCAGATGTCATGCATAGGCACATGAGAAAAGAAATGTTCTAACCTGGATTTAAAAGTTTCTACATTTGGTGAAAATTTAATCTTCACTGGCAGTTTTTTCCACTTGTTTGCACCGTAACAGTTAATGCTGCTTCTCCATGTTTAGTCTGGACTCTGGTCTGGACTAGTTGACCTGAGTCTTTGGATCGAAGAGGTCTGCTTGGTTTATATTCTCTGAACATATCACAGATGTATTCTGGTCCTAAACCATTCTGGGATTTATAAACAATCAGCAGGGTTTTGAAATCTATCCTGTGATTGACTGGAAGTCGTAAAGATTTTAAAACTGGTGTGATGTATTCAGACCTTTTAGTCCTAGCAGCAGCATTCTGATGTTTAATGCTCTTTTTAGGAAGTCCAGTTAAAAGACCATTACAGTAACCCAGTCTGCTGGAGATGAATGCATGGATGATTCTCTCCTGATCTTTATGGGAGACTTAACTTTTAATTCTGTTGATGTTTCTGAGTTGGTAAAAAGATGTCTTATTGACAACTTTTCTGTGGCTACTGAAAGTCAGATCTGAGTCTATCAACACTCCAAGGTTACAGAGTTAAAAGAATGGTCAATACTTGAGAGAAAGTGGACGTGGGTACTCAGAAGGGTCTTTCTTTCTCTCCTCTGGTAACTGTAACAATAACAGGAACTTGACCTCACTCGCAAACAAAGGGCTTTTCAGGGTGAAGAGGTGGATTTTATTATGCAGAAATGTTTGAACTTTTAAGACCTCAGTTCCTAAGTTGGGATGCTGCATCAAGTGTTTTAAAAAAGTCCCAATATTTGTGCAATTGGAGTTATATTCTCCTGAATAAGATCTTCTAAACATAGCACAAAAAGTCTAAACTTGTCTAGTTTGATCTTTCAAATAAGTTCATAATGATTTCTAATACAGTAATTATTAAGAGAGAATATCACATTGTATTCAAGCACATTTTTTGGAGAGGCATTCCCCACCCTTTAACTGTCTTGCACGTTCTACAGAAGCATGATGCTTACAAGTTATACCTCACTTTAAAGGTGACTAATCAGGCTTTCCAATTATGTATAATACGTCACCAGTTTGTATTATTCTAAGGGAGAAATAATTAACCAAATGTAAATAGTCTTACTTTTTGTGCTCTTTATTTAAGGATGCCAGTGGCAGTTTGTAATGCAATGAAAGGTTTTATTCTTTGCTTTTCTATTCAAGGAAACATGATGTTACTTTCCACAGAATGAAGCCTGCTCTCTTCAATGTCCTGTATGAGATGAAAGAAAAGGCAGGTAGGAGGTTCATTTGCCACTTCACTTTAGCAAAATCTATAAGCTTATGCATCTTATCTTTTTTCAAAGTATTTTCTAAGAGCTTTTTTGTTACCTACAGTGTGCATGATTTATCATTTGTTTCTGTCTTACAGTACTTAAATTACATTACATCGAAGGAATTAAACTTGTTTAGGATTTTATGATGTGATGTATTAGTTATGTCTGATAGTAACCAACATGAGGGCATATTTGTGACTGACTGAGAGAGAGATTCAATGACACATAAGGAAACTCTTCCCAGCCTTCATTAATGTGTTGCTACCTGTTACATGCATTCTCTCTCTAGCTCTGTCTTTCTCTCATGCTCAGTGTCTCGCACTTTAGTGCCATGAGTTTGTAGTTGAATTCTAAAACTCATCCTCTGCTGGCTGCCTTGATGATGTTGATCTCCTCCAGATGCTCAGATGGTAAAAAGGCTAGAAGCATCACTGCGGGATGAGCATCTAAAACAAGAGACTCTTTTGACTGAGAAAGTCATGGGAGCACTCGGATCTTCTAATCTGGGTGACTAACAGCAGGAACATGTGCCAGCAGTGAAGCTGATGCAATGTTGAAGTAGTTGTAAATGCTTATAACTCACATGAATGAGCTGAACACCAGCAGTTATTCATAAAGAGGTGTTATACATGAATCATAAATTATCTGTCAAACTTACCACCCCGCATTTCCACCTTTTTAATACAGCATGCAGTCACCTTTCTCCTCGGTTAAGTGGCTGCACTTTGTATTTTACCAGCTAAAAAAAAATAATTTTTTTTTACTATTCTTTATGAGTCTACCCATCTACTACACAAAGCAAAAAGAGGTCACACAGAAAACTTGAAAAAATGTGGAAACCACAGGCCTGAGCTCAGCAGCAGGAGGGACTCTGAGTTTCAAGGCAACTAGTGTGACCTACTTACTGTCACTTAGCTGCGCGTTATGATGCACTCAGGCTTTCCTGTGGTGTGAATGACTCGGCATATACTCTGATCTGAGTTACTATAATACAGCAAATCATTCTGTTAATTTTTTAAAATGGATTTTAATGACAGTCAGCCTAAAATCATACAAAATCACACCTCTCATAGCTGGACTGACATGCTCGGATAAATCATAAATGCTGCAGGTATATGATGAGCTAGAACCAGGTCTATGTGGGACACAGCTACAAAGTTTTTTTTTTTTTTTTTTATAAAAACAGTAAAATGTTGGTGGATATTTATGTACACACTTGTGCTAAACACATCAGAAACAATAAGAAAAGCAGCACATCTGTTGTTCCGCTCTGATAAAATCATAATTTTATAACATGTAATCTGACCAGATCATCATTCATACACCTTAAAGAGAGACAGTCCACAGACTGGTGGGAAACTGAGGCGCCAGCATAGATTTTGGTGCAACTAAATGACCAAATTCAATTCTTAAGCATAGCTTGATTCATTATTGCATTTAACTGATCTTTATTAAGGACTTTGTAACATAGAGTCATGATGACTATGTCCATCTTTTAAATGCATCACATGTTAAAGTTGTAATAATCATAGCTGTACTTTCAAAAAAGCAATATGTATCGTTTACAGTTGAAATAGTTATCTGATAATTTTGGTTTCCTCTTTCTTTCTGAATTTCCACCTCACAGTTGTAGTTTTAACTTCAAATGTTGGGATTAAAACATAAAACTCACCATACATCAGTCTCATTCTGGTTCTTTGCCATCTGGACTAAATTTACCTCTCTGACCAGTGACACTGAGCTGTTCAAAAACTTTTTTGTTTTTTAAATTTAAAACTTAATGGTTTTATATACCTAAAGAACTAAATGATCAGGCATCCAACATTGATTGCACAAGTTATCCACATGACAGCTGAGTTTGTTCTGTTAATGATTTGATTTCCAGATGCTTTGTACTTGTTACAGATAAACAGGTAAATATATCCTCTATTCTCTGGCATAAGAGAAATTGCCGGTGTGACTGATTACAGACTAAGAGTTAATCACAGCATGTCAGTGTCTGTAGGTGTTTGTGTGTGTAGGGCAGTGGTGGGCAACTCTGGTCCTCCAGTGCAGCAGATCTGGAAGTGTTATTAACTAAGTTAGTAGACTTGTGCAGAGCTTGGCACCAACCTCTGCTCAAACCTGCTAATTACCCATTGATTTGAGTGAGGTGTGTTGCAGCAGGAAACTCCCAACACAACCCTTGCATGCCTGCGGCTGTGATGATCCAGAGTTGCCCAAGCGTTGTGTAGAGTTTCACCAGATGTGGAGGCTGTCTCTGGCCTTGTTGAATGGTAGACACTCTCTGAAACGGCATTATAATCACCACTTGATTTACATAACTGCAAATTAACAAGCTCTCAAAGGAGCTTTAAAGTTTTTATACAGTCTTTTATATAGTCTTTAGTTTCTCCTTAAGTGCTGCCTTTAATTAACAGCTACATGTGTGCAGCGTGCACGGTTTGAAGCTTGTATATCTGCGTCCTTTGGTTTGTATGTTAAGTAAAGAGAACCTCAGTGTCACTTTTTTTTGTTTTCAGATGTGCCAAGGCTTCTTTATGCTATCTTAGTGGCTCAAGTAAATGTCATTAAACTGTAAAAAACTGTGCTTAAAAACATATTTAGAATGATAAGCTTACATACCATATTTCCTCTGCATTAAAATGTTTCCCTGTTATCATTGAAACGCCACATGGTTACAAATTGACCTGGCAATGCAACTTTTTTTTTTTTTTTAAAGAAAGAAAACACCCAAAAGTGGCAAGGCTTTTGTAAATCCCCCCAAAAGCCATGCCTCCAAAGCACAGAGACATGCACTGCTTGCTCCAGAGGGTTTCCTGTGTTTTGATGTGGAATGCTTAGCTGATGTAGCTTTGTTGCCTTTACAAGAACTCAAACCATCTGAGAGTGTGATTTGTGCATGAAAGGGGAGATGTGCAGAAGTTGGAGTTAGGGGAGGTACAAGAAACAGTTGAGTTTGACTGACATTACCATCCAATCTTTTAGAATAATGTGGTTACAATGATTGGAGTGTGGTTTTTTTTTCAGTCCTGTCTGCTCCACGGGTGATTAATTATTATTATTATTTTTTCATTTATGCGTTAGAGCATTTAATTAATTAGCTGTAATCTGGATGTGAACAGGATTTTAAGTAATATTATAAAAATGCTCCTGGAAAACACCTCCTACCTTTAGAGTTTATCTAAGCTGATGATTGGTGTGAGAATTAGTTTGATCTGGCGCCCTCTGCTGGTTACACAGAGAATCTGCGTTATGCAACAAAATAAAGACGCCAACATTTCCTTCAGGATCGGCTGTGGTTTAGTGGACCATTAAAAAAGAAAAAAGATATATAGAAGGAAAAAAAAGGTATTAGATTTAATTTTAAAATCTCACAATAAGTTGGAAACAGGGCAATATTTGTGAAAATCATTTCAGAAGTTAAATTTGAGCTTGTTGAATTTAATATTCGAGGGGACTTGTGTAGAAAGACTTATGGCATGTGTGCCCTTCTTGTTGAGTTTTACTCCTGTAAGTCTGAACAGTGTAACTTTGCACTTTGTTTTTAATTTCATGCTTTTCATTATGATTAAAAGATGCTCCACATTTAGAACATATCAAGCCTTATTTATTTCATGTCCTTCTATAAAAACATATTTTAAAATCTAAACATATCTTTAAAGTAAAACTTGAATGAAAAAGGAGCAGCAGAAGTTAAGTCTTATATTACCTGCACCTTTCTCACCCAACCCTCGCTACATAAACAAAAAAACAAAAAATGCATTAAATGAGAAGAAAAGAAAAATCTACAGATTGTAATCACGAACAAGACATCCCACTACAACCCCACCATTTTCATATGACTTCCAGTACTGCCTTCTCTTGATGTTAGTCTGCTTGTGTTTGTATATTAGAAACAGTGTGAAGATGTTAAGATTGTCCAACTGTCCTCTCTCTGTCAGGCGGAAATGAAAAAAATTCAGCAAACGGGCAACACAAATTTTGAATGAATATTTTTCCTCTCATCTGGCAAACCCATACCCTAATGAGGAGATTAAGGAAGTACTGACCAAGAAGTGCTCCATCACCGTGCCTCAGGTACAAAAAAAAAAAAAAAAAAAAAAAAAGGATTTTTCAAACATGAAAAGTCTGATAAATATAGAAAATAACATCAAATTTAATGTTTGAAATTATTTTTTTTTTGCCCTTTTCAATCTTCCTAGGTTGCCAACTGGTTTGGAAACAAAATGATTTGGTATAAGAAAAAGTTCCAGGAAGAAGCAAACCTGTAATCTATGAAGACTGTGACAGATGCTGCAAGTGTGTCTTCCCTTGCCAGCCAAACCAATTCCCCAGCTACATCAAACTCTGGTACCCAAAGTAAGTTTGCATCAATGACCTGATGAAACATGAAAGCAGGCTGCTCAGTTTGGTCCCACAAGGACAGCAGTCCTGCAAGTTTTTAATATATACCTGACTCAAATTAATGAGCCGTTGTGCCAAACTTCACAGGCTTTGCAGCCATATAATCAGAGCCAGATGTGTAGGAGCAAGGCAACATGGAAAGTAAGCAGGACTGTGGTCCTTATAGGACCAAATGGCGTAGCCCTGATCTAAAGGTCAAATGTACTAAAGATCTTAAGTGTCATTTGAAGCAGTCGAGATTTGCTCTTTGACCCCAACCTAGCAGCAGAGACACATTAGCTGGTTGAGTTTTATTAGGTACAACATATACCAGTCCTCTCTCTTTATGTCAGAGCCTCTGCATGCTACTGCAGATAAAAGCAGGTGACTAGTGACTGGACGTAGCTCGGCCTTGTCTTCCCCTGGGCCACATCTGGGCACGTCTGCCCCTCTCTGCATGCCACTCCCTGAAACCCCCCCCGTCCCCGTCCCCATCTACAGCTGAGCCACACCATGCACAGATCTTGTGACAGTAACACACACCCACATCTAATAAAACAAATACAAAGGAAGGATATTAAGTAATGCTTCAAACACAAAGCAGCTATATGGTTACCCATAAATCCATCCGTCCGTCTATCCATCCATACTTGCTTATTCCAAAGCAGGATCATTCTATCAGATGAGAGGCAGGGCCCTGGACTAATCTTAAAACCTTTGTTGTATGTAAATAAATATTCATGCTTGAATGTCATTCTTAACTAATCTGCAGGAAGCCTGATGCACATGTCCTTTAAAGTGCATCCAAATGAACACAATCTATTGGCTTATTTGTGTCTCTCTTAACTGTATAACACAGGAAGTTAAAAATGTGTGCTGAACACTTTAATCATCTTTACAATAAAAAACTTCAAAACGTTATCACCCAATTTCACTTTTCCATTGTGTCTTGACATGTAGCATATATACGGTATGGAAAATATTTTATGTAAACATTCTGAATGTGAAGATTGTTTTTGAGGACTAAAGAAAACTTTCATGCTAATCCTTTTATTAGAATATTACTAAAGTCTATTGCAAACAGTTAAAGTTTAGTAACTGCATTTAAGTGTCAACAAAATCAGATAATTGTGATTATTCTTTGAAAGTGTATTAATTACATTTTCATGATACATTAAACTGATGGAGAGATGGATGGATGGATGGATAGATAGATACTTTATTCATCCCCATGAGAGAAATTCATACTACCAGCAGCTCAAAATTGATCTAATATAAAGAATAACTCATTAGTTTTATGTTAAAAATGAATAAAATCAGAATATCATTTAATGTCTAAGATGTCAGTGATGTGCAGTATAATAGCTGTGGGGACAAAGGATCTCCTGAACCTCTCAGTCCTGCGCTGCATTGAAATCAGCCTCTCACTGCAGCTGCTTCTCTGTCCTGTCAGGATATTATGCAGGAGGTGCTAAATATGCTCCATAATGCCCTGCAGTTTTCTCCTCATCTGCTGCTCCACTGCAGCTCTAACAGGGTCCAGGTCCTTGTCCAGCAAAGAACTGACCTTTTAAACTTAGGTTGTCCAGTTGTCTACAGTCTTTGTCTGTAGTATTGTAGGACTGTAGTACTGCTCCGCCAGCAGACAACAGCATAGTAAAGCACACTTGCTACTGCAGTGTGAAAAAACATGTGCAGCATGTCACTGCAGACATGTAAGGAGGAAAATGCGGCTCTGTCCCTTCCTGCGTGCTGTGTCTGTGTTGGAAAAGCACTCCAGCTTCTAATCTAGAACTACCCTCAGGTATTTATAGGACTGCACAGTCTCCATTTCCTCCCCATCGAAGCAGACTGGCTGGCTAGGTGTTTATGATTTTCTGATGAGTTTTGTTTAACCCTCTGATGCATTAATTATTAGAAAATATTTTTTTCCACAGTATAGACATACGCACAGGGACTCTTTTCTTTGTCTCTAATATTATTTGACTTTTTAATTAGTTTATTTATTTAATCTTTTCTGTCGAAATAAACAAAACATCGACCTCTACGATGACGACCAACCTGGGCATGAACGTCACCTCTCTGGTGGGGAAGGAGCCTGAGCTTGTGCGCGAGGTTGAGCGGTTCCGGCTAGATATAGTTGGACTCACCTCGACGCATGGCTTGGGCTCTGGAACCAGTACCCTCGAAAGGGACTGGACTTTCTTCCACTCTGGAGTTGCTCATGGTGGGAGGCGCCGAGCAGGTGTGGGCATTCTCATCAGCCCCCAGCTTGGTGCCTGCACGTTGGGGTTTACCCCGGTGGATGAAAGGGTAGTTTCCCTCCGCCTCCAGGTGGGGGGACGGGTCCTGACTGTTGTCTGTGCTTATGCGCCGAACAGCAGTTCAGAGTACCCACCCTTTCTGGAGTCCTTGGAGGGAGTGCTGGAGGGTGCTCCTTCTAGGGACTCCATTGTTCTGCTGGGAGACTTCAATGCTCACGTGGGCAATGACAGTGAGACCTGGAGGGGAGTGATTGGGAGGCATGGTCCCCCCCCTCTGAACCCAAATGGTGTTTTGTTATTGGACTTCTGTGCTCGTCATGGATTGTCCATAACGAACACCATGTTCCAACATAAGAGTGTCCATATGTACACCTGGCATCAGGATTCCCTGGGCTGCAGTTCGATGATCGATTTTGTAGTCGTATCGTCGGACCTGCGGCCACATGCCTTGGACACTCGGGTGAAGAGGGGGGCGGAGCTGTCAACTGATCACCACCTGGTGGTGAGTTGGCTCAGATGGTGGGGGAGGAGGCCGGTCAGATCTGGCAGACCCAAACGTGTTGTGAGGGTCTGCTGGGAACGTCTGGCTAAGTCCCCCGTCAGAGCGAGCTTCAACTCCCACCTTCAGCAGAGGTTCAACCATGTCCCGAGTGAGGCGGGGGACATTGAGTCCGAATGGGCTGTGTTCCGTGCCTCTATTGCTGAGGCGGCCGGCCGGAGCTGTGGCTGTAAGGTCGTTGGTGCCTGTCGTGGCGGTAATCCCAGGACTCGTTGGTGGACACCAACAGTGAGGGATGCCGTCAAGCTGAAGAAGGAGTCCTATCGGGCCTTCTTGGCCTGTGGGACTCTGGAGGCAGCTGATGGGTACCGGCGGGCTAAGCGGCATGCGGCTTCGGCTGTTGCCGAGGCAAAAACTCGGGCATGGGAGGAGTTCGGCGAGGCCATGGAGAAAGACTTCTGGACGGCTTCGAGGAGATTCTGGTCCACCATCCGGCGGCTCAGGAGGGGGAAGCAGTGCTCCATCAATACTGTGTACAGTGGAGGTGGGGAGCTGCTGACCTCAACTCGGGACGTTGTGGGCCGGTGGAAGGAATACTTCGAAGACCTCCTCAATCCTACCAACACGTCTTCCGATGAGGAAGCAGAGCTGGTGGACTCAGGGGTGGACTCTCCTATCTCTGGGGCTGAAGTCACTGAGGTGGTCAAAAAGCTCCTTGGCAGCAAGGCCCCGGGGGTGGATGAGATCCGCCCGGAGTTCCTTAAGGCTCTGGATGCTGTGGGGCTGTCCTGGCTGACACGCCTCTGCAGCATTGCGTGGACATCGGGGGCAATACCGCTGGATTGGCAGACTGGGGTGGTGGTCCCCCTTTTTAAGAAGGGGGACCGGAGGGTGTGTTCCAATTACAGGGGAATCACACTCCTCAGCCTCCCTGGTAAGGTCTATTCAGGGGTCCTGGAGAGGAGGGTCCGCCGGATAGTCGAATCCCGGATTGAGGAGGAGCAGTGTGGTTTTTGTCCTGGTCGCGGAACAGTGGACCAGCTCTATACCCTCTTTGGGGTCCTGGAGAAGGCATTCGACCGTGTCCCCTGGGGGCTCCTGCAGGGGGTACTCCGGGAGTATGGGATACCGGACCCCCTTGTACGGGCTGTCCGGTCCCTGTACGACAAGTGTCAGAACTTGGTCCGCATTGCCGGTAGTAAGTCAGATTCGTTTCCGGTGAGGGTTGGACTCCGCCAAGGCTGCCCTTTATCACTGATTCTGTTCATAACTTATATGGACAGAATTTCTAGGTGCAGCCGAGGTGTTGAGGGGATCCGACTTGGTGGCCTCAGGATTGGGTCCCTGCTTTTAGCGGATGACGTGGTCCTGTTGGCTTCATCTGGTCGTGATCTCCAGCTCTCGCTTGAGCGATTCGCGGCCGAGTGTGAAGCGGCTGGGATGAGAATCAGCACCTCCAAATCTGAGACCATGGTCCTCTGCCGGAATAGGGTGGATTGCTCTCTCCGGGTCGGGAGTGAGGTCCTGCCTCAAGTGGAGGAGTTTAAATATCTCGGTGTCTTGTTCACGAGTGAGGGAGGGATGGAGCGCGAGATCGACAGACGGATCGGTGCGGCGTCTGCAGTAATGCGGTCTCTGCGCCGGTCTGTCGTGGTGAAGAAGGAGCTGAGCCAGAAGGCAAAGCTCTCGATTTACAAGTCGATCTACGTTCCTACCCTCACCTATGGTCATGAGCTGTGGGTCGTGACTGAAAGAACGCGATCTCGTATACAGGCGGCTGAAATGAGTTTCCTCCGCAGGGTGGCCGGGCTCACCCTTAGAGATAGGGTGAGGAGCTCGGTCATCCGGGAGGGGCTCAGAGTAGAGCCGCTGCTCCTCCGCACCGAGAGGAACCAGTTGAGGTGGCTCGGGCATCTGGTCAGAATGCCTCCTGGACGCCTCCCTGGTGAGGTGTTCCAGGCACGTCCTTCTGGGAGGAGACCCCGGGGAAGACCCAGGACACGCTGGAGGGATTATATCTCTCGGCTGGCCTGGGAACGCCTCGGGATCCCCCCTGCAGAGTTGGCAAATGTGGCTGGGGAGAGGGAAGTCTGGGCTTCCCTGCTTAGGCTGCTGCCCCCGCGACCCGACCCCGGATAAGCGGCAGAAGATGGATGGATAGATGGATGTCGAAATAAAACAATATATTGTCACATTAAATATTCTAAATAAATGGAATATTTTTCCATTTTTATGAAAAAAATATTCCACAAATATTTTTTATGGGTTAGGGTTAACTCATAAAAAATATGGTGTCATGTTTTTGCCATCCTGATCTCCTGGCGCTCATCATTGGTAACTCGATCCACCTGTTGGCTTCCTAATTGCCTCTGCTGTCTAATTCAGTTCACCTGGTTTCCTTTTCTCACTGCCTACTTAAGCTCCCTCCAATCTCTCCTTCTCTGCCAGATAATAATCAGACCTATGTCTAGTTGTGTTCCAGCGGTCTACGGATTGTTCCTCAGTTGCCGACCTTCTGCTTCATGCCCCCGGATTACCCTCCTTGCCTCGCCCTCGACGGACACCGCTACTTTTCGGATCTTCTGGTTACCGACCCTGCTTGTCTTTGGATCTCCGAGCCTTGTCTTTGCCTGGAACGAGTAATTTGCCATTCCGTTTACCTCCCAGCTGGAGCCTAGTTTCTTCTGCAGACCAGTCACCTGGATTGATCTTCTGCTCATACTCCTTCGTCAATAAACTGGTCATTTGTCCAGAACTCCTTGTGTGTGACTGTAATTACGGATCCTCACGGTAACTCATTACAGTATGGTTTATTACTGAGGTAAAGTTTGGAATAATGTGTACGTGTATCTATGAAAGTTAACTATATTTCTTTTTTTCTTTGGTGAGCGGCAACATGTTGGGTGACTCTCCTAGTGTCAACTGAAGTGACAAAATTGCAAAAATACCATCCTCACTTACGAATAAATGAGAAAACAGCCTTTAAATAGGTGTCCACTTGAGGGGACATGATGCATCAAAGGGTTAGGTTTTATTTCAGAAATAACTGAGAATAATCAGATTATCTAAAATGAGATAACTTGCGGTGCTGAAGTGCATTCAGCATCTTGACATAAATCTCTTTCTTTCTCTTCACTGGTGAAATTATGTCCTTCTCCAAATGTCTTTTCATCAGGCGATATGAGTCCTGTTCTTCCTCATCCAGAGCAGCAGTCAGTGTGTCCTCTCTCACCTCAATCTGATGCTGTGCTGATCCTCTCCACTCTCCTCATCTGCTACTTGGACTGATAATAACTCAGACTATAGACTGGCTTCTAGCTGGACTAAAATCAGAATCACCTCCAAGATCTTTTTTTTTTTCTTTTTTTTTTCTTTTCTTTTCTCTTTTTGCTTTTTGAGTATTTTTTTTTCTTCATATTTTATATGCTTCATATTTTAATTTATCTTCAATACTTCACTTAAAAACTAAACATTTAATAAGGAATCTAAATCAAGGTAAGATGTCATAAGGACAAGAATTTGCAATATGCTTCTGATATATCAACCTACTGTGATACTTTTTAGTTTAAGGTTTATTTTAAAATATGTGAAAAGATGCATGTTGTCCTTTGTCAATATTTGAACTTCATAATTTTTTCATTTAAATCATTTTTTTTAATAAAAAGGAAACTTAAAACAATCTTATAACCAAAAATGAATAAACATGGTCATTTATCAGATATTTATATGTTGTGTTGTTGGCTCACACATGAACTGGACCAATTTTTTTAAAAATTTCCAACAAATGTGTAAATAAACAGGTAATTGTGCTTATAAAGAAACAACCAGAGATCAAACACATGAGAAACACTTTATATGTAAGCTCTTATTTCTTATACTCAAATGTGTCTAGTTGTGGCACTGCATCTTCAACTTTACCATTAGTCTCTTTCTGTCATCACTATTTTGTTTGCATTTAATCTTTAGAGAGAAGTGTTTACAAATAGTGTGTGATAAACAAAACTGGAAGCTGTTCAGACGAGTTGTTCACATTAGATTTCATGAAAATCTGTATTTGTTCTTTTTTAAAACTCGTGTGCAACAAACTCTTTAACTGGATCGATTAAGACCATGTTTAGCTTTAAAATTATTTTAATGCATTTGAGATAAAAGTAAACACAAATGCATGTCTTTCCAGTGCTGTATGATTGGGTCGCTGTCCAACAAAGATTTAGTATTGTCACTGATAATATTTTGTAACCTAAATTTAATCAATTACACTGTAGAAGAAATCCATTCATTCATTCATTATCCTAACTGCTGAGGCTGATGAAGGGTCGTGGGGAAGCTGGAGCCTATCCCAGCAGTCTTTGGATGAAAGGCAGGGTACAC
Organism: Telmatherina bonti; assembly: GCF_933228915.1. Lineage (NCBI taxonomy): Eukaryota > Metazoa > Chordata > Actinopteri > Atheriniformes > Telmatherinidae > Telmatherina > Telmatherina bonti. The sequence continues at coordinate 18,709,942 of NC_136621.1, read as the reverse complement.
CCTGGACAGCGTGCCAGTCCATCGCAGTTTTAAATCCTGCTTCATCCAGTGAAGTGGGATTTAGAAAAACAACCATGATTATAATTTATGTGATGGTGAGTTCAGTCATGGAGACAGATTTCCTGTTTAGCAGCACTTTTACTCTCTCCACATTGTAAAAATACAAATTTAGCACATTTAAATGAACTCCAATACATAAACTACCATATTATTCTGACACGTAAATTGTGTAAAACCTGATCAACCTTGAGTACATTAAAACTTTGCTTTGTAAACATTGTGACACAAACACTTGTATTCTACAGATATATTTAAAATATAGCAAAAACTAGACCGATTCGAGGAAATGTGTTTTAAAAGTGATTGTTGAGTCTTTAAAATCCCTCTGTAGTAGGAGGTTGACTGGTAGACATGTAACGTGTTTGGCTGCAGACTCATTGCTGTCTGGGAAGCAGAATAATTTTCTGAATCCTAAAGAGATAAACTAGTTTTCTTATTGCCTGACACACCAACAGAAAAGCCACAACAAATCAGCTAACAGCAACACAAATACCCATAAATATCATTACATCAGATATCAAACTGTTGTTATTTGGTGAAAGACTCTAAAAATGAAAAAGTTTGTGCTTCATACGTGACAGGAAGTATCAGCTGTATTTAAATTGGGGAAGAGGGCAGATGAATGGTTAAAGGTTAAAAATGATAAGAGGTGGAGAGACAGGGACGGGGTTGTGCACAGCTGAAACAGTCAGACTCTGCTGCATTCATCATGGGTTCATCTCCCGGGGTTTTCATTCTGTGCTTTATAATATGTTCAGGTAATGAATCTGATTTATTTAACAGGAAGATCACATTTGGTGCTTCACTGCTTGTTTTAACACTGAATCTACGCAACATTTTTGACACTTCAGCAGTATCTCTGTAGGTTGTGAAACATAGCTGTGTTTGAAAAAGTCAGCTGACACGTAATTGTTCTCAATGTTTCAAAAATGAGAGAAAAAATGTTGTAGGAAGCATTGTCCTGAGTATGTAAGACAATTCTAAGGCTAAACTATACAGTTAAAAAAACAAAGTATAGATTAAAGACATTTTTTCTTTGTTAAAACAATAAACAAATTACTTATATTTAAATTATGAGAATTTAAATGATGAGAATATCAATCTTATGTGATTTCTATCCATGAAGAAATGTTTTTTTTTTTATGTCTTTGACTCCACCTTCTGTGTGAGAAATATTTTTCCTACATCTTTAATCGCCATGTACAGTTCATTCTGTATGTTTGCTCCGGTTGTTTGCTTTGGAGTGGTGTTTGTTTATCTTCTTTTCTTTTACCCAGACATGTCCAGAAGTTCACAAAGTACATGTGTGTGTTCTTGATGTGTGTTTGATGGCTCTGCTTTTCTGCTCAGTGGCTACTCAAGCTCCCGTTGTCTCTGTGGAGCCTCGAACCGCCACGGTGCGTCAAGGAGAGTCTGTTAGTTTCAGGTGCCAAGTGAGGAGCACCGTCCAACCAGTGCAACTGGAGTGGACTAAAACCAATTCTCAAGCATTGCCAGGTCAGAGCTGTCCTAATATTTTCACAGTCAGAACACTGATCAGTTTTAAGGTTTCATATACCCCGAGTCAAAACACAATTAAAAAGTGCAAATTGATTTGCATTGGGTGGAAAACTAAGTACCCCCTCATTCTATTTTTTGAACAAATGTAGTTTTATGCATTTAGTTTTGTGTCATCTTTCCAAAGTAAATTGGTCCAGAAGTCTTGGGGTTTGTTCAGATGTATCATTGCAAACTCAAGTCCGGAGTCCTTCTCCTGGTAGCCCTTCTAAACAAGCCACACTCGTTCGGTGTTCTTGCAGAAACTTTAACATTTAACCTGCTAACTGAGGCCCATTGAGTCTAGAGAAGTTTTGGGTTTCTGCAATTTTGTGAACTGGAAGGTCACTGGTTCCATCCGCTGTGTCCCTGTGTGTCAACGTCTCCTTATGTAAGACACGCGTCTGATATGCTGGTTATGTGTGAATGAACTCAAAGGACAATCAGCATGGGGGCGATGTATAGAGTGTGTGTATTAGTGAGTAACAATCACATGAAATTGTTCATTGAACAAAGTTCAATTAGGTACTGTAAGAGTGGAACAATTCCTGTTTTATAGTGTAAACTGGCTGTCATGTCCAGTTCTGGAAAAATTTACTGCTTATTTTGAATGTTTGATGTTTGTGAATAATTTTTCTCACCGTAAAGTGATTAAGTTATTACTTTATTAGTTATCACTTCATAACCCCTTTCCAGATTAAAGGACAGGAACAATTACTTTCTAATGCTAATGTCTGATGAAGCTGATGTGTCAGACCATCAAGGTGTATTTTTTAATATTACCAAGTGAGGAAACACTACATAACTTCTGAGGTAGTTGTGAATTTTATTGATATTTTATACCAAATTCCTGCTCATCTTTGAACAAGTCCTCCATGACATCATCAGGCGCTGCTTGCGAGGACTTTGCAGAAAACTTCAGAAGTAAGATCAACGCTATTAGATCCGGCATTTTATCTCAACAAAATGTTGAATTTAACATATGTCAAGCATTATTTTTACCTGAGAAAAAATGTGAGTTTTTTTCCTCGTTGATGGCTTTAATTGGGAGAAAACTTGACCAACCAACATCTGGCCTCTTATATCCAGTTTACACATTGCTTTTAAAAACAGCTTATGTTTTTTCTTTTAACCTTTTCAATATAGTAAATTATTCTCTTCAGACGGGTGCCTTCCCATTTGCTTTCAAAACAGCAGGTGAGGTCCCCCCTGAAGACAATATAATTTAAACCCCACCATTTTTTAAAACTACTGACCAGTATCCAACTTACTATTTTACTTAAATAATAGATAAATAATAGAAAAATATGTTTTTATCCAATTACATGAGTTTATAAACAAGGCTCACTCAGGTGGTAAAGCTGCTTGTCTTATGACCTGATGGTCTGTGCTTCGAGTCCGGCGCCCCTACGCTGCTGCAACTGATCGTTCACTGAGGGCCAGTCCCAAGCCTGGATGTATGCGGAGGGTCGCATCAGGAAAAGCATCCAGCGTAAACATGTTCAACACAGTTAAACTGTGGGCTGATTCGCTGTGGCGACTCTTTTAGAGGAACAAGCCAAAAGCAGAACAACAGCACCATGAGGTTTTTAAACAAACCCAGTAGTTTTTTTGAAAATTTGCAGTCTCAGACAAAACACGGTGCTGGGAAAACACAGAGAACCGGAATTTAGGAGAAGACCTTGAACCACCACTACAGCCCTCGACTGTGGACTTGCCTGTGAGAACATCTCAGGGCTGCAGAGGCTGTTGATGCTTTTAAAGAGACTGAAGATCTTTTTAGCTTAGCGTTTACCTGACTTTTTATTTGATTTTTGTTTGTCTACTCTATTTTACTTTGTTTATTTTATCATCATCTTATTGATTTATTTCATGCTTATTATTCATTATATACTTTTTCATTTATTTTAAATTCCACCTACTTATGTGACTTATGTGGCTTTCAGTGTTTTGTTTTATGCTTTTACTATTTAATGATTTATTCAACCTTTGAACTGAAAGAAGGCGTTTTAACATGACTATTTATCTGCAAGGTTTTACTGAACTTTTTTTCTCCCCCAACTAGACAATGTAAAGATTGGTCCTGATGGGTCTGTGCTGACAATTGCTAACGCTCGACCAGGAAACCAGGGCCAATACCACTGTGCAGCTGTAAGCCCTGCTGGTCGCAGTTCTGCCAAAGCTGTGCTGAGCGTCAAACGTGAGCTTTGTTTTAGTTGTTTTGCCTTTTAAAAAAGTGTTTCCATTTCTCTACATGTTTTACACCAGTGTGTTTAAGTGCAGCTGGACTCTCTCCATTTCAGCGACACAATTAGATATGTGAAAATAATATTAAATGGTTTGTAACACAATACATCTTCTGTTATTTTATAACGTTGCCCTGACAGTCAGCAAGCAGTGTTTTTATCATATGTCATGCCAGTGCATAGCTGATCACTTTCTAGATTTGTTTTGGCTGTAACAGCTTAATTTATTCGACTAAATTAAACAAAGCTCATAAAATGCTTAACTGTCATCAGATGAGAGCAGGTTGCTTCTAGTCAGTGAAGCAAATGAAAGTCAGATTATGGTACCAAAATCTTGCTCCTTGAGTTCATAATCTGAATATTTATCATGAAATGAGAGTTTTAATGCACTTTGCTGCCTTTTCAGATGCTCCTAAATTACGTTTGACGCCGGCAGGACCCCTACGGGTCAGAGTGGGGGATGCTGTCTCGGTGGAATGTCGCTTCTCAGGCAGGCCGCGTCCAACAGTGACCTGGAAGCGCCAAGACTCCACCCTGAAGCTGGTCTCCACAGAGACAAACGATGTCAACACTATAAAGGTGAAATATTAAACTTGTACTTGAAACTATTTCCATATTTAGGATAATTGTTAAACATGATTCGTGACTGTTTTTTTTTTTTCCTTCAGTGGTCTGCAATACACCCAGAGGAATCCGGAGTGTATATTTGCCAGGCTGAAAACAATGAGGGGGTCTCAGAAGTCAAAATTGAGATCATTGTCGAGGGGTCGCCTGGATCGCCTGTGGCTTCAGTGAACTTTGAAGAAATAACAGCGGTGGAGGGGCAAACAGTCACAATGGAGTGTCAGGCAAAAGGTAAGGTGCCAATATGGCTGCAATATGTTACAATGTCTCTTACATCTGCTCCCGTTTCTGAAATTTATGTCACTGTAGGTTCTCCTGCTCCTGACATCTCCTGGTCCAAGCTACGTGCACCATTGCCATGGAAACACACTGTAGTCAATGGAGTTCTAACTCTGACTAACGTGGGACGGCAAGACTCAGGACAATACATCTGTAATGCAACCAACATACATGGCTACAGTGAGGCGTACACGCAGATGGAGGTGGACAGTGAGTGGATGACACAGATATGAAACAGCCCCAGAATTTTATCCTGGGTCCAGATTCTCGGGTCTCTCTTCATGTTTATAGATTAATGATGTTCTCCCTCATGCAGCCCCTCCATACGCCACCTGCCTGCCTGACCAGGTGAGGCTCCAGCCTGGAGATGCCCTGCAGGTGCAATGCCTCTCTCATGGCTCTCATCCCATCCAGTTTTCCTGGAGTCGGGTGGGCAGGTCTGGTTTACCTGCTGGAGCAGAGACCACAAAAGATGGAAAGCTGCTGATAGCCCATGTGAGACAGAGTGACAGCGGAACATACAAGTGTGTGGCCACCAACCATGTTGGCTCCAGTGAGGCTCTGGCAAAGGTCGTTGTAAAAGGTAAGCTGGTAAGGATTAGTGATTTTGAACACATTAAAATTGTTTTTCTGTTTCTCTTCCTGTCTAATCTTTCCTGATTTTTGTTTTTGTCTGTTGTCTTTGCAGCATGAAACAACCGGTTCATACAGTGTGTGGCTCACAAAAAAACATCCATGCAGTAAAAATGATATTTAACAAATCTGTATATTTAATGTATATCATGCTACTGCTTCTTGCACATTTGCTACTACTGCATACAGGTTAATTTTGTCCTGATAGTGTTCCTTTTGTTGATGTGATGCTTCTAAATGCATGCATGTGAGGATTTTTCTTCATGGATTACAGCTTGCTCTCTTTCATACATATAATCAGTTCTACTATTATTCCAACTCTTCTGACATTATGACAACCGCATAAAATAAACCTTAAGACTAAGGCTGTGTCTGAATGTCCACCCTATTCCCTACATCAGGCCTCTTCAAATGGCGGCCTGCGGGCCACATGCGGCCCAGAACCAACTTCTATGTAGCCCAGGTTATGTAAAAGAATAAAGATATTAATCAAGAGCTTTCAGTCATTCCTACGCTGATTAAGTTGCCTACAATCCTACAGTTGTGCAGACCATGAATGCAACATCTGGTTGCCTAGCCACATCAACCCCAGCGTGTGTTGTGTTTTGAAGTTTCAAGAGTAACGAGCATGTAGCTCTCTGTCCCAAAACGCAAAATTGTCAACAAAAACAGCAGATTTAACCCCGCCTGGACTGATAAGTATTTGTTTATTTTGCCGTCACATTCGAGCACCAAACCGATGTGTTTAATATGCAATGAGTGTGTGGCGGTGTTTAAAGATTTTATTGTATATTGGACCTTTTTATGTTAAAAGTTAGGAAAAAAATAGGTTCTGACTGGAATTTTCATTATTTTATTTTGTGCATTTGCCCTTGTCATGTGGGACTGAATTTAAAATAGAGAAATTAATAAACTACTTACTTTTCAAAATGCAAATGTATCTTATTATTTATTTATTTATTCATTTTGACTGATTTATTTTACCTTACTGTATATACTGGCTCTGATTATTATGTTTTTTTTTTTTGTTTTTTTTTTTTACTTGAAAATCTGGCCCATCTGAACATCTAATTGAGTAGCCCTGCCCTTCATAGTGCCCTATATAGTGGTCATGCCATTTTCTAGAGGTGTCTGAATGTCCAGAGAGAAAGAAGTAATGGACTCAAAATGACCCACAATGCATCTTGAAAATTAGTGAGCGTTGGTGGTTGCCATTGTGGTGAATATAGGCCACAATGCATTGGAGACTGGAGCTTAAAGTGGCGCAAGTGACACGAATGTCAAAGCAGGTAAAGAAAAAATTTTTTCATTATTCATTTTACATCCTTATTTGTTGAATAAACATGCAACAACAAAAGAATAAAATACAGTTTTAGAAAATAATATTTTCATACAAGTTTGGATTGGATTCCCATGGTAGTTGTCATGGCGACAGCCGGTAGTCACATGATCAGCAACGAGAAAAAAATAGCCAGCTTTGGGTCCGAGTCACCAACAGAATGGGTGCACTACATAGTGTGCTATAGAGTTTAGTCCCATATAGTAAATGAAGGTTTGGGACGAGTGTGTACATTAAGACACAGAGCATATAAAAATATAGATTAGTGTGAGTCTATTACGTACTCCTAAAGTGTGTTTAATGACGAGGCTGTGTAAGTTAACAGTAAACACTTAAAAATTAAAAGTAAATTTTAGGAGTGTTATTGCTAATGAAATATATGTTTTTGTATATTCCTTTGAATTTTATTGAATTTTTTATGTATACGTGAATAAATGGAAAAGACAACAAAGTTGTAAATGCTGATAATACAAGTCAAACACTCAATAATTTAAATCTTGGCCCCTTGTAGATCAATCATCCCAGCTCAGACAACTCAACATCAAAACAAATCTGTGAACCCATCAGTAAATATCCCTTTGTTATAATATAAGACATACAACTGCTGTGAAATAAATCATATTCAGAGTAGAATGATTTATCATTTTATTCAAACTTGTCAGCTTCTTGTCGGTGTAATCATTCAAATGGTCGAACTGAGCTCATCATCACATTTGTATTCCATTTAGCTGGCAGTTTTGGCCTTTTAACTTCATTAGCAGCATTTATTATCTTGGAGTTAAAAAAAAATCTTTAAAAAAATTTAATGACTGGGATGGATTTGCTTTTCATACATTTCTTCTCTGCCTCCTTCAAATAATGATTTTAAATCTGTTGATAAAAACTAATTTCTTCCACCACATGGTGGCAATATTTTCCTTTAAGATACCCACACACACCCACATTGCCTTCAGGCCAATGAAATTATGTTAGCTGTCACACTGGTAATAAGTGGAGGGACAAATGCAGTCCACATTTAATCTTTTTTCTTGTCTTTCAAGGTAGCTACTGAAACATTTATAAATTACAGAAACCTTTGACCAAAAACTGCAGCTCGCTGTGTAAACGTGAACTATAACCCTCCCCCGGATAAAGTTCTTCTTGACCAAACAAACGTGTTGCAACATGTCTTCATTGACAGTTGAGCTCTTATGCAACATTGAGAGCAGCTCTGCCTGTATTAGGTGGCAGTTTCACATTAGGGGTTTGTGGTTATGGCAGAAAGAGGGACTGTGACCTACCATTTCCAAGTCTGCTGCCAGAATGAAGCTGATATCTCCTGGGCGTAACTGTGACCTACCTCGTAAAACCTCCATGGAGAAAAAGGCTTTTACCCTTTCCACTAGTCCTTTCTGCTACTTTACAAGCATTTCAAAGCTGGGGAGGAAACATCTGCCCTCCTGCACCTCAATCCAATCCCCCCACTGCACAGATAGTATGAGGAGAGTTGATTTTAGAGAGGATTTCAAAAGAGGGATAGTTAGATTTATTCTTTTTTTTCAAATTGATAAAAAGTCTTGAACCCTTGAAGAAAAACTAGGAAGAGAAGTCAAATTTTTAAACTCTGAAGTTGTTATTTGGCCCTTTCGACAGAATTAGAATTTTTTTTTTTTAGCATTTATTACTATGTGATAGGTCAAAATTGTAACGTTGTGTCTTCTGATTCTTAGTATCTATTAGGAGACAAGAATTAGATTGTGTCCAACAGGGTTTTGGCAAAGTGATGAAAAATGTCTCAGAAAATGTATGTTTTAAAAATGGCTTCATAGGGTTAAAGTGGAAAAAAAGAAAGAATGAATGTATCAACAATGAAGAGGAAATACAAATTCATTAAATCCTTTCCCCACTCTGTGCTCGGTCTTGCATACATATTAACTAGACTTGAATTTATGGTCTCTGATGGACCTTCATATAAACAGAGAAACTCAAGATGATGTTTCGCAGAAGCCATATTAATGCACACTCACACAGACCACCACCTGTCACAGCTTCAAAAACATTACAGATACAGCCACTTAGAATGGCTGGCTTCTTTACGCACAAGCAGAGGTATCTGAACATTATACTTTTTCATTTCAGTTGAGAAAGAGAGAAAGAGCGGGAGAAAGAAAGACAGAAAACTGATGTTGCATCAGCCCACAAGGGCAGTAAAATCCTCTTTCTTGACATCATCATGAACTTTTACTGGATTAGGATGAAAACCAGTGAGATGTTCCAGCAGTAATAACACCGTCAGAACCGACCATTCACGAAGGAAAAAATGAGACAAGAGCTTCCCCAGGAAGCGATAGGTGGAAGAGTGGGCGTCTGCTGAATCTGTTGCTATAGGTTTCCACCTGGTGGAGTAGGATAAGCCATTGTGGGGCACTTTATAGAAACAACAGTTCATTCAGGATGTAGGAGGGGAAGCTGATGGGGCAGATAATCCTTTGAGTTCCTTTACTGTGTTGGCTGCAGAGCAACATGAATACCAGAGAGCAGAAAATCACAACTGTGTCTGATCTTACATTGTGTCAGAGTATTTTTCCTGTTTTTACCTTGTGAAGCAGGACGCGGCAACAATATACCTTGTTTGCTATTCTGAAATTACTTCATATACAGCACTGTGTGAAGTTCTTGAGCTACCCCTCAGTTTATTTTTAAATTCCGGCCATGTATGTTTTTTTTTCAGGTGCCTAATGCTGAATCATTAAAACATACAAAAGTTAACTTCTTTTAGACATATATTCTTAGCTCTAATTAAAATACCACTATAAACCAAGTTAGTAACAATGCCAATATTCACTTCTTTTAGTAGTAAGGTTCCTTGGTTCATTTAATGATTTTGCAGTTTCAGTTAATCTGGACATAAACTTTGAACTGATGTTGCTTTTATTCATTCGTTTTATTTATGATTTTACTGTAATTTTGGCTATTCATGCTGGATTTTCTTCACCACACTTGTAATGCTTTTGATGTTTTTTATGTAAAGCCCTTGCAGTTGTTTTGGACATGAAATGTGCTATACAAATAAACTTGCTTTTCCTTAAATGAATGTTTTGCAGCGACTATGGTACTGACACATGAACTGTAATTACAAGACATTTACAATATCTAAACTTGAGAAAAGAAATGACTACTGGTTCTGAGTCAACCAAATATAATTTCATTTTGAGGATTCATTAGCTTAACATGTGACCCTGAACCCACTAAAATTTAATGTTTTTGTATCTTGCAGTTTTATATACCTGTGCATTGTTCAATCTAGATAATTAAATAAAAGAAGTAGCATAAAATAAAGGAAATGAATCACAATATTAAATGAGGGATAAGGATACTGAACTGAGTGGGGGTCAACAAGTTTTCAGCTTGTAACATATTGTTCGTTGTGCTTACCGACTGGTACAAAATGAAATACGTGTGTCTCAGTTTGTAAAAAGCAACTGCAACTGTGTGGTTATGATCCATGCATTTGTTTTCCATGTCAAAGCCCTGTTTGCAGGTGTGTGTCGGCAGTTCACTACACTGAGGTTTCTACATCTGTTATTGTTTCCTTTTGGTTTGTCCCTCTGAAGGGGTCACCACAGCAAATCATCGCACATTGCCACATGTTTTACACCGGATGCCCTTCCTGATGCAACCCTGTGCATTTATCTGGGCTTAGGACCAGCCCTCAGAGAACAGTCGTGTCCCCCTCAGAGCTGCAGCACCATAGGGGAGCAGGACTCAAGCCACAGACCCTCACTATTGTGATGTAATAGAAAGGCAATGCTATCAGAGGCATGGCAAGAGAAGGAAAGGAGGGGGGTATTTCTGTTAAATTTTGCTGGCACAGTGACAATGTTCCAGCAAAATTTAGCTGAATTGAGATGGATTTTGTGAGTCTTTGTTACAGTGGCTGGAGGGAGGTGGACCCAAATGCAGGAGTCGGGGCGCCAGTCTACAGAACTCAGGTTTATTCCCAGGGCAGAGCAACAAAATGACAACTAACAGAATGACAATTAACAGAATGGCAATGAACCAACAAACACAACTGAAACCGAGGGGTATAAATACACAGAAAAACCAAACAAGAAACAGGTGAAGCAAATTAACTAAGTGAACGCAGGTGAACTCAATGACCAGGAAATCAATAAAGCTAAACAAACAAACAAGGGAACCAAACAGGAAATACTACCAAAATAAAACAGGAACCCAGAACCAAGGAAAAAGCAAACCACCACATCATAACAGTACCACATCATAACAGTCTTGACTTACGGACACCCATTATATGAAGCTCCCACCTTGAGTTGGTCACATGACTAGATTTAGTTTGATTGAGCTGAATTAAGACAACGGTACACTATGTTTCGGACGGTGGGTGTTAGGACCACTGTTTTACAAGCGGCAGTGTTTAAGGATGTTCATTTTCTACAGTGAAATATGTCAACAGCTATTTGTAGGTTGCACAAGTGTAATTGTGAAATAAAAAATGACACCAACATGGTGAAATCAGTTGTGGTTGAACACACAGCTGTGCATGCAACCGTCCCTTCTCAACTTGGTCGTGAGGTTGACCATCGCCGCAAGCGCCTTCTGACTGTGGCTTAATTATATTAACGACTGCAGCATTGATTCTCATATCATGAATTATATTTGCAGTACTATTTTAGGAGAACTTGAAATGTGATAGTATTCCATATTATTATGTATTCAAAACATATAATTTTACTTACCTCACTCTTTTGATGGAAACAATTTTCAACCCTTTCCCATGTTTTATATTATGGTTTTTCAAACATATTTGACTTTATGACGGAGAACAATGAGATTGTTGGGATAGTCACATCCCCGTATGGCTCCACCCCTGCTCACACAGTGTGCAGTTGCATTATATTCCGCTGTCTTCCCAGAGAAGAGCTTCAAGAATGAATGAATTATTCCAACAAACTTTGCAGACAGCTGGAGAAAAACAGATGAACATGTTTCCTTTGAACCATTTCCAAACTCGTTTTATTTGCCAGTTGACATTAATGTTGCACGAAGGCAACTCCCACTGTGTGCTTTGACAATCCATGCTGGATTTAATGATTAATGCATTAAAGAGATAATCCAGTGATTTACTGGAAAAAAAAAAAAAAACAAAAACAAAAAACTGCTGGGAGAGTTATAAGACATAGGGGTATTTTGACTTCCAGTCCCTGGTTTTCATTATCTTTGAAGCTGGGAATTCCCATTTTCCTCGGTAGCTTCCGAGATATCTGGAGGATCATAAGCATAAAGCTTCATCAGATCTACCAGGGAACTGAATGTCTTTTTAAAGACTGAACTGAAAATTTTGCCTGTTACAGACTAAGAGTAAAGCTAATTCACTCTTTGGAGGTTTAAACAACATTATGTGCATCTTTTCACTTTTCACACAAGCACAGTGACACATGTCTCATCTGAGATCCAAATGAGCTGGTTCCTGAGTTGAAATCAGAAACAGCTGTTGACACTTCATAAAATGAACTTTTCCAGGATAAAATGGGAAAATGAATCAAAGGCTGGACATGAAAACATTACAACACTGGACAACATACTGAAAAATGTAAGAAAACAATTGCAGTTGACTTGAGTTTGTTGTGTCTTAAGTAGGTGATGCTTCTCTCTAATAAAGTTATTTTGTTCTGAAATATGTTTTGATATGTTTTTGTGAAATGCTCCTCATGTTTTCTAAAAAGTCTGAAAAGTTTGTTTTTAAAATGCCTCTAGTTACATCACTTTTCATTGCAATGTGTGTGACATGTGTGACGTGGTGCTGCAGGTGGTTGTCTACACATGGATACTAAAGATTAGCTCACTGGTCAGCTGTTTTGTATTCACACACAGACCGCTTCTGTCAAGAGGGCGACGAGAGGATTGTTTCAGTTTCTGCTGTTTTGGTCAAATGACAGTGTGTCACACACTCACATGCAAATCACAACTAGAAAGTAAACTAAAGGCCAACCACACATCTTTTTGAAAACAGCTTAAACTGCTACATGTATAAATAACATTTTCCCTATGACAGATCACATTTTTCCCACACAGCTCCTTCTTTTAGATGACTGATAGTCACAATGCACAGACGTCAATAAAATGCATGTGGGATTAATGTTCAGTGGTAGCCAGCAAAAGTACATGCACGCACACACCCTCACACACACACACAAGCTAGTACAACTATCCTTATTAGGACATTACGTTGACTTCCTTTCACTGTGTACAGACTAACCTCCACGCTGACTTAATTTCACATCTTGGACTTAACCAGGACCCCCAAATGCTGTTTGGCATCAGTGGATTTGGGCTTTCATCTTAATAAAGATGAGTCATCATTCCAGAAAAGGACCTAACGTGGGAACTAAATAAAAAAATAAAAAAAAAACACTCACAGTCTGGATCTTTCTTTATAGGAGCAAACATAAGATATAAGAATGCAGTTATGGATAAAGGTACTTGTTTTACACAACCATACCAAAGCCCTCCCCCAGCAAAGGCAGACAGACAGATACACACATACACGCACACACACACACACACACACACACACGGGAAAAAAAAGTCTGCTTTCATTTAGCCTTTTGTTTACTGAAGATGCTGAAGAAACATAAGCTCATCCTCTTCCTGCTTACATGTGCGTGTAATTTGTGTGTCTCCATGTGTCTCTTCATTTGTCTCTATCTGTCTGGCCCTCTGTCTGCGCTAACTTAATAAAAAATGTGAAAATTAATGAGACTCAAGATGTTGATTCAGAAAGCCAAAGCACAGACAGACAATGCCAAACCAAAAGGAGGAGAAAATAAGTTACATCAAAAAGCTTTCTTTCTCAGCTCAGAAAGAGATGAAAAAGAACAAGCAGTTGTGCACGTAAATCTTTCTGTGCAGCCCCATTGCATTCGCCAGAAACCGAAAACTTCTCATCTTCACCTATCATTTGCATGACGCACTTAAGAAAAAGACTGGTGGTAGGAGATGTTTTTGTACACAGTGCCGTAACCATGACAACAGAGATAATCTCCGCACTCGTAAAATGAAAACTGTTTGTAAGTTATGTCTTGATCTTAGTTTAACCATCATTTTCCTCTCATTCTTACTTGTTAATTCTGTTTCCTTCCACATTTTCATATAGCTGCTTTTCTTCCCTTTGCAACTGAGCTTGTTAGTATTCTGTCTTCTTGCAACAGATTGGAAGCTGAAGCAGACCTCTACTGACAGTTTCATACACTTCCCTATCAACAGTAATTTTTTAATCAACACCAAGCAGGCGTTCAGTTGTCAAGCTTTGAATTTCTCCACAAGATAAAGATGCATATGGGAACTTGTAGTGTGAATAATAGTCCGGATATAAAAAGTTCGATGTGCATCTTACCATGTCAAAAACCGAAAATAACAGGAGGAAGTGGTTGAGCCGGTAGTAAAACAGGCACACAGCTGATAGGTTAAAAAAGCTTGTGCAGCAAGCTTTTTTTTCCTGTTTTCTTTCCTGGTCAATCAGCTCATGTGACTACAGGGTTATCCCCAGTACAGAACCAGCTAACCTAATCAGTTTGCTATTGCAGCCTCTGACTCTGATGCAGCTGTCCCTACAGATAATTGCAAAGCTGGTTGCACTATCCACGACATGCTGATAGAAGAAGTGCAGCATTTTGGTGCAGGCATTGAATGATCTTAGTTTCCTTAATGAGTAGAGTCTGGCATGTCCCTACCTTTTAGATGGCCTGTGTTGCATTTCCAGTTTAACCTGTTGCCTAGCTAAACTCCAAGGTGCTTGTATTCCTCCACCTCCCGCCCCTCCTCATCTTTTCCCAGGATGTCGACAATGTTTTGTGTACTTTTCTTCCTCCTGAAGTCAAACTGACTGACCAGTTCTCTGTACTCCATGTATGCTTCATGTCCATCACTGATACAACCCACAACTGCAGCATCATCAAAGTATTTCTGCAGATGACAGGACTCAGAGTTGTCTTGCGGAATGAGTGCAGACTAAAGTGAAATGGTGAGAATAAAGTCCGGTGTGATGCTCCTGTGCTGCTGACCAAGCTCTAAATGATAAGCAAGCTGTAATGGGTTATAAAAGCTGCTTACCTGCAGGTGAGCCAATAACAGTCTCTCCAGGACTTTCATGACGTGAGATGAATTCAACAACTGATCTGCAGTCTTGAGAAGATTTAAGATTTAAGGTACCGTACTGGAACAAGGCACATTTTTTTCCATGGCACAGACTACAGGTGGAAGCAGAGGAGGTCTCAGAATGTGTGGATGTGGAGGGAGATGAGTCTGTAGTGAGGTCCACGACCAAGTGGAGATGTAACAGAAAAGCTGTGTGAAGCTGGTGATCTTTTTCCTTCCCGACCACACAGCCTTCATGTTGTTCTGCTTTTTAATTTTTTCCTGTAGTCCTTTTTGTACTTCTTAATCTTTGTATTGAGTTGCTTTTGTGTTCTTTTCTATAAATCCCCCCCCAACTCCTCCAAAAGATTTGTTTTCAATATTTAGTAGATTGTTAAAAGCTTTTTTAATATTAAAAAATTATAATAAAAAAATTAACGGTGTTCAAACAGAACTTCATACTTCATACAGAGTCAGTAAGAAACAAAGACACACGGCAAAAGCCAAAATCTTGTAAGCTCATCAATCTTGGCCGCAGAAGGAGCTCATATCTTATTAGCAGCCAAGGTTTGAGGCTGCACCCGTTGTGCTGACTGTATCAACTCTTATCTAACACAAAAAGCACTTGTGAAGCAAGTAACACAACATGATAAACTAACAAAACAGTCGATGTTTAAAACTGAGCCTCAAGCAGATGTTTTTCCCTTTCTGACTGAGCTGCGAGTCTTTAGGCCATTAAAAGTTAGTCGCCTCATATGCTTCAACTGTTGTTTAATAATGCAACAGTTGTTTTCTGCATAGGAATGGGATTGCAGATAATTAGCCTCCTAAACAATTAAACAGTAACATTCATTTAATGCTGAATCCAGCTTTTGGGATGCATACAGAAAGTGCTTTGGCAATTTATTGCTGAATTGGAAAAAGACTCAGCACTGAAACCAAAATGTCCTCATTTTAGTCAAACCTCCTAAAAAGCAAGAACTTTTCTCTCATATTTTCACTTAGATGAAGACTTTAAATGATTTGCAAATCCCAGAAATGTCTTTTTTAAAATAATTTAACTTTCTTACATCACAAGTTCATAACTGCTTTTATAACCTTTAAACTACACATAGGGGTCTTGTAAGGGTCATCCTTTACATCCATCATCAGTGTAGTGTCTGGGGGTGGTGGGGGTTGAGAATACACAGAGTTTTCCTCTGGGAATGGGTGAAGGGCTAAGTCCCGTGGAGGGAAGGGGGAGGAGAATTTGGAGCGGATATAACATTACTTACTGGCAAAACTCAAGTATAGCAGCAGCTGTTTGGACTGAGTGTTAGTCATGTCCCTCTTTTCAGACCCCCCTCCTGCTTCTGTCTCTCATGAAACTGTTGTGAATAGCTTCTGAAATAGAGGCCACTGCAGTGTACAAAAGGGAAATGTGGAAAAATGGCGTAGACAGAGTGGGGGTTTGTGTGTGCAAGCAACGTGATACGGTGCCAGTGTGAGAAACGTGCTCACAAGAAAAGATTTGGAGTGAAAGAAAGAGTGGCGCAAGGGGCACAAACCCACAGAGACAAGCGTGGGGGGGGGGGGGGGGGGGGGGGGGGGAGAAAGTAGCAGAGGCAGAGAGGGGTGGGGCATCTCACAATACTAAATCAGAAAGAGGAAGAAAGCTGGTCAAGGTTCAGTCTTCCTCTCCCGCCTCATATACACAGATACTCCTCTGTAAGGACAGGGCTTTTTAAAACCAACTTTTTGTTTGTCTTCTCTCATACTTTGTGGATCTTAATCAAGCTTGGATTACTTTTGTGCTGCTGATGATTCATCTTTCTTTAACCTGAAAGGATCTAAGCTTTTCATTTTTGAAATAAAAGCCACAAATATTTCTTATTTTTCTAAAGCTTTTCTGTTGTCCGGGATTATTGTTTGCCATCAACATGTGGTTTGGGAAGGAGCTGCTAATGCTTGGTAAGTCTACCGCACTAAGTCCATTTGTCTGAATACATGTCTGTGTGACTCAGTGGGTGTGTGTAGGATGATAAAAAAAAAAAAAAGAAAGAAAAAAAGAAACCAAAAGTGTAAAGTACTTGAGAAATACCCAACGTTTAAGTTGATGTACTGAATTGTGTCTGATAGTTTGAGCTTTTTAGATCTTGTGAAATTGTAGAAATATTTTAAAATTGCATCACCATAGCAAGATGTCAGCCAATTTGGTTATTCTGAATATTATATACCAAAGCTTAATAATCTTAAAGTAAAAAGAGAGCACCTTGAATGCAAGCTCACATTGATAATGTTAATAAGCATCTTTGCTTTGCCAGATAACTGTTCAGCAGCAGTGTTTTCTATAGTGGTTGTGGTCAACACGTTACTAATTAAACTACTGTCATCAAACCATTGACCAGTCCTGAGAATCCAGATAAAAAGCAATAATCTTTTCACCCGTCCTAACTCAATAAAAAGGTGCCGCAACTATGTAGTTGGAATGCCTCATGTGTAATAATGTTGCAACAAAAAGTTAGATGTCAAATGTTCACATTTACAGTAAGCAAAGTAGGATAGGATTTTGTATTTTTCTTGTATTTATTGATTGCATCAAACTTTGGTTTTCATTTGAAAAGTGATATCTTTTTCATTGATCATCTAAGAACTTCACTGTGTTCTCAAAAACAAGTCAATTGTGAAAGAAACTGTACAGAGTTAGATATTTCTAGCAGAAGCGGTTATAGATCTGAAAAGAAAATGGCAAAGTCAAGTAATTATTCTTTATGTTGCATTGTGTGTGCTAAAATAACAACTGTTGCAGACTGTTTGGCGACAGCATCTTCCCAACAAAAAATGCAGGTCTATGTTCCACGACATGACCTTGCATGTTAAAAGTGATGGTAGAACTAGATCAGAGTAGGATGTTTTTAAGGCAAAGACTGTCTGTAGCTTAGAAGGATTAGATTAGAAGGATGTAGATTAGAAGGAAAAAAGTGTGGACACTTGCTGTGATTGTTAAGCTTTCTGTATAGAGTCTTGTGTTACCTACTGCAGTGGAAACTATACAACAAAAGCAGTTTTAAGTACTCAGATGTCTGTGTCTGAGTTAGTCCGGGGACTGATTGAGTAAATACAACTAAAATTCTTTCCAGGATTGCAAAAAGACTGATGAAGGTTGGTGGAGTAGTGTCCAAAAGCAAAAAGTACGTTTTTTTTTTTTTTTTATGTCTGTACGATGAACCTTTTAAACCAAACAGTGTTTCACAATTTGTACCTCTAGTGTATGTTTAAGAAAGCTTTAAGCAATATGTCTCAAATAACTCACCTTTTGTGTACTATTCTGGAGTTGACTGACGTATCACTGGTTGCAAGCTTTGCTGACGCCACTTTGTCGCTGTGGTTTCATTTGAACTTTGCATCACCATTGTCGACCGTCTTTATTATTTCTTATCAGCTTCCTCAAAGAAGAAGCTAGCTGCTAAAGCAGATCCTCCTACTGTCCCACAGATATCCTAAATAAAGCGGCCATGGTCCAGCTTTAGATCCTGGATTAAACAACACAACTCCCCAAGTTCTCATCTCTTTTCTATTATAGCATGCATCCAGTGCCTCTTTTTTGTCTTTTATTTTGCAGCATCAGTACACGGTTGTCATGGCTTGCCATTTTGCAAGTTTGTTTCAGAATTTTCTGCAATTTTGCATCGCACTTAGTTTGAACAAACAGAAACATTGATAATTATTTGCAATTTTATATTGTTTATTTGCATCGGCCCTGGCCTTCGGCCTGACAAAAAAACCTCACATGGGATTTAGACTTTCAAAGACTTTACCTGTCACAGTCACCTAAATACAGCTGTGAAACTGCCAGAGAGGAAAAAGATGTCTTGTGTCAGGCACATAGACTCAGGAGTCTGTTGGTATTTCAGCAGAAGAACTGTTTGTATCGTCGCAACTGCTTGCAACAACAAACAAGACTGACCTAAAACTGCACAGTAGGAAGATTTTATATGTCATTCACATCTGCGATGTTATCAGCAAGGTCTGCTGGCTGGTGCTGAGGCCGACATATCACCCACAAATGTTCAAAGAGTAATCTTAGTGGTTGCTGCTGCACGAGATTTCCACTTTCATTCATTCATTCATTTTCCGAACCGCTTATTCCAATTCAGGGTCGCGGGGAAGCTGGAGCCTATCCCAGCCGGCTTTGGGCGACAGGCAGGGTACACCCTGGACAGCTCGCCAGTCCATCGCAGGGCCACACAGAGAGACAAACAACCACACTCACACTCACTCCTAGGGGCAATTTAGAGTGACCAATTAACCTATCATGCATGTGTTTGGATGGTGGGAGGAAGCTGGAGTACCCAGAGAGAACCCACGCATACACGGGGAGAACATGCAAACTCCACACAGAAAGGCCAGCCAAGGATCGAACCAGTGACCTTCTTGCTGTGAGGCCACAGTGCTAACCACTGCCCCACCGTGCAGCCTGAGATTTCCACTTATTTGACAAAATAACACAGACACACAGGATGAAGGCGATCGCAAACATACTAACCCCAAAACCCCAATTCTTTTACCAAGCTCTCTTCAAAGATTAGAGGTCTTAAAAAGTCTGCAACTGAAGTAAGGTCCTGTTTTTGCAAAAGGGAAACGGTTGCAACAGAAAGAGAATCAGAGAAATGCAAGACACAGTTTACAAAGAAATACCATGAAGAGAAGACACATAGTCAAGGCAGTGAATTATACTTACTGATTAATGGAGTCTGTGAGCTGAGCACAAAGTTACTGTCTGAATGCAGGGTCCTGTTTCCATCCACAGATACTTCATCATATAATTAGACACAGTCACAGTGTTTCTCACACTCACTCCTACTGTCAAGCCCTGTCTGGTTTGCTTGAGACATTAATGCGGGACTCCAGCCTCAACATGGAATAACAGGAGGCTCATTGTGGTCGAAGAAGGGAAACACAGCGTAAAGAGCTAGGAATGTTAAACGCCATGTGGACGGGTTGCTGTTTTCTGTTTTTTCAATGACTCCTTAGTCACCATCGTGCCTCTTTTCTATCAACCTGAGGGTTTGTCATGACTAGAGCGGAACAGGGAAATAGACAAATTACAATAATTGCTGTGTTAAAAGACAATCCGAGCAAGTACAGATGCCAGCACTAACTTATAAACAATCTACAAGTGAGAAATATAATTGGAAGTGGAAATGTAAGCTAAAAGCAGACGAAGGGAAGAAAAATAACCTGAAACACAAGAAATGCTGACAGTGAGATGATAGTTGTTTTTAGAAAATACAGTAGCAGCAAGTAAGCATAAACTTGGAGCTGACCAAAGCATTTATTCAAATGACATAAAATAAAGTCTACATTATGCAGACCAATGATTGCTGTATACTGCCAAGTGGAAACTTTAAGGGTACCATGATGGGCAACCTGTAATTACTCCCAGTTTATCACATACTGGTGCTCCAGGGGCTGCATTGGTTTTAAATCCAGGAGGTTACTTTTGGATGTGTGGGGTTTTTCTTAACTGGTAACATGAGGTGCATTGCCATGGCAACATAGAAAACATTCCAAATGTTTGCAATATACATGTGTGTGTGTATTTTAACACCAAACAGTGATGTTTTGTAAATTCTAACTAAAGACCTTTTAATGACATTTAATGCAGTGGGATGCAGAAGTAGAACAAATGAGGTCAGAAGCATAACAAGCACATTCAAAAGATAAATTAATTAATGTTTCCTGTTCAGGGTTGTGAGGGAACATTGGAGTTTAAGTACCATTGAGACAGGGGATGCACTGATCCACTTTTTGGGAGTTCTGATCCGACACCGATTTCTGAAACTTGAATATCTGCCGATATCGATATTTGCCGATACCAAATCTGTTTATGTGAACATTATTGTGACTATGCTTATTATTGCTACTATAACTGTGTAAGATTTTATTGGGTTGTAATAAATTACCCATCCTTTCTGAAGTTACCTCACCAATACAAATATAATAACTTTACAGATCTGACAATTTCAAAGAGTTTTATTCTGATTTGGCACATTTCATCTAAATACAACTATAAATGTGTGGTTTTGAAACAAAAATCTAGCTTTTAGTGTAGCAAAAATTTTAACTTTTTAACATTCAAGGCACTTATTTCTTTTAAAACATGTCCGAAGCATGTCATCAAACACATCTGCGCTTGCTTGACTAGTGTGGTATCGGTTGTGTTATCGGTACACTTTTATTAATACCAAGTACGATTACAGATGCTTGGTATTGAGCCGAAATCAATACTGGTATCGGTATTGATGCATCCCTACTTGACAGGTTCCCAGTCCATTAAAAGGTGAAGGGTTCAAATAACGGCCAAAATAAAGGAAGCAACAAACAGTAGTATCAAGCCTGGAGTTGAACATAAACTACTTACATAATCTGTGCTAGTTGTTTATGACTCAGCAGCACTACAGTAGTTGTTTGCTATTTGAGCATCTGGTGCATCAGTTGCAGGATAAACATGGAAATGTAGCTGTCGTTCCCAGTTCATTAAAATCTAATACATTAGGGTCTTTATGAGCAATATGTGGTTTTTATAAAGCCCATACATGTATAATGCTCATGCAGAGGAGCTTAACATTACCACAACATTTAAAGCTCTTCCTTTGGTTGCGTGTAGTTTGAAGAAAACTTTCACATTTGTCTAAATAGCTGTCTAAACTCTCTGACAGTTGGGAAGTGGAAGATCAATCAACCAAGTCTTGCTTTGGGCAAATTTTCTAACACAAACTGTGGGGGTGTACTAGAAACAGGGGTGGGGCATGACTGGATGACTTCTTTATTACAAACAGTAAGTGAGATAAAATGAGAGTGAGCTGAAATATAAGTTGGTGCAGTTAAACTTAACCAGGTCCAAATCCAAGTAAACTTGAGCTGTGACATAAAGCGTTGCCATAGAAACATCTCCATGCTGTAAGTGGGACACATGTACTGTTTTTATGTGTCTTTATTCTTTTTTTTTTCTTTTTTTTTTTTTTTTTACCTCTGCCCAGCATTTTGAAGTACTTTATAAATAAACATTGATTGATTGATATAAAAAATATACACTTTGTAGACACTTGTTTTTTTTCTCAAATAAATCAGTTTACCTGGTACAACATACATTTGTGGCTCAAATTAATTAATTCATTCTCAAATAGTTATATCAGCCCTCTCAATAATCAGAAAGGTCATTTAAATGTGAGTAAGTGAGTTATCAGGCACATCATGTCGCAGGAGTGTCCTAAGTCAGTCCTCACTGTGGGCCAGTGCCAACCTGACGACAGACTTGGACCACCTTTATATCTTAATTTTGTTTGGTTAATATGTGAGGTTTAGGTAACTGATTTTGTGTCTTTCTCTGCAGGGTTTGTGTGTGCAACGTGGAAATCTGTCTCCGGTGATTGTGGAAGCGGTCAAATCGAAATTAATAACCAATGTCAGGGTAAGTTTTCATTCAGCTTTCCTTTTAAGTGTACTCCATATTGAACCTACAAGGGTCAGCAAGAGTGGAGTCTACACTCTGTTTTCTGTCTACTTTTGTTGATAAGAAAAACTCACTTACACAAATAGTGTTATTGTCATGAAATACCACTTTGTGTAAATTAGCAAATCTCATAAAATAGTCTTTTAGACAATGTTCCTCTTTTTTGTTACAGCTTTTTAATTTTATATTTTTACTATTTAAGCTTTTATCCAGACCATAAAAGCTTTTTAATTACTTAAATCAGGATAACTTTAGGCAAGCAGCTATTAAGAAAACTACTCAGTGGTACCCAGAGATGGAATATGGAGATTTACTGACACACTAAATATCAAGATGTAGTTTGTGTTGATCTGTATTATTTATGTATTTGTTAAAACTACAGAAATTAATGAGTGTGAAGATTACCCAACTATATGTGGAAACAACTCAAAATGCTACAACACAAATGGCAGTTATTATTGTCAGTGCCTCAATGGGTACAGAAACACTCGTGGAATAAAGAACTTCACACAGATGGAAGGACAGTGCATTGGTAAGTGTGTTTGTGTGAGACCATGAATATTGATGCCTTACTAGTGCTACTCTGAACAGCTGTCTTGTTACTCTGTCAGAGCTCAATGAATGTACCGAACGTGACAACATCTGCGGTCATTTGGCCACTTGCACAAATCAGCTCGGGAGCTACAAATGCACCTGCAAGTTTGGGTACATCAATGTCAGTAACAGCAGCAGTCCTGCACGCTGCGAAGGTAAGTGGTGATTTTTAATTGTGTAAGTGTGCTGTTTGTTATTAAATGTTACACGGTAGCTGGTTAAACTCTTGAGCTTTCAACAAACCCGGACTGTCTCCCACAGATGAAGTCAAGTCAGTCCTGCGTCATTACGTCATCTATAACATCTATCCATAGACCCAATCCACGACTGCCTAATCTTAAGTTACAGGAAATATCCCCTTCTTACAAAGTAGTACTGACATAAAACCCTACACTACCAGGTCTAGTTGGTTTTCTGGCTGGTTTCCGAAAATAGAATTTAATACAAGCTGAAATTTCTGATTCTTCTGGTGTCCCAGCCTCTTTTTCTGATCACTGAAATCTTTTCTCAGTTTCTCAGTTAGTTAGCTGTTTGATGGTATGGCAGTCATCTCCATTTGTTGCTGTTCATAGACAAGCTTTGTCCGAATGGTCCCGTTCAATTTATTCTGTATTTCAGCAGACAACCATAATGCCAGATGACACTAAGTCTCCTCTTTGGATACATTTAGTTTGTTTTTAAAATCAATTACTTTATTGGTTTGAAGATGCCGGTCCATGTTGCCCAATGCTCCAATGTTGGCTAAGAAACCTCACCCCCAGCTGTTGATGCAAGGATCACTAAGTGGTTCTTCACTTTAGCCCAACAAAGATTTGGTGTCTGTTTAAAGGCAGTTTTGGGAGACAGGAGCCAGTGCTTAGCTGGTGGAAAGTTAAAGAACTGGTGCTTTGTTAGACTTTGTCTCTGAATGAGCACTGAAACCAGGTCGGTCAAATAGGCCTTAGGTTGTTTCAGTTCTTATTGATTCTCACCTGATAAAGATCTGGTTCTTCCTGTCACAGACGCTCTGCTTTCAGTTTTAATTGATTTTTTTGTCAGACAGCCATTCATGGCATGCATAAACATGGTGCACCAAAGATGCACTCAGACGTGACATTGTGCGTTTTATCCCTCCGAGATGTTTGAGATAAATGCTGAAACATAGTGTAACAATAACACATGCAGAACAAAAAAGAACAGGTCCAGTCATTTCTGTACACAGAAATGACAGAACACACCAAGTAAGGCTACAACACCAAAAACCCCTCATAGTTATTTTGAATGTCAATAGTTTCAAAGAAGGAAATGGAATGGGGGCATGGACTGTGGTGATGAATAAATATGTACAAATTTATACAAATAATGTGTATTATGTGAGCAACTGCTGTGACTGCGTTGCTGACTGTTGCTCTGACTGCAATAACATGAATCATAACCTAATTTATTTAAACAACAATTTAACCACAGCACGCTCTGACTTAACCAACAAAGCTATTTCCCACTTCCAGTTTGTTGTAACTTGTAGATCTTAACTATCTTAAATAAGGAAGACATCATCTTATAACTGCACATGTCAGAAAAGTTCCATGCTGATTTTATCGTTAAATTCACCATCAAACAAGACTCACAACCACAAATGACACTGATGAGGAATGATAATGAGCTCAAGCAAGAGCTTCTCAGTTCAGAGTTTTATCTACCTGCCCTGTCAAGGTAGTTGCTGTTGAGGAATGCCAGTGATCATTTATCCCCCCTGCTCTGTCTTTACACAGATATAGATGAATGCATGGAAGCTAAAAGGACAAATGAACCCATCTGTGGAGAGAAAGGGACTTGTGAGAACACTGATGGGAGTTATTGGTGCAATTGTGCAACAGGATATACCAATTATGGAAATGAAAGGACCCAGTGCTTAAGTAAGTACTTTACCTATTGTTTAAAATGTTCTTTTCCTGTCAGATGTGCATGCCATTGCTTTAATCTACTCTTATTTTCAGTTCTTTGTTGCAAATCCTTCTGAAAATGTTGTCTCATTGTAATGGATTTCTGTCTGCACAGTAACTTAGTGAGCTGTGTTTTATAGCAGGGCACAGAAAAAGACGTGATGTGCTTGTGTGTTAGACTTTATCTCCTGGAGTTTTATTATCCATTATCCATTGGGCCTCTGTTCCCTTTTTGCTGTGAACACTTCCACTACCTTTATTCCTGTTTCTTTGCTGACTAATTCAATGCCAGTGGTCTGTGGTGTCTCACATGACAATGCCAATCAGTAGCTATTCAGTGCTTCATTTTTGCTGATTCTGTCACATTTCTCTGTTTTAAGTGAATGTTGCAGTAATAAATAAGAATCCACTAGTGTGATGTTCATCTTAATGTTTGGCTCTATTTTATCTAGGACTCAGCTGTGAAAGTTTCAGTGTTGACAACAGGCCTGCACAAGTAAGTGTGTGATGGGTACACTATTACTGATTGCAGAAATGATCGAGTCCTTAATTAATGTACAAAGGGTTTGGTTCATATAAACCCAACTAATCAAAATTGAACAACTTGCATGAATTTGTCTGTTATTCTTTAAAAGAAATTACTCTGTGTGCTTTGACATTAGTCAATAGGAAGTTGAATAGTCTCTTTATTCTATCTGTCTGTGATTCCCAGTTGCTCGACGGCCTGGCAGACATATTGTCCATGATGAGAAACAGCTGTTTGACTCTCACCACTTCTGGTGAAAAGAAAGCTGATGGAGAAGCGTTGCTAGAGGTCAGCAGTGGATACAAACACAAACATTCTGACACCACATGCAAATCATGTGTTACACCAACCAGAGGTTTCTACCACAAAGTTCAGATGCTTTTTTTCCTTTATGCAAGTGGAAGCTATACGAAAAAGAAACTGCAGATATCCAGATTGAATGGGAATGATTTATCAATCTAAAGTATGTAAATGGGCTTAACCATAACTTTGAGCACACAATTGCTCAAAACTTTTAAACTTTGGAGACATCTGAGTATTAAACAAAAGCTTTGGTATTTACTTCCTTCGTGCAGCATAGGGTGTGTGTTTTTTTTTTAAATCTACAAAATGTATTTGTCCTAGTTGTCTAGACATGACCAAATTATTTTCTTTTAGAAGAATAGACATTTTAGCTAGAAACCTTATGAGTGCAAGACTCTTAAAACATCCATCCATCCATTTTGGATGCACAGTAGCAGATGAAAATTTGGACAAACATTTTGCTTAAATCTGATGGAAAATTGTGTCTAAATTTTTCACTGATGCCGTGTGCATGAATTAAACAGAAGAGCTGAGTGGAAGCCTCTTCACTCGTAAACTTAACAATTTAATCCAAAAGGTGGAATCTAACCTGCCCTATGGAAAAATGGCTGAAACTGGAGCTCTCCATCATATAGATTCATCCTCCATCTGCAAAATAAATAGTTTCAATAAAACAATTAAAACTAGCAATATGACAAAATTTTCAAGAACTTCCTGCATTGAACTTGAACAGTATGTTTTCTGTGCGTTTGGATATAGAAACTTTTCACAGCGACAGATTTGATCTTGTCTCCTGGACGTGTGGACACCAGTGAGGGTGTCAGTGGGCTGCTCGGTGCTGTGGAGAACTCAATATTACTGATTGGACCTCAACTCAAACGCAACAGCACCAAGATAGAGACCGCTGAGACTGGTAACAAGTTTGAATTCATCATCTCAGATTGGTACATCTGAAAAAGTTTATAAACTGATTCATTTTTAGGGGGACTAAGTTTCTGTTCATGTTCCTGCTGCAACAGATGCACATATTACTGTTCAAAGAAGCCAGTTCCGACCAAATGGAACAATCCATTTGACCAATGACAATGCCAGTCTCAGCACCGACTGGGCGACAGCAGCCGGGACAGGAAGATATCCAGGTAAACTTCTCCTCTGTTATAAATAAGTAACACTTCGCACCAGCATCCTAATATGACTCTATGTGTTGTTCAAAGGTTTTGCCATGGCTGCATTGTTGAGCTATAAGAACCTTGAGGGGTCTGTAAACAGGTCTTTTGAGGAACTTGAGCAACAAGAACCTGGACCGTCCTTCCAGATCTTCTCCAAAGTTGTGTCTGTTGTGGTTTCCAACCCGTCAACTCAGAATCTGAACCAGCCTGTCAACATTTCTTTCAGACATCTCCAGGTAGTCACACTGATAGTCCAATTTTAACAAGGTCACTTTTTTTTTTATTAATTACTGTTAAAATACGTCTTAATAAACCACAAGTACATCTTACTTAAATTTATTATCTGTATCATACTTTGGTTCCTGTTGGCTTGAATATTAGAGCTTAACTGTATTTCAGCAGCAACACATCTTTTGAGGCTGTTTGCTGAGAAAGTTTCGAGCTGTCCTCAAAATTACATACAGATATAAATAAAACATGCGGCCTAACCTTGAGGTATTGGATTTTGGTTTGTGCATCAGGACAGAAATGAGTCCCCACAGCTGAGCTACATCTGTGCCTACTGGAAAGAAAAAGGGGCCTGGTCCACAGATGGTTGCTCTCAGCAGCAGTCCAATGCCACACACACTGTGTGTACATGCAAACATCTGAGCAGCTTTGCTGTGCTTATGGCCCTCTACCCTATGGAGGTGAGAAACAAATACTCAAACCTTAACTAAAATCTAACTAACATGCCCAGGACATTAAGCCTTTTTGACTTAAAATGTGTAATTTGTAGAGTTTCAGCAGTTTTTTTTTTAAAAACAAACTTTTATTAAGTTGGTATCTTTTATTTGATTAATTTGTTTGGTGCAAATAAAGGCTGAAACACAACCTATCATTCTGAAAAAGACTGTGAGAGGTGACTTTGTGCAATGTAAAGATAATAATTTATAGAACTTGTGAGTTTATTTAGGTTTTGCGGCCTGCAGCTAGCCTTGTTTGGATAAGTTGTCACTGATGGAATTTATTTATTTATACAAGTTAAAAATATTAGCGTGATTGAAGTACTTCTCAGACAGTTGTGCCCTTTTCCTGCTTCGACTGCATCTTTCTTCCTGTTGGTAATTACCGAGACAAGAATCTTTGAACTATCAACTATTTATGTAGATTTTGACTTGCTTTAACTTGTTTCTGATTTTTACTGTTATGTGGAGCCTAAACAAAGTGAATTAAATCTAGTTTAGTGATTGGGACACAAAATATCTTCTCTTTCCAGCCCAACTTTGGACTGCTGGTGGTGACCAAGATTGGATTGGTCATCTCAGTTCTCTGTCTTGTTCTGAGCATCCTGACATTTAAGTTCTGCCGCTCCATACAAGGGACCCGCACCACCATCCACCTGCACCTCTGTATCTGCCTCTTCATGGCTGACCTCGTCTTTCTTGTTGGAATTTCTCAAACTAAACCTGAGGTAAGCTAAAACAAAAGGATTTGTGACTCAAGTCAGTGCTGCTCAATTGATCTGTCACAATAACATGAATTTATGTTTACGAATGACAAGGATGTTCCAGTCTTTGCTATTTTTATATTTCCAAACTGCCAAGATCACCACAAAGTTGGACATTTTGTAACTCAGTACATATTGAAAGCATCTTCTTGTGTCATTAATGGGTGGAGGATCCAGCTAAATGTGTTAATCTGTAAATTATTTGCCATCTAAAACATAGGTTGTCAAAATGCTATTAAAGTTTCTTGGTTGCATTCAAGGTTGATTTATTGGTTGAAATAAAACCCACGTCTGTATTTCTGCGAACGCACAACTGCATGACATATTGACTATGGCTTTTATTACCTGGAATCAAACCAGTGCAACATCTTGCATGCAGTGGTTCTACCAACACATTCTCATTCCCAAATAGTCATAAAATAATGCTTAGTCAGGAGCTGTGTCAGTTTCCAACACACTGCGCTACATTTATGGGTTCGGATGTGCTTTATATTAGCATCTGTTGTTAAGTGATACCAATAGTAAATACTGATGGCAAACACTGAAAATGCCACTTCACAACATTTGCTGATTATAAATAAAAGGGGTTTAGTGGAAAAATCTCAGATGAAAAAAAACCTTTTCCCCCCTTAATAAACTTCTCTGGTATTAAATGTAGTTATCACATCTGTATGAATTAAAAGTACCTGGGAGCTTTAAGTTTTTTAACACTAAACCAAAAACCATAACTAGTGGTGACCCGAAGGGCCCTGCAGCCTCCGTTCATGATGCAAGACTCTGGAAATAAAAAAAAAAACGAACAAAAAAAACAAGTATTCAGTATTTTCTATTGAGGAATCTAATGAAGCAGGTAGCTAAACCCCACAAATCATGGCCAAAAATTCTGGACGGGTTAGAAGAACATGCACTAAAACACACTGTTTAATACTGGAAAACAACCTGTAAATTTTACACATAGCAGTGATGATGTCCCTGCGCAGTTAGGACAGAGAAATATTCTGCACATTCGCCAGGGGTAAAGGGAAAGGGGCCCCCTACATTAAAACATTGATATAAAGGGTTACAGTGAGGAGTTGAAAGAGATTGTGGATTCAAGTTATGTGCAGTCACAGTATTTTGGAGTTTGGTGGTAGCTGCTGTTGAGATGGTTGTAACTAACTATATGGTACATACTGAACCATTAGTACAATGATACTCCACATGGCTCTAAAGTATATTTAAAGAGTATTTATTAATAAGAAATTTATGCAAATTTATTAGCTTGCAAGAAGAAGAAGAAATTTTGGTGGTTAGACTTTGATGCTGCCTTAAGACAAATAATCATTGAAAAACTCAGACTGTGGATCCCAGTGGTGCGCTTGGAGGAAGCAGAATTCTCATAAACTCCACTTTAGCAAACAGAGAAGGTAGTCTGTATAGGAGGCAGGGATGCGTGCTGCTGCATGGTCTGGAAGGAGAATAGTAGAAGTGAAATGAAATAAGAATGGAAAATAAAACTCAGTGTGGATATATAATTTAAACATTTACTGAACATATGCGGGACATGTAGAGAATATTAAACCTGCTTTTTGTAAAAGAAAATGGCATTCTGCTTCTCCTCCTACTGATCTATATTGATCATTTAATCTAATCTCAGAGATAAACACAATAAAAAAAAAAAACATCTGACATGATTGAAAGTCCTGTACTTGTGATGTTGTGATCTCACTGAACTGTTTTTCTCTGTGTGTGTTTTGATATCACAGGGAGGCTGTAAGTTTGTTGCAGGACTGCTCCATTTCTTTTTCTTGGGTGTGATCACCTGGATGTTGTTAGAAGGAGTACAGCTATATCGCATGGTTGTCCTTGTATTCAACGCCACCATTCGACCCCTCTACCTGTTCGTCATTGGTTACGGCACGCCTCTTGCTATTGTCATTATATCTGCCTTCATAAGACCAGAAGGATATGGAACTCCCCACTAGTAAGTCTTTAAGGGAAAGGGGAAATTAAATGGTTTTTTTTTTCACGTTTGTTATTTCTGGGGGCGGGGGGGTTAGGGTTACACAATATTGCTGTTATCAATTGATGACATCAATAATCTGACGTGAGTGTATTTCCTTCCTCTTCAACCAAGCTGCTGGCTGTCCCTTGACAATGGCCTCATCTGGAGCTTCTTTGGTCCTGTTTGCTTTATCGTTATCCTCAATGTATTTTTCTTCATCATCACTGTCTGGAAACTTGCGCAGAAGTTCGCCAGCCTCAACCCAGACCTCTCCAAGCTGCACAAAATCAAGTCAGTCCTCATATTTATGGATGTATACATATGCAACAGTGATGGTCTTGCTACTTTTTCCCCACCCATGTGTTAGGTAACACATCTCCAATACTCAACTGAAAAAAAAAGGAGTAAGATTTAGTGCAGCAGCTTGCTATAGGGAAATGCTTTAATGGAAAGAATGCGAATCACTGTGGAAAAATATTTAGAGAATGTTTTCATTAAATGGATGTCCCACTCCAGTCCTGTCTAAACTTATGCACATTTTTCTACTCAAATAATACAGTAGAAACTCAAAAATATGCAGCTGCAAAACAGATCTTAGCTAAAAAGTATCCATGCAATGCATCAGCCCATTAGTGAGTGATGGGTCTGTGGAATTTCAGTACCAATGAAGAGAGAGAGTTTCTCCAGTTTGATGAAACTCCAATACATTGAAACCAAAAGGTTTCTTTGTGTAGAAAAACAAGCAACCAGCCCACACATTAGACCTTTTTGTCTGATATGTAAATAGTTGGTTAAATTGCTGAATATTTGACTCACTGTCTGATTCTGAGGAACAGAGTTTAAACCTACATCTTCATTAAAAAAAAGAAAGTGAATACTTTCTTTTTGTATGAATACTATTAGGCGAGCATGAGCACAATGTTAGGGACTGTTCTTAGAATAGCTTTTTTCTATCTTTGTTATCTCTAATTTGCCTTTAGCTTTTAAACTCATGCAAAACTGTCTATTTTGTAGCTTCTTTGAGCATTTTTCTTCCTCTTTAATCTCCAGGGGCTTTGAGACAAGCAATAATTAACTGAATGTCTGTGTGTCATCTTTTACCAAGCTCTATCTATTTCCTCTTACATTCCATCCTCTTATCCCCTGCAGAGCTTTCACAGTAACCGCCGTAGCCCAGATGTGCATACTGGGTCTCATGTGGGTGTTTGGAGCTTTCCTGTTTCAAAAAGACATGCCAGTGGTGGAATATATTTTCACTATCCTTAACAGCCTGCAGGGTGCTCTGGTTTTTGTCATGCACTGCCTGCTGTCTAAACAGGTAGGATTCAATATGTGAAAGTGAAGCTGGGTGTTTGTGGATTCGGGGCAAAGTTTAACATTTGCATGAAAATAATTTTAAAATGATTTGATTTAAAACCCATGAAAAGGGAAAATGTTGGTGACAATTAGATTGAATGTATTATAGTGTGCGATTCTGAATGGTAGTTACAGAATATTTTTCTGGTGTTCTGCTTCCCTCTACAGGTGAGAGATGAATATTCTAATTTCCTCTCATGTATCTGCACACAACAAAAGAAGAGATACTCGGACCTCAGCACCACCAACCCCTCCAGTAGCCAGTCACATGTATGTATGGTTTTATTTGTCTTTGCTACATGCACTTAGTTGGAAGTGGAAACATCTAATGATTTTCTGTAGTAGATGTTTCTAAACCAGGGACATTTGGACTTTGTTGTTCATTTGTTGCAACAAATGATGGGTTAGAGATGGCTCCTGCACAAATAAATTCAGAAAAATCCTACGATGGCTGCACCACAACAAAATAAATGAGGCAATGCTATTGATATAAAATCATATAAAATCTGTGAAAGAGGGTAATTTGTGCTATGAAACATAACAAATGTGTAAACAAATGGAAAATACTATTTTACTCGTGCGATTCAGTGATTTGCTATCCTTCTCCTGATTTATTCTTCATCTGTTTTAACTGAAGCGGTTCCATTTTTCTCTCCCTCCGCACAGCCAAACACCATCTTGCTTTGGTTTCACCATTTCTCTCTTTTAATATTAGTATTGGCCAGAGTTCCCAAATCTCAAGCTCCATTTACTTTTCCTTGAAGTCATAAACCAAATAATAAGTGATAACGCTGCATTGGAAAAGCTGAAGAATGACAGGTCACAGCCAGAAAGAAATATCCACAGATCTCTTGTATTGTAATTTATTCTCCTGCTGCAGAGAGCCATGCTGGAAAATAATGAGGAGAAGGGAGCAGCAATACTGTGAACTATACAGTGAATCGAGAAACAAAAGGTAATTTTCTGTATGCATCCCTGAAGTTATGTTCTGGAGCTCAAATAGCAGCGCTCATATCTCTGCACAGCAATGGAGGAAGGTCACCAAATCTGATGTCTGTGTGTGACTTTTAAATTGTATTTCAGCAACTTAAAAGACAAGAAAATTTATAAAAAAAAGAATTTGGCATTGCAGCAAAATACATTTTATTAAGACATACAGCCTTGCTTATAGACATTTGAAAGACAGAATAAAAACTTAAGCATAACCCTCCAGATGTTAGCGATGTCCTCAGCTGCAGAACAGCTACCTTTACCAGGTCAGGGCTGCACAGTTTTCAGAGCAGTAATCCTCCTGAAAACAAATCTGTTCTCCTTGCCGTTTAGTTCTAGGTAGACAAGTTGTCTTGGCCTTCTTAAAACCTTTTATTTAAAGTTATCTCTTTATTTTACTGTTTTTTTTTATTATCATTGTTTGTTTATAAGTAAATGTAATCTTTTTCTTTTTATTGTTGTCTGATGTTGAGCAGAACTTTTGTCAACTAAAGTTGTTTTTAAATGGGCTCAAAAAATACAGAAAATCTGACTTGACTTTAATTAATAAGAGTCAGTGTGATAACTTCATAAATGATTCACCTGGAGGGAATCAAGAGCCAGCTGCATAACTAACGGGAGTGAACAAGGAAGCAAGTTCTAGAAAATAATCCTGAAAATAAAATCTGAAAACAAGCTAAACACAAAACAGGAACTTTTAAAACTAATATACACATGCAAGCAATAGAATAAACCCCACAAAGCCAGGAAAATTTGACCAAAAGTAATCATTAAAAACCATTGCACTGAACAGATTGGTGTCTGGTGGGTCTGGAAACCTTGGTGGAACTTTTCACACAGTTCTTTGAGCCCTTCACAAAGCTGTTCTTGGAAAGGGGCGGGACTAAGGGGGGAACTGGAGGAGGATGTACTACCTCAAAAATGTGCCAAACCTCCCCTGCACCAGGTGCCACTGAAAGAAAGACCAATCAAATTCTATCAAATATTCAATGTAAACGGACCTTTACCAGGGTAAAACCGAAGATGCCCAATTACAAATGAAAGCAGCATGTAATGTACCTCTATGTGTTGTTGTACCTAAACCCTATTTATAAAGCATCATCTTACCTGGCTAATGTCTACATGTGCCACCGCCTGGGCCTCTATCAGAAGTTTTGACCATTGCGGCATTGTGGCTGTGATTGATCTGCAACATGTTTCAGAGCAACTCATCATCACTTTTTATTCCACATTCAAAGAGACAGACATTTTTCAAATGTTTTCTGGTGATTGCCGTCAAGGTTCTCTGAAGCTGTTTCACAGTTTTGTTCAGACATTAATGCTTTTTCCACTTATCTTGAATCCCATCTTCGTTCCTGATTATTTTCAAAAGAATGTGCATGTTTTTTTTTTCTTTTTTGAAAGCGATGTAACAGTATCTGATAAATAATTTACACATGAAAAAACTACCTTATTAAAGGGATGGACCAGAAGAAACAAATTTTTCTGGGCAAGAACAAAACTTCATTACGGTGCTGTAGATGATAAGTGTGGAAACAACATCCATGGATACCAGAATGCAGGTTTTACCATCAGAATGTTGTACTGTAACATGAACAGTACTCACCCAACTTGTCAGCTGTTTTTAACATGTCTACTCATGTATGTATACATACTCATCCTGTCTGTGTTTCACTCTCAGTTTATATCCTGCATGTTTGATACAAACGTCCAATCAGTAACAATGAAAGCTTTTATAATCCTCCGTCATTATATTCAAGAAACACATTGCAGAAGACTTATAAGATTATATGAAAGTTAACAACACTGATAGTGATATTCTGGTGTTACTTGGAAATGTTAATGTGTCACTGTGAGATTATATCATATTATGATAACAATAAGAAAGGACTCTGTCAATGTGTTGATTTAAGGCTGCAATCTGTCATGAGATGATCCTTTTTTTGGCTACTTTGCCTAAATGATCTAATGATGTGGTTGGTCTCCCTTTAGGGTTCCCGGAGTGGACAGCAGACAGGAGAATCTCAAATATGAAGAGCTCTACTTATGATATGTCCTCAAAGAGAGACCATCGCACCTCCAGCCTGTTAGGGGTGAAAGTGTGACTCACCTCTAATTCCCAGTATGACTGTTTTAGTTTATCACCTACAAACCAGATTCTCTGCTGATATGTAATTAAATGAGTGACACCTAAAACATTTTGTAGCTACCAAAGCTTGCAAAAACATGGGTGATTAATGAGTCAGAAAAGAGGATATAGTGTACTGTATAAAACTGATGAACTTGGCGACTACAACATTTCCCACTGGTATGTGGATTTGGCTGTTACATTCACGATGCACAGTAGTGCTTTTTTTCTGACTGTGCTGAGATAATTTCAAACAGGAGAATATTACCTCTGAAATTTAAGAAAGTATTTTCAAAATTTTGATTTTTTGGTACTGATAACCTGCAAAGTGTTTATGTCACACATATTGAGGGAGTTGCTGCAGTTAATGTGACTGTAATTATCACATCATACATTTGGTTGTTTTTGGATATTTTTCTTAGTTTAGATTTTCATACCTTATTAAAATAATGGGACCATTTTTTTTTTTTTTTATTATTATTTTAATTTATTATTGCTATTATGTAGAGCTGAAAACCATAAACCTAGATCTGTTAAAGTGAATAGTCTGGTAATATCTACCAGTCAACAGTACTGCTGGTCATGTTTTATTGATCCAACCTTTTAAGTCACTTTTCTCTTAAATTGTCTTATTTGACAGTTCCCGAAGATCTAGTTGTGTGAATTCAGTTCAAATGACAAATAGAAATATGAGTTTAAGTGTTTATTTTTAAGATCTTTGAATAAAATTGAAGCTACTTGAGTCATTTGTCAAGAGCATATCATAATCATATAAGCTGTATTCCCTTCAAAGTGATGGAAATTAAATGTCTATGAATATGTATTTATTTTAAACTTCAGACAGTAGCAGTCTATATACCTATTAGCACGAGCAAGTAGTTTGCACTGTATTTTATATAAATGTTAAATGTTAAACTATGGGTCAGTATGCTTTTTGTTCATGGGAGCTTTTTGCTTTACACAAACTTTATTTAACAGTATGATTTAATAGGATCCCACCAGTGTCTATGTGGGATCCTGTTGTTGCTTTGGTTATAAACAAAATGAGAAATATTTTTTATAAATTTCTTTTTAATCCCTTGTGGCTATTTTTAAGGGATCAAACTTGGTTTACAATTGAGCTGTGCTCTTTTTTTCTTAATCTGGCATATACAATATTTTTAGTTTTTATTCTTGTAATTGTAAACGAAGCAAACAAGTCTGGGACAAAATGGCTTCATGGGCAATTAACAAACAGACCCACCCTTCTTCTATCAGGTCTGCAGCTTCCTGCAATCAAACTGTTTATCAAATAAATGTCCAATTGTGTAATGTGTTCTCATTATAGCTGTTTGCCTGTGCTTTCACAAGATGTTACTTACTGTAAGGTTGAAGTATCACACCAGAAGTAAGAGGCTCAGCAGTAATGAGATCTGTCCAGACATGACTTTGTATGTTTTATTGCACTTTTACATTGTAAGAATGATGATCAGCATGTTCACCCACAAAGCGTAATGATCAAGAAGACTTGAGCTGCAGCCTCTTTCAGAGGACTGAGTTGTTTCTGCATATGCATTGTCATCTCTCTAGATTTACTAAAATTGGTAAAAATGTGCCAAAGATAGTAACTTTAGAGAAAAAGGAAAGATAATGGTTCAGATCAGTCAGCAAGTCATTTAGTCTTACATTTTGTCGACATTTAAAATCCCGATAAACAGTCAGATGTGAATTCTTTTTAACAGATAAATTATTCTTTGCTTTATAAGTGGGACTGCACTTTTTATGGTCATCAAAACCTTTGATTTTATCTTGATTTTTTTTTTTTATGTTAAAAAAAAGCTAAATGCATTTCGCAGCTTGTTGTGAATGTTAAAATCCTTGTTATTAGGATATACGAGTTTTATTTACTTATTTTTGTACTTTGCTTTGTATATTATTTGGTACAGTTTTTTTTCTGAAAATATTCACCACAAAATTTATTAAAGCTTCTACTTCATCTGGAAAATCATCTTCATGAGTGTGTTTACTAACATGAGTGCCGTTTGGTTGTTAGACAGCTTCCGGATCTTTATGTGGACAGCGAGACATTTTGAAGTGAAAGTTCAAAGTGCATTATTCAGATAGAGTTTGCCTTTTGTTCAAAAGTACTTGCCCACAAACTGATGCATACATCAAAAAAGGATGTAATGCTGAGACAGTCACTGCAACAGGCCTTATTACAAAACTGCGTCCTCAGTGTGGGAAGACCAGATTACACAACCTCTGCTTCACACACATGTATATAATATAGGAAGATAGGTCAAAAGCTGTGGTATTTACATAATGTGTAAAGTAGAAGTGGACATATATGGTATGCAAACGGACCATGTTATGTTCATTACATGTCTGGTACAGTTAAGTCATAACAGACCACACATTGCTGCAGTTTAGTGAGATGAGCTGAATTAGCAGCCTGTTTTTCTGTGTATGAATGAAACTTTTTACTTTGGAGATGAAGAAAAAACTTACTGTTTTCTTTTTGTGCAGTTTTGAGTTAGTTATTCTGCAACAATACATTAAATGTAAGCTTGTTTTGTTTCATTTGCAAATGGACACCGTTGAAAACTTAGCTATTTTCTGACATCAGCACCTTCATAAATTTGTTGTTGATGAAATCAGATTCTCAGTAAATTGTGATGAGTCATTGTTTTGGCTTAGTATATTTTTAGTCATTTTTATTTGTCCTTTTCACTGTTGGTTTATTTTAACAAACTTACTCAGCAAACATCAGTTAACATTCCCGTAAGAGTTATTCTTCCACAACACAAGTATGACATTTTGCCTTCAGGGCTAATGAGTCGCTCTCACTGCTGTGACGCATGTCATATGAGTTGTAACCTGCTCTGATCTCTGCTATGTGCTGCTTATCAGGCATTTAGCGTCTGACAGCTGCTCTGTAAACATCTGCTTGGAGCTGCTGCTGGGGCTGACACTGTGGCTTACTAGAGAGCAAGCTCTTAGGGACTAACGACTGCTGTCTCATATATCTTGTTCTTAGAGGCGCATTTTAAAGATCCTCTGTAAGGTAAGTTTTAACTTTCCAAATCGAAATTTGGTTTTCTTTTATCGCATTTGAGCTTAAGGCCCCTGTTTGCATTTCCACAGATAATGAATCTGATGAGTTGTGTGATTTTGAGCCTTACTGTACTGGGGACTGCGTGGTTGTCTTCCCTCCCTTGGCTCTGCACCCTGTTAACAGGGCTGGGACTCTTCACTGCCTGGATGGGATCCTGGAAGAACATTCATATTTTTCTGCACACCATCAAGAGAGACTTAATGTATGCAAGTACTTTAAGAAAAAAAAAAAAACAATGCAGCAAGTTATTTTTTTCAGCATACTTTGGTTAATGTATGCCTTTTCAGTCACAGTTTTTAACCTTCCACATTTCCTCTTCTGTTTAATAGGTGTTTGGCTATTATTGTGCGAGTGAGGTTTTCTATGTATCGTAATCTACGAAACAGGAGTACCATTCCTGCACTGTTTGCCCAGATTGTGAAGCAGCATCCAGATAAACCTGCCTTGGTCTATGAGGCTACAGGAGAGGTGAAGAGATTAGGAACAAATGGATAATCATAAGTATTTGCAACTGTAGTGAGATATTGATTAAAAAGATTAAATAAAGAAACACACAAACTTTCCATATCCCTATTCTCCAGGTTTGGAGTTTTAGGGAGCTGCAGGAGCAGTGCCATGCTGTTGCTCATTGGGCACTGGAACAGGGATGGGCTGAGGGTGATGTTGTGGCTTTATACATGCAAAACCAGCCTTTAGTGGTGGCTCTATGGCTGGGCCTGGCTATGATAGGTGTAGAGGCTGCACTCATCAACCACAACCTTCGACAAAACTCACTGCTGCACAGCATCAGTGTGTGTGGTGCTCGAGCATTGGTATTTGGAATGGAAATGTCAAAAGGTAGGAACAGACAATGCAGCAGAAAAGAACGTGTTGTCTTCTCTGCATCTTCACATATATTCTGATTCTCTGCCAGCGGTGTCAGAAGTAACCGGCTCTTTGCAACCCAGCATGGTTTTGTTCAGCAGTGGTAATGAGGAAGATGATGAGACGGTTTGCAGCCCTCAAGCTCAGAGTTTGAATGTCCTGCTGGCTCGTTCTCCCAGACACCCACCGGACCACAAACTGAAGAAAGGATTCAACAGTAAGGCTCTCTTAGTGCTTGTCGTTGGGATACGGCTATGATTTCATTGTGTTAATAATCTTATTTTACATTTAGCAAAGAATTGATTGCAACACTGCCTTCCTTGTAAGCAAGTCTTTCATAACTCATTGCATTCCTTTCTCAGTAGTCCTCAAGTCTTTGCTTGCCTGTCAGGAGAAAAAGAAGCATGTTAGGAAATGATGAGTTACTCCTCGTGCATACTACCCATCTGCAAAACAGAAAGCAGACCATTTAGACACAAATAGTATTTAAAGGTTTATGACTTTTCTCCTGTTTCAATCCAGGTAGACTTTTCTACATTTACACCTCTGGTACAACAGGAATGCCAAAGCCGGCTATAGTGGTGCACAGTCGGTGAGTTATCAGCATTGATTTAGCGCTATACAACTTTTAAATTCCATTTTTCATTGATAAATAAAATATAATTTCTTTTCCACTACATTTGTTTGTCTTTTATGTCAGAAATATTTTTGCAAATAAAGTATTTTCATCAGAAGTCAGCAAAAAACACATTAAATCAAAGT
This sequence comes from Telmatherina bonti, assembly GCF_933228915.1. Lineage (NCBI taxonomy): Eukaryota > Metazoa > Chordata > Actinopteri > Atheriniformes > Telmatherinidae > Telmatherina > Telmatherina bonti. Next base: position 18,670,416 of record NC_136621.1, on the reverse strand, counting down.
TTTTTTAATGTGTTTTTTGTTCTTGAGCATTTAATAAAAGGCTCCCTGCAGTCAGTCAGATTTTAGACATCTTGAATTATGTCACTCTGAGGACTGAGATTTGATTTTTATTAGAGTAACAGGAATTTAAAAAAAAAAAGACTTTTCATTGTGGCTTAACTGCAGTGGAAAATACCTTGACTTACCAATGCTTTAACTTAGCATTCACATAAGGATCCTCCCAAATGGTTATAAAGTAATTTGTTACAGATAAAATCTGTGTATTACATCAACTGATTAGACTCTCCTGAGTTTTCCATATTCATGCATTCATCTTCATATAACTTGTATGTGAATTTTTTCTCAGAACTTTTTCTTTTAAATCCTGAAAAACATCTTGAGATAATGCAACAAGCATGAGCCAAAAAGCAAAAACAAAACAAAACAAAAGGAGCATTATGATCTGGTACCTAAATAAAATTTATGCTCCAGATCATTCCCTCACTCTCACTCAGCTGTCTTGCAGGTTTTTGTTGAATCCCTATTCCAACAAACCTGACTTCCATGAAATGGATCCAACAGCCAATGACTTTCTGCACAATGACTGATTAGTTTGAGTCAGGTGTGTTGGAACAGGGAGACATGGAAAACCTTCAGGATTGTGGCCCTCGGGGATCAGACCTGGGCATTCCTGATCTAAACTGTCACTTGTTTATTGGTTTTTATCTAAATTAAAGAATGCTTGTTGCCATAAATATAGCCTATCCATTCTGCTATACCCACTTAATAATCCTACAGGGTGACTCGAACCAGCTGCTACAGATTACATCCTGGACAGGTTGCCAGTCCATCACAAGACTAACACACAGAAAAAAAAAACCCTCAACAATTTACACACACAGTCATTGGGAGAATTTAGAACCACCACGTGACCTAGTATCTATGTTTTTGGATGGTGGGAGGAAACCAGAATACTCAGAGAAACCCTGCATGCACAGAATCCAGAAATCTTCTGTTCATGAGGTGGCAGTGCAAGCATTACATGGTTAGTGTTAGCAATCACACCTATTTTAAGGTTAGAAAATGTTCTAGGCTACGGCTGAAACTCATTCCAACTCCCAGCCACTGCCTTCTTGAAATTTTTACGCCTTTGCAGTTATTGTCATAACCACTAGAGGATGCATGTCCTATGAAAACAGGTCAGTTCTGCCCTTGGAAACAAGTCTTATGATTATATTTTAGGAAGGAGGACAGTGCCAGCCTGTTTATATGTACAAACCAGTGGAGACGAACCCAGTTTATTTAATCTAATTTGGCAGGTATTTCCGCATCACTGCCTTTGGTTTTCACGCTTCTGGCATACGTCGTGATGATGTTATCTACAACTGCCTTCCCCTCTATCACTCAGCAGGTAGGCCTAGCTCTGTTTGACTTGTGCATCATTTAGCTTTTACTTTAAAAGCCTAATCTTTTGAAATATTGTTGATTTACAATAATAATAATAATAATAATAATAATAATAATATAATAATAATAATAATAATAATAATAATAAGCTTACATTGTCCTATATTGTGACTAGTTGACTTCCATCTCTGTCCATTTTGTGTGAATATTTACAGGTACCATCATGGGAATGGGACAGTGTTTGCTGTTTGGGGTGACTGTTGTTATCAGGAGGAAGTTCTCAGCCAGTCGTTTCTGGGACGACTGCGTCAAACATAATTGCACTGTGAGAACACACTGCTAAAATAACTGTGTTTGCAGGTCAAAAGTTGTATTGATGTTTTCATAGTGTTTGATGTGTAATTGTGCCTGTGTGTGTGTGTGTATATCCAGGTAATCCAATACATAGGTGAAATCTGCCGTTATCTGCTGGCCCAGCCTGTTCGTCCATCTGAGGCTCATCACAAGGTTCGAGTTGCCATTGGAAACGGGCTTCGCCCATCTGTGTGGGAAGAGTTTGTCCGGAGATTCAGAATCCAACGAGTTGGGGAATTTTATGGTGCAACTGAATGCAACTGCAGCCTGATCAATATTGATGGAAAGGTGTGCTTCTATGCAACTTCTTGGGAAGCCAGATGATTTGAAAGCAGTCTTGTCTCATGAGGTGTGTTTACACGTCTAGGTGGGATCGTGTGGCTTCAGTAGCCGCATCCTTCCCAGCTTTTACCCCATCAGACTAGTCAAGGTGAAGCAGGATCAGAGAGAGCTGCTCAGAGATTCACAGGGACTCTGTATACCCTGTCTGCCTGGTAAAATCTCTCTCACACACACATAAATAACACCTCAACGGGGAAAAAAAACCATGTTGCATATAATCAACAAAGGTTCTGTATGTGTCCACCTCTGCAGGGGAACCGGGTACGTTAGTGGGCCGCATCAATGACACCGATCCACTCAGGAGATTTGACGGTTATGCTAATCACGATTCAACAAAACAAAAAATAGCTCACAATGTATTCAAGATGGGAGACACTGCTTATATCTCAGGCACGTTTTATTCTGTCTCTTTATAATCACTATGGTGTTTTTTTTGTGATGTGTAAGTATTTGATATCCAGTTTTTCTATGTTCATTCAAAGGCATCCAATTTTAGAAAGCTCAATTACAAATTGCCCCAACATGTAGTGAGCCTTTTTCCTATTTATGATCATTTTCTCCCCAGTTCATGATCAGACATGCTTCTGTTCACTGAGCTTTTGCAAAAACAAGTGATGCTTATTAGACACTGGAATGTTATTGTTTTATTTTATTTCTGCAAGAAAACTCAGAAAAGTGAACAAATGATTGACACCAGGAGCATTAGTTTGTGCTTCAGTTAAGTCCTAAGAACATTTAGCTTATAGATGCCCCCCATTTACAAAACTGCTAAACTTGTGTTGTCCGAAATTTAAATCTGAGTGAGTAAATATCGAAAAATTTTGACTGAATTTCAGTCATTACAAAATACAATTTAATTAATGTAATCTCCTCCAGGGATAATGATGAACATAATTTCTATGTCTCTAATCATCAGGTGATGTGCTGGTGATGGATGAATATGGCTACATGTATTTTAAGGACCGTAGTGGAGACACATTTCGATGGCGGGGGGAGAATGTTTCCACCACAGAGGTGGAGGGGGTTCTCAGTGGTCTCCTGGGACATGCTGATGTAGCTGTCTTTGGGGTGTCTGTACCAGGTATGGATAAGATGAGACATTTAGAATGGGAAAAATGTACACTTCAAGCATGATAAACTAGAGTTTTTAAAAAAAAGTTAAAAGTTGTGTGGCAAAGCATTTATTGTTTCATCTGTCTGTATCTGTGTGTGAGCAGGTGTTGAAGGAAAAGCGGGTATGGCAGCTATAGCTCATTCAGGAAGTCACTTGGACCTTGATGCATTCTTGACTGCTGTACAAAAAGCCCTTCCCTCCTACGCACGGCCGGTCTTCCTACGACTCATGCCGTCTGTTGACACCACAGGTGAGAAAACAGTTCAAGGACATGAGCATGTTTCTAAAAAAAATAAAAAGCAACTTATTTTCCTCCCTTTTATTCTCAGGCACTTTCAAAATTCAAAAGGTTCGTCTGCAGAGGGAAGGATATAAACCACAAGACACAGAGGAACAGATCTATTTTCTAAACAGTCTTGCTGGATGTTATGAGGCTGTTACTGATGAACTATATAACGCCATTATAGAGGGTAAAGTGTCTCTATGAGACAAGAAGATGCCCAAGACACAGATAAAGTGCTCTCTTTTCACACAAAAAAAACTGAAAAAAACAAAAAGCCATTGCCCAATATGATGTATCATGTCCCAAAAATGTAGCTCTAAAATTATACAGGCTTAATGGCATTTTGAGACATGAAAAGACTTAAAAATTTTATATCCAATAAAGTGAGAAGAAAAAAAAAAAAAGAACTAAAGGAATCAGAGAGGACTGACCTCCACCTTGTCATTAAATGTGGACATTATTGTTATTTAGAAGTTAGGAGCTTGAAGTCAGAAGCTGTAATGACAAAATTATCCCCAAATAGAAAAGAATCCATTAAAAAATATCCCGGATCCAGGCGGTGATCCATCACACCCTAAAACCTAACAATTCATTTCTTACTCTATTTCTGAAATTTCCTGAAAATTTAATCAAAATCAATCCATAACCTTTTGACTTATGTTACTAGCAGACAGACAGACAGACGGACAGACAGACGGACAGACAGACAGACGGACAGACAGACAGATGGATGGACGGACAGACAGAGACAGACAGAAAGACCAACGCTGCTCAAGGCATGAGCTCTTCCTTTACAAGATAAAAAAAAAAACCCAAAAAACATGTAAAATGTCATTAGATAATTAAACGTCATTAGATAAAACCCATCTTTAATTAAAAGTGTGACTCCAGTTATAAGGCATAGCCATTCACACACTTTTCAAGTATTTTATTTTTGTTTAACACATAAAAAAATCCTACCTACGTATTGTCATTCGTCCTGAACTTGATAATAATATCCTGACACTCAAACTGTTTGATCAGACTCCAAAATCACACTTCAGTCCATTTCTTCTTCTTGGAACCAAATATTAAACACATTTTTTTTTTTTACTTCATATTGACAAAAAAAAACACCATATTTTTGTCATATGGTGCATTTTAAAAACACAACTCTGTTATCAAAATTGTCACTTCTGAAATGTAACTATACAAAATAAATGCAAAGCTGGATGTATTTGGAAATATAGCTTGTTACTTTAACGATGGAACATTTATTTTCTCAGTGATGCGCTCCCTATTGATGATTAATTCAGCATCCATTTTGCATCCTACCAGCTGTGAGTTCTCTCCAACCAGAGAGACAGTCTTATCTTGACTTTTGTGTTATTGCCTGTTCGGTCGCTTTCTCTTCCATTTCTTCTCCTCCTCTGATACTGTCTTGTCTTTTGGTGCTGAATCAGCCAAGGTGCTTATTCTAAACATCTGGTGTCTTTTATCTGTTTGTTAGCATGTGATGTGTGTTTACAGCAAAACTTGATTTGATTGTTTTTAGACAAATAAAATGATATCTAACTTTGTACCAATGATTTGAAATGGAGGTTATTGAACAGCTTTCCCTACAAGAAGGTGCTACCATCTCATATTGTAAGATGTTAAAACTTCACATTGTCTATAAATAATTATGGAATGATCCATAGCCATTTTTATCATGAAAGGCGACTCTACGTGACACAAAGCAACTGCTTACCATAACATTACCATTTTTAAGCCTAGACTGGGAATCTACTAAATGCTTAATGTATGGAGGAACACGCTACTTAACAATTCCTAGTACTGGGCTGTATTTTTACTCAGCCTCATCTGTTTTACTGACACAGTTGCCTGTGCAAGGCTTTGTTGTGATCAGGTATTTTTTTTAAAGTGTATTACATTTAGGCTACTTTTACTTCAGTGAAGAATCTGAATACTTTTACCACTAACTTTAATTTGTGAAGCTCATAAGATCAAACAACAGCATTTATTATAACTCATTTTCCGAGTAATGATATATTTAGAATAGTTTGGAACAAAGTAATGCCAGACATATCACCACTGCAACCTGCTATGGTTATGTTAAAATACACCCATCCAGTGTCTATTTTTGATATTACAATTCAGTGTGGCTGTATAACCCTGTTACTTTTAAAAGAGATAAGGATTCTTATGAACATTTATCAAGCTTTATTTATGGATGCTTGCTGCTTTCATTGTGCTGTTGTTCAGGGCTCTGTTCAGTGAAACATGGTAGGTCACATTGTATCTGGTCTTTCTGATCTGTTTACTGATAGCAGTTGTATTGTTTAATGTCTTCACCTTTTGGCTAGGATTTGTTGTATTCTCTGTCATGGAACAAATTGCTTTTGCTTCCTTGTCCTCAATCAAATGCATAATGTCAATTTTGATGGTGCTGTTTGAGTCATTAACAATATCTTTCTCTGTTGGAGATTGGCTTTTCAGTTCCTGGTCCTCCCACGTGACAGCAGGGCCTTCCACTGAGTCAAAATCTGACCCTAAGCTAATGTACACTTCTTGTGCCAACACAGCAAGACTACCTCCGACAGATATACTCTGAAAGTATGGGTACACTATTTCAGCAAAGCAATGTGTGAAGATAAAAATAAGTACACCAGTATCAGTGTTTATGAATTCCAGCATCCCTCCATCACAGTCCAGCCTTACATGGACCTTGCTGAGGTGCAGTGAGATGTCAAAGTTGAGGATCTGAGGGGGACTTGTGAGAGCTCTGAGTGCTCCATCTTGTTGGCTGATACACCAGAGTCCTGCCTCTGGACATACTTCAAATTCTCCATTTCTGGGAACTGAGTGAGCAGCCACACCAAGCGTCCAGTTGTCAATGTCACCAACCTGATTAAAACAACAACAACAAAAAGCATTTTCTTTTAAAACACCAAAGAGAATTTCTCCAGGAAAGCATGTTGCATGGAAACAGTAGATCCCAACCTGAACAGACATCAATAGTGTACAACCCCATGAATAATAAAAAAAAAAAAATTGGGTCACAGAGTAAAATTATGCAATGATTTGACTATATAATCTATCCATCCATCCATCCATCCATCTATCCATCCATCCATCCATCCATCCATCCATCTATCCGGGGTTTGGGTTGCGGGGGAAGCAGCCTAGCAGGGAAGCCCAGACTTCCCTCTCCCCAACCACAGGGAATCCCAAGGCGTTCCCAGGCCAGCTGAAAGAAATAATCCCTCCAGCGTGTCCTGGGTCTTACCTGGGGTCACTTCCCATAGGGACGTCCCTGGAACACCTCACCAGGGAGGCGTCCAGGAGGCATCCTGGCCAGATGCCTGAGCCACTTCAACTTCCTCTCGATGCGGAGGAGCAGCGGCTCTACTCTGAGCCCCTCCTGGATGACCGAGATCCTCACCCTATCTCTAAGGGAGAGCCCGGCCAACCTTGGGATGAAACTCGTTTCAGTTGCCTGTATACAAGATCTTGTTCTTTTGGTCACGACCCACAGCTCATGACCATAGGTTAGGGTAGGAATGTGGATTGACCGGTAAATCGGTCTATGACCGGCGCAGAGTCCGTCCTGTCGCAATATAATTAACTAATGTTTTATTCACATTGGAGCACAAGATGTATGAAATGCTGAAAGACATTTCTCTCTTTCGTGAACAATATCAGCTCATATTTAGTTCAAAGGTAACAGCATAGACATCTCTGCAAAGTTGGGATTAGGTCAACAAAAGATGGTAGAAATAAAGTGAAACCATAACATAGCACCTGGAGGAATATGTTACAAATGATTTGGCCACAGTTCAGTAACATGAGTGGTATAAATAGAGCACCTTAGAGAGAGTCTCACTAAGTTAAGATGGGCAAATGTTCCGCATTATTCAAAGTGCTGCATCTACAAATTGTAGAGCAATTTCAACATAATGTATCTCAGCGTCAACTTTTGAAAACTTGGAATGTTCTATAATCTACAGTAGACGATATCATCAAAATATTTTAAGAATATAGAGACAACTTTATGTGAAAGGGACATGAATAGAAATTAGTTTTGCATGTCTCTGATTCTTTGGCCCTCAGATGACATGGCAAAAAAATAGCCAAGACCCAAATCACTCCATAAGGATGGAAACATTCTTCTCCCACAGGTCTATCAACTGGTCTCATCATTTCCCAGATGCTAACAGTGTCAGTAAAAAAAAAAAGAGGGATAGCTGAGGGGATATAAACATAGAAATGTAACCTGAGATATGTTGCGGCAATTAAATTCAAGATGAGCTGGTATTTTTCATGAAACAATGAAACTACTTATTTTCAGTATCTGATGAGGCCAACACTGAATTACGGATAAAATGAATTAAGTGAATAAATTCATTTATAAGATTTCCAAACCATTGCATTCTGTTAACATTTTACACAAACAGACACTTTTTTGGAATTTCATTTGTAAATTTTAGCGATTAAAACCAATTTTTTCTCAAATATGAGCTCATGTCTACAGGCAGAATGTCAGTACCTCAATGTCCCAAGTGTGTACTCCTGTTTTAAAGCCCTCTTTAGTCAGGATGCAGGAGGAAGGGTGGAATCGTTCAGGGTTGGCTGGAACAGGGTGAATCTCACACATTTCCTCTGACAAAGGCCCAGAGGTGATCTGGACTCTGTTAAGATCAGGAGACACCCTCAGAGACTGGGCAGCTGTTCTGGGGTCCAGGGTGACTGGAGCTAAACAAAACACACACACACACACACACACACACACACACACACACACACACACACACACAGAGTTAGTCAGAGGCATTGAAACGACAAAAAGGACAATCAAATTGCATGCATGAGGGGACACTAACTGTAGGGGGCGATGTCTTTAATCTTCTTCCACACAGCATACAGGAGGTTACCCAAGTGTTTCGCCACATCAATTAGAGGTTTGCAAAACGTCTGTTGCATCTTGTGGTTTATCCATGTGCTGTAGGGAATTAGTGGACACCTATTTAAAGCTCTTTTCACATGTGTAGGTCTGATACAAATGAATTGTAATGTCAAATACCTGCCCATCGTGTCTTGGTAATGCTGTTGATAAGAATTTGAGTGGTTAAAGATATAAAACATATTATCCCAGTTCTCTGACTAACTTTACATCATTTGATTGTCGTCACCTGTAAAAATTCAGTTCCATCTCCTCCTGCATCGAGCTCCCCTTCAATCAGTTGGATCTTGTCCTCCAGAGATTTTATCACCTGATCCATCTTGACTTTTCTGTCCTCTGCCTTGCTCATCTTTTCCTCCTTTTCCTTCCTCAGAGCAATGAGCCTGGCTGCTTCCTCCTGTCTCAAAAACTGGTGAAATTTCTCAAATTCCTTTTTCATCAGTTCTTCTGTGAGCCTTGCCTCGGTCTCAAAAGAGAGGAAAAAGATCGATAACTCATGCGGAAGGGTTGCAAAATGAGGACATTATTTTCTCAGCTTAGTATGGAAGATGCACCTGATTGAACTTTGAGGAATGTTGACAGGTTTGAATGAACTGCTCAAAGAGATTAATCTTCATGGTCAATCTGTTCAGCAATGTTTTGAGCTCCTCCTAGTGTCCAAAAGAGAAAAGCCTTAAAACTACAGCACATTGCATTCAACATTAGTCAGAGGTTTTTGTAAATGTTAAAGGCCACAGGTAGCTCTTAAATAACATTTAGTGGTGGGTTACATGAAAACTGATGAGATATTGGATCAGTTTGAGGAAGTTATTTTACAGGTACTGTCCGTGGTTGCAAATACTAATGGAACAAATAAGTCTTTGTTCCAATTTTACCCAGAATTGAAGCTCAGTGAGCTACATGCATGAAAACGGCAGGAGATAAATAAACTGAAAAACAATTACCAAATTTGAAACACCACTGTTCTGACAGGCTGCAAGTTTTAAATCCTGTTCACTAATGTGTATTTGATATAAAAAAACAAAAAACAAAACAGCAACAAGGTCAGCTTTTCTGCACAATAAGCTTTTTAAAAATTACTTTTAAGAGCTCTTAGCTACTGTAGAAAAATATCTAAACACTGCATTAATGTCTCTCCTACTTATGCAAAAGCTTACAAAACATTAGTTTTCAATGAAATATTTTTACCACCATGCTGACACTCATAAGTAAAAATGTGGAAATGTCTTTCATCTAAAGCTGTGTTTACAGACTCGTAATTCTCTGTGGTACATTTCCCAGTCCATTATGCTGACAACATTCCAACATCACCAGATCTTCAGTGTTTATTGCTCCTGTTTCATATCATGTGAGACTAACCAGCCATAAGAGGCACAATGATCTGAACAGTTACCACTTCAGATGGGTATGCTCAACAAATCGCTATAAATTCAGCTGAGATAACTATAAAAAGTGTCTGTTTTTTAAAAAAAATGCCTGAATGCTTCTTGGCTCAAATATCCACTTGCTGTGGTTGCAGGAAATCTGCAAATAAAAAAAGAGTTATAAAAACTAGAGTGCAAGACTCTGAGTTATTGAAATCTCCGCAGTCATTTGATGTATTTGTGAGATTGTTTGGTTTGGCTTTTTAGCATTAAGCTACTGTAACTGGAATGCCATCGTTCAGGCACCATGAATGGCAATCATCTACCCTGTTTCCTTGAGGGAAATCAGTAAATTCCAAACAGCTGCTTTATCGGATCCCTCAGGATGCACCTTCTGGCTTTCTGTGCAAGAAGAAAGCCTGTTCCAGTGCCTCTCAGGTCTACTTTTGAGAAAAATACATGTTTCAAGGCACCAAAGTGACCTGAATAGAGAAGTTATTTTAAAAAGTCATTTTCTCTTGTTGCAGTAAGCTACTGACATTTCTTCAAAAAATACTCTGCTGTTAAAACATGTTGGCTGATGCCCTTATGGGCTCAGAGTGCAAGGTTCAGAGTTTAGATTTATGTGTTCAATTCATTTTCAGATTTGCAGCTGCAGCTCTAATGGCCAGATTCTTACCTTGCAGTCAATTGCTGCCTCAGTTAAAAGATAAACCCTGTGCCCTGCATGACTGTCAGCAGCACAGTGTTTACATAAGGGCTCCAAGTCATCCAGACAGAACACAGACAGGTACTCCTCGTGGTCTTCACACCGCTCTGGAGAGTCAAGGGATGAGGGAGTTGAGACGTCTCCCTCAGATCCATGGAGGGGTGCGGGGAGAGAGGCTTGGTCGCTCATGGTTGTTCCAGCACATCTAACACTAGTGTGGCTTGTCAAAACGAAGTCGTCAGGACAAGTGGGAACTGGAGAACAGAAAGGGGGGAGGTGCGCTGATGCGTTTTGGTGTCAGTGTTGCAATGCAGTTCCCATACACCATAAGTGACCTGCAACTGTGTCAAGCACAGAGGAACTAAAGTTCCTTCTAATATCTGCTGACAGTCTCTTCAAACTTAATGAGAAACCAATGTGCATCCACCAGATGTAGCCATATATCATCCCGCAGTGTCAATTTGAAATACTGACCCTGTGATTTATGATCTATATACATATCCCAGGGCAAAACTCATTTTGCACCTTTAATTCATTCTCAGCATAGAGGTATAGCTGTGCAGCGCTGATTAGATTCGGCTGACATTTTGTGCTAATAGTGTACACAGTCACAATTCAGTGCAGTTAACATCCCTGTTTAGCCCTCATGCAAGCTTCAAGTTTTCATAATACTAGATTTAAACCTCTTAGTTTCAAAGTTGAAAGATACGTCTGTAAGTTTGTCATCTGATCATGAAGCACTTCTGTTCGACATACAACACCTCTGCATGGATCTAGTTTCATTGCCCTTTAACTCTGGGCTGCTCAGGTCATTAAAAAAATGGTGGAACGCATCCGTTTCAGAGCTGAATCACATGTTATTGACAAGTGTGTGAAGAACGCCTGTGTGCTCCCTTGCACACAGTTGGTGTGGTCATTTTCTGTTTTTATTGCATTGCCATCCTTTCACTCTGAATTCTTACTTAATCCTGCACTGAACTGAGGAGGAGCCGAGAAAACCTATCATTAAGCGAGCAGCAGGACATTCCCAGGACAGGTCGTCAATCTCTCGTGAGGTTAACACAGACAGATAACTCTGCACGCTCAACTCATATCTAAGGCTAATTTAGAATCACCAGTTATTCAGGCTGTGATTTACTGTCCAGGACAACATGAAACATATCTTCTACAAAAAGCATCTCAGCATGCGCTTGTGTATTCTATAAATTTAGCCATTATGGGCTCCTTTATGTGCTTTCACATTCCTTCTCACCAGCTGAGTGTTTGCTCTCTAGACTGGCAGTCTTTTAAAAATAAAGCAGAAACTCTTTCAGTTCAAAGGTTGAACGCATCAGGACATCATGATCAAAAGTAAAACTAATAAGCTTCCAAGTAGGTTATTCTGCCTCTAAAAATGAAATTAAAACAGCCTTAAATGAACAGCAATACATGACATTACACCATGTCAGTCACTTATATCACAATGGAAGAATTTTGACCCACACTTCTGTACAACAGTTTATTTCCCCTAAAGAGGAACTTTTGTTTTTGGTTTTTGTTTATCTGTCTGTTTGTTTGTTTGTTTGTTAGCAACTACTACTGGACAGATTTTGTATCGATTTATTTTATTTTTTCTGAGAATGGGTCTTAGTCTAACCTGGATAGGGTCATTTTTTAGGCTATATGCATATGACTACATAGTAAATGTTCTGGATGCTTGGCTTAAAACAGATAAAATCCCAACAGGTATCAAATTCAGGATACTATAATCTAGAACAGGAAAAAAAAAATCAGGGATCTTTTGTAAGAGAACAGATTAAACCTTTGAAACCTAAGCTTATTTTGCTCAAAATTGCATTCTTTAAAGGGGACACTTGTAATTTATGACAAAACGTGTAAAATACAGTACATATGTTTCTGGTGAAAAAAAAGCCTTAAATTTGGACTCTTTGGGGCTCTAAAGGTTTAAATAAGCATTACAAGACAGCCAAGAAACTGTGTAGTCATTAATAATGAATCTGTGAATCTAGTAGTGTATACATAGAAAATGAATGTAGGACTAGAACATAGGGTGGAAATCACAATATGGGTGGAAATGAACTGCTTGGCTGGTGTCTGCGCTTTCTGAGTGCTTTTGGTGGTTTGTGGACATGTTTACGTCTTTCTTAAGGTCTCACCACAACATTTTAGTCAAAATAAGGTCTGGTTTTGACCCGAGTCACTGCAATATATTGTTTCTTTTCTTTTTCAGTGATTCGGCTGAAGACTTGCTGGTGTATTTTACTTTAGTTTGTTAAATTAATGAAACATCTGAAGTTGGGTTTACATAGTCTTAAGATTAGATTAGAATCGGATTATTTTTGAGATGATGTAACACTTATTATTTTCACATGAGAATAATCATGATTGGAGACAGAAAAATTACTGCTCACTGAAAATGAAATGATTTACTCCTCTGTTCCTAGTCATTCATTACTAGTTTCAGACGCTTTCACGTGGTTAAACAACTGATTCTGGTTTATGCCTCTTTGGATTTGTCTCACAGTTCCCAGTTAATAGATTGTGTGACTGGGCACCAAACCAGTGAGATGTTAATGTAGTATAGCTGTGCATGGATTTTTCCTTGTTAACCTGTCACAATCAGCCTTGCTTCCTCCAGTATTGCTGCTTGCTACACTCCTAATCAGTTTACTGCTCTCACCTGCCTCTGCCACCTGTTCACAATCCCCATCAGTTCAGCCTGCGTATATATGCATCTTCCACCATTCACTCACTGCCAGATTGTCATTGCTCTCATGCCTGACCTTCCAGCACTCCGACCACAATTGCCTGCCTGTTACCGGCCTGATCTGTCCCCGTCCCCGACTTCTGCTTCCTGCCTTGCCCTTGGAGCCTGCTCCCCAGTGGTAACTGGGTTTCTGTCCTGAAGGACCACCAACCGTGAGTTGTGGATCTTCAGTCATCTTGTTGTGCAAGGTGTCTACTCTGTCAGCCCAGAGGAAGGTTACTCTGCTCTGCTCTGCTCATTGGGAACCAGAGTTCAACTCCAGCACCAAACCTCATCAAGTGGCTAAATTAAAAACTGTTAACCTGCCCAGATTTCTTGTGCTGCTTTTGGGTCCTTTTCTCCGATCATTTCATAACCACACTTTCACTTCCCTGAGGTTAGTGATAATTCAGATGACTCATATATTCTGTTCATGCTTCCAACTTGTAAAACATAGCAGTGTTCATGAACACTCCCTCACACACTCATTTAGTGGGAGCTTTAATCTCAGTCTGTGTAATCTGTGACCAGAGAGGCTGCATGAAAGGAGGTGGGAAGGTGATAATGACAAGCTTTGAGATGAATGGAAGCTGCTCTTGAGGGTTTGAAAGTGAGCAAGAAACTTTTGATTGTCTGAGTGTGTCAGTTCTCCATGAGATGATCATACTGTGGCTATAATCTCCACGCTTGCAAATTTCTAGGAGTAGGAGCCTGTCCCTCACTGCTGTTCTTCCTGATACCACTGTTTAATATTGCTTCAAACAAACATTGAGCTTTTCCCTCTGATTCAGAATTTGTGGATAAAAATCATACAGATGTGTAGAAAATCACAACAAAATTCAAACTAAAAATACATGTTGAGGTTATTTAAATCTCAACACATTTTCTCAGTGTCCAGATATGTTAACCTGAATCCATTTGCTCTTTTATCCACTTCTGGTTCTCCTGCAGGAGGTTAATAAAGCATCCTTATGTGCTTTCAGTACAACTGGTTATGACTGAATATTCCTGGTATTTGAAGGTAGGGTGTAAGACAGTTTTTGCATTCTGGCTGTCAGATCTACACCTCCATACATGAGTTAGTTAGTCGTTGGCATGTACAGACACATCACAGGTATGCTTGTATACCACAGCTACTTTTCATTGTTTGTATCCTTAAAGGTGTCGACGTGCCCGAACTTTTGTGTGCACTCACACCTCAGGTATATCAAGTGACAAACTGGCTTGTTGGGAGTGCCCTGCAGCATTTCCTGTCTTCATGCAGCCCCCTCACAGTGCCCCCATGTGCCTGGCCACTTCATCTCTTGAGGAGTTGACACAGTGGGCTAATTTACTACAAGCTGCAACTCTACAACAGAGCTCAGGTGTTTTTTTTTTTGGTTTTTTTTTTTTTTAAATCTTTGTTCACCTCATTTACTCCTTGATCATCTTCCATAACAATGTCTCTGTTTCCTTTCAATGCTCTGGTGTGAAAATTCACCAGAATCCAGGACCTTCATGAACACGGTGTCTCTGAAAAAGCTCAGAAGAAAATTTCAAACACAGGCACCCTTAGTAAGCTACGAGGAAGAGGTGCACCTTCATCAAAGTATTGTCTGATGAGCATTTTAGTAAAAAACCCAGCCCCTTGTTTAATTCAAACATCTCTGTGCTATTTTCCATTTTGTGCATTTACTGTCCCTCTTTTTTTCTTTCAAACCACTCCCCTGTCTTTGTCTGATTTTCAGCTCCTCTTTGGTGTGTGTTGGTTGGCATAGTAATGGAAGAAATTCTATCCTACCTAAAAGATTAAGTTTTTCCCAGGATTAATGCACACTGGATAAGAGAAATAAGAGAAGAAAATTTGGATCAAAGTGAGGAACTAAAATAAATATAATCTGCAACTTTGTAAACTCAATTTAAGTCTATCTTTATTGTAACCTCTGTTGTGTGTTTTGATGCACACCTGCCAGCTCTTGTGTGAAGTCTACAAGACACAGAAATCAGATAAAATCTGAATGATAGTTCTGAATGAGGAGTTATGATCGCAGGTGCGTTTAACTCTAAAT
The DNA here is from genome assembly GCF_933228915.1 of Telmatherina bonti. Classification (NCBI taxonomy): domain Eukaryota; kingdom Metazoa; phylum Chordata; class Actinopteri; order Atheriniformes; family Telmatherinidae; genus Telmatherina; species Telmatherina bonti. Next base: position 18,655,128 of record NC_136621.1, on the reverse strand, counting down.
GCACATATCAAGTAACAGAGTGTTTTTCATATTGAGTTCTTTTATTTTTGCTGCAGTGTTTTTTTTTTCTCATCATAGAGGAGCTATGTAAGCTCCTCTTGCAGTCCCTTCAACAGATCATCCCAAGACTTTGTTGTACTTTGCCAAAACTGATGGGTTTGCATCTATCTGGCTGTTTTTTTTTTTTTGTTTTTTGTTTTTTTTTGTTTTTGTTTTTTTTCTGGATACCTGTTATATTAGGGCTGTTGCTTTTGTTGGATTTAAAGTGTGGTTCTCACAATTATTTGATACTGCTAATTTTTTTAGACTAAAAACAAACAAAATTTACAAAACTTGTTTTTCTAGTCATTTTTCTTAATTTCAATGAGGAAAAAACGTCACACTAGCCTGGCCATCATTCTGTTGCTATAATGCCCCTGAAGACAAGTAAAAAGATCAATAAAAACAATAAAAATGACCCAAAAAATTATAATGGACCATTTGTATCTATCTGAAAAAAAAAAGATTTTTTAACAAAAAAAATTTATTTTAAAATTGTGAAGTAAAAAATCCTGATATTCGATTTTTCGATTCAATTTTCCACCCTTGTTATATATGAAGCATCACCGAGAACATCAGCAAGTGATACTAAAAAGGAGATGATAGACAGCTGCTCATAACCTGAAAAAAATTATCACTCAATAAACCTGGTGAGGTTGAGTGATGATTGTAGGGATTAGCCCTTTCACCTGTTCTTCATATTTGACACCATCAGTTTTTTACAAATATAAAAACTCTCCATCCTTCAAAAACTGTCAATTTATCTAAAAAATAATGAACACATTTTGACTGAACTGATGACGGGTAGCACACAGCAGTTGCAGTGATGTTTTAAGCTATGATTTGGGGTCACAAATCCAATTGCTTCTATTGTAACTATTGTAGATAGTTAAAAGCAATTTGGAAAATATTGTTTGGCTAAGCCTAAAACAATTATTAGAGGGATCTTTGGTCATATTGTCCCTTGAAAATATGGTTTTTCTTCATAAATTCTTTGATAAACTTGGAGATATGCAGTTACTTATAAGCTTTAAAATAAAGACAGCTAACATTTAAACCAAATAGCACAATCACAAAGTAGTGTGATGAGATATTATGACTGCTTTCTTGTGTCACTGCACATTAAATAAAGCTTTCCTTATCCCAGGTGCTGAAGCTTTAGAGCAGACCAGACAATATCAGGATGACAAAATGCTTGGACTGGTTGAAGTTGAACTTAGGTGGCCGTGTGTGGCTACAGGACGCATGGGGTGTCCCTTGGGAAACCTGGAGACTTTTATTACTGAAAGCCCAGAATGCTCTATACAAATTCTCTGCTCTGTTCTCCAGGTGGTTGACATGTGTGCTAGGATGTTCCAGAGGTCGACCTCACGGTATCCATGTAGCTTATTGAATTCCTCTTAGCGTACAGAAATAGTGTGCAGGATGAAACACAGAGATTGAGAAAAAAAAAAAACATGTAATAAACCCTTTGTTTAGCTGTTGTGACAACAAAGCTATCTATTTTGTGCCCAGTTTTTCATGGAAACAGAAGCTGGAGTCAGAGCTGTTGGGTTTGGGCTTCCAGGTTGATCTTGCAGACAACCCTTCCAGCATTTGAGCAAGCTGTGAAAGACCCGGTTTGTAACTTATATATTTGTGTGAATGTCATTTAACAAAATGTGTTCCCCATTACTATAGTAACTTTCACTGTTAGGATTTGTCCTAATATTTAACTTAATCTGCAGAGATTAGGTACTTCCTGCTACATAACATTGTACCTCTGCCCGTCTGTCCCAACAGCCCAAACAGTTTCAGCTCCACTTTCTCTGAAGCAATATAGCACAATCCACTGCTTCATGGTATTGACAACAGAACCTGTCATCAGAATCTGAAACACTCACACCAGGTTCCAGGACTGATACTAAAGACACTCAGAGAAACATATGCTCCATTTCAGAAACCACAGAACACTTGGAGAGCGGTCAAGTTTAGCGCTATGATCACATCCTACATACTTCTGAAATGAGCTTTCCAATTTTAAGGAAAATTTGCAACTTGAATCAGACAATTGACTGTACAAGGAAAATTGTCTTTATTTCAATGCATTGAGAGTGTGAAAAATATAATAAAATAAATTTTACTATTACATTTGGGGGAAAAAAAATAAAATGGTCAAAAATGGTGCCAACATTTTTTGCAGAGGACTATAATGACTTAGTTAAACCCCCTAAAGGACAAGACATTAAAGTGAAACCAAACACAGAATGCTAGTTGCTTGGTCAAGCTAAAAAAAAAAAAACTACTTCGAGAGAACAACTCCAGCTCCTTCATTTATACAACAGCATGGGACTAACCTTCTTTGCTGATTTGTGGATGGCTGACTGGTACATAAAACAATACTCTGCCAGGCAGCATTGTTGGAAGACAGACTCAAGGCTTCTTCTTCCTTTCTCAACAATGAGTTTGAAGCATTGTGTAGCATGTCAACACTGTAATACTCAACATGTCAAACATTTTGTGGTGCCCTTACAATAAAATATTTACCTTGCTGGTTTTGAAAAAATGTAATACTGAAGAGCACTTATCCTTTCTATAACATCTATTTACACCTTGGTTTTCCTACCACAGTTGCTGGCCTCAGAAACCTGGTAGAGATAAGATGATGCCTTTTTCTAAGTCTAAAACATAGACAGTTTCCAACTGGTAAAACTGGGTGAAATGACAGTACAGGCTTTGTTTCCACATGCCTCCAAAATGCAGCTTTTCACGGACTTTTTCTTTTTCTTGAAGTTGTTGAGAAGCCAATTGACAGGGACCACACAAACACTGGGGATGTTTTTTTTTTTCACTTGTAAACTTATTAATAAACCATATCGACCCACTGTTAAACTAATATTCCACCTTTCTTGAAGGTGAGTGTAACAGAGATAAAATTAAATACAAATGAGCTCAAAGTATTTTTATGAAATTATACTATCATCATTATTATTGTTATTATTATTATTATTATAAATTTTATTATTATGTATTTACAGGATACACTAATGACTTAGTCAAAGAAAAAACTAAGAAAAAATATTTTCTGTCTTTGGGCAATATGAGTGGGCTGTTATATGTCAGTATATATATATATATATATATATATATATATATATATATATATATATAGAGAGAGAGAGAGAGAGAGAGAGAGAGAGAGAGAGAGAGAGAGAGAGAGAGAGAGAGAGAGACAGACATAATAATGTGTGGTCCTAACCTGGGGCCTTTCTCTGTGGAGTCTTTGTGCTATCCTTGTACCTATATGGGTTCTTTCTTGGTTCCACAGTCAATAAAATATGTTAAGTTTATATGTGATTCAAAATTCACCAAGAGTCTAAGCATAAGTAATTGTTAGTCCTGCATGTCTCTGCTTGTCTCTGTGTTGACCGTGTGGACCCCCACAGCCCTGAAATGAATTAAGTGGGTATAGAAAATTGATGAATGGATGCAGTGTTATAAAAGGTAGTTATTTTCTTTTTCTTTTACTCCCCCAAGTGACTCTAAATTTGGTCTGTTTTTGTAACAGTTTAAATCATTTCTCAATTTCACCACTGAAGAGACTTTATAATCATACTACCATGAAAAACTTGCCAAATCTTCCTCGCCAACACTGTGCTCATTGGTGCGTTGAACAGGCAACAGCTTTTGGTGAATGCAGTTAAGTAGTGCAAAGAACTGAAAAAGCAAGGCTTATGGAGCAAATCTCAGTGCAGAGATATGGACATTCTGCAATCAGTCACAAGGACCAAATTTTGTTGTCCAAGGTGATCATACTTGCCCCCACAGAGTGTGGTTTCTCAAAGACTTCGGAAGTGGAGAAGATTGGATGGTCTGCCAGCAGCCCTAAACTCAGCTCCACTAAAGACATGTGGTATCAGCTTGGATGTGCTGTTCATACCAGAGTGACCAACATAACCACATGTTGGCTGAGCTGCAATGAAGGCTTGTAGAAGGTAATGGGATGCTGTCCCACAGAAGTATGTGACCAAGGTGGTGATCAGCATTAGGAGGTGGTGCCAGGCTACTGTGGCTGTTCAATTCAATATTTGGTGTAAATGGGCTTTTATCTGAGTAAACCTCAGATGCAAGTGCACATGAATACAGCATGTAATGTACTTCCATATACTGTTCTAGGCTACATCAACAATACTTTGCTTGATCTTAATGCAGCATTCACACAGCATCATCCTTTTAACTGCGTAGGTGGACATTCATTTGTCTGCCCAAAGAGTTGACATGTCATGAAGGGGATTTTAAATCATAACATTGCAAGCTATGAAAAATTTATCAAGTGAAAAAAAAAACTGTTTAAACTTGTGATTTAGCTTCAAGCAAGTTTTCCCCATCACAATAAAGTATAGGTGTTTGATTAAGTGAATAAAGTCGAACAAGTGAGAAATTGTTGTATTGGAAAAATGTCATTGGTTATTTGCTTTGATATTATTTAACCTGATTTTTTAAAATAGGATGAGCACTTCAGTTGTAATAATCAGTTATTTACTAAAATATGGACACTTTCTAGGGTGGTCTCATATGCCATTTCTCATCCAATCTGTGGCCCTGCCTGACCCTTTTTTTGTTTTTGTTTTTTTCTCTAGACCTGCGTGTGCATATGTTACTTGACATCAGTGATCGTCTGGCTATAGGTATAAGGGATTTAAAAAAAAAAAAAAAAAAAAAAAAACCATCCCTGCCGACATGGACACGCCTAATTGCTGATCCATCTGCTTCCTATGGAGAGCGTCTTCCTCTGTTCTTAAAGGGGAGTGGCACCATTTCCACAAAGGGATTAGTTAAAGTACAATTGACCTGTTGTTGTAATTAATTTTCGAAAGATGTCATGGCTAATCAAATCTAACAGGATATGACAGTCATGATCCATTTTCACCATGAAACGGAAACATAGTGACTATTGTTGGAAGATTTTCGGAGAACAGCTAGTTCCTCTCCAAGCAAGACAGACATCCCCTTTAACTTTAGACATCTACTCCGCCATGTAGCCAGTGTCGGCGTAATACAACAGCGGGACCGTCGTCTTGTGCATCTTCCTCCTCTGTCTGCCGCGTCACTAACGAGTTTTTCTCCCCTTGCCATGCTCCGGGTCACCTTGCTGCTGCTTGCCCTGCTTTTCTGTGTCCTTACGGGCTCGAGTCGGGGATATTTCCCCGAGGAGCGCTGGAGCCCTGAATCTCCGCTCCTCGCTCCTCGGGTTGTCATCGCTCTGGTCTGCCGCAACTCGGCGCACTCCCTGCCGCTGTTCCTGGGCTCCATCGAGCGCCTCCACTACCCCAAGGACCGCATTGCGCTGTGGTGAGTGTCATCGTTAAAATTAAGCTCTGTGTTATACAACAATTAAAACCGTAAATATAAATCTTTTGGCTGTAATGCCAAAACTTTTAAAGTTGTTTAAGGATAAAAAAAAAAAAAAAACTGGCAGTAAAGTAGGTCTAAATATAAGTCACTGTCACCAGATCTCACGCGGAGCCCGTGTAAAATTTATTTAGAAAAAAAAACTTTGCATGTTGTGCTTGTGTGCAATACATGTATGCTTTATGTTTGTAAATGATATGAAGAAGGGAAAGAAGTGACAACGGCATGGCTCCACGGTGGCCGGAGGGCTGCGTGGACCTGGGCGCACGGAAAACGATGCGGAAGGCGGCTTCCTCCAGCAGAGACGTGCCCATGAAAAGTTCCATTCAGTCACAGATCTTCTCTCATCGCCCCTTGGTTTTCTTCCCCCGACCTCTCCCTCTCCTTTTCTTCCCCTCCCTTTCCTCCCTTCCACATCTCCGTCCTCAAGGCACGACTGGGAGCAGGAAAAACAGTATACAAGAAAACCCCAAAACAAAAAACTTCCACGTGTGTTACCTACAATTGAGGACTTTTTTGTGAGAATGATTATTAAAAAAAATTGCTTTTTTTTTTTTTTAACTGCCTCTTTTTTACCCCGCCCCACACTTCTAGTTTAGTTGACTTTCCTGTCTCACTTCCTCTTAGTTTGTTCTTTTGCCTGCAGACTTATTTCTAATAATTGAGTTAATCTTTTCATTGTCAGCCACACCTGCCAGATTAGATTTCCCCTTCTTCCTTTCTTTATGTTGCTCAGGGGACTGGCAAAGAAAAAAACGGAGCCAGACGCCTCCAGCAGAGTTATATATAATGTGACAGCATGGATCTGAATTTAAAGCTGGCATAATTGATTAATATGAATAGAGTTGTTTGATCAGAGGAAATCCTTAGCTTCTTCTTAATCTACAGGACCTTGAATGATGGATTTATAAGTCATTGTGTCTCCTTAAACAAACCAGGTAGGATGTTAAACTTGTAATTCCCATCTTGCACTCAGCTCCTACCGTGTCCTCTTGAGTTGCTTTGATATACAACATACTTGATCTCAACCTTTGGTCGAAGAACTGATGTGAAAAAGTTTTTAAATTAAACGTAAAGACTAAAACACCACTTGCACATACCTGCAGTGATTAGTGTGACAGAGTGAGATTAAATAACTGACAAGCAGCAACGTACACACACATGCATGTTGGCTGCTTATGGTGGAGTGTGTGTGCTCTGCAGTGACATGCAAAATGGAGTTTTAAATTACATACCCATTCTTTTCCTCTTCTCGACTCTTTCATATCCTTTAGTGCTACAATCCTAAATATTTACTCCCCCGTAAACCCTTCTTCATGTAGCACACATAATCATTCAGAACCTCTGAGGAGAGCGATATTACTGGGGGAAAGATAGACAGACGCAGAGAAAGCTTGAGAGAAAAAGATGGATTGGTTAGTATGGTGACATGTAGGTGTTGAGACGACACTGCTGTGTGAAATTGCCACAGACTAGTGGGAAACAAATACCAGCAGCACGCTTTGTGTCACCCACTACATGACAGGGTTAGTAGTGGATCCATTTCTGTTATATTTACACATTCCTTCAGTTGCTCGCTCGTCTGTGTTGCTGTTCGTCCATGAGACACTGGGATTTGTTGTGATAACACAGACAGCAGATGAATGTGGCTCCTGGCCTTCTCAAGCCCTCACTATGTCTGCGTTCCTCTCTGCCCACACCTGACTTTTTATGATGAAAAACTATTGATGACAAGATTCTGAAAGTATCAAAAAGCTATTGTGGTGCTGGGTCATGAATTTATTTACATTTATAGCTCAATATGCAACTCCAGTACTTTGACACACATGTTTTACCTCTGAAAGTTATGTTTTCTTTTACTTAAAAGTTACTTTTTATTTTCAATGGCAGAAGGATATCCAGCATTTCTAATTGATATAAATCATTGTAGAAGACATTACTGGATCCATCTCGAGCATTTAAATGATCAAACAGCTTGTCTGACTGCAGCAACACCCTGACAATGTTATTTTGGTCGTAAACTAAATTAAAAAAAAAAAAAGAGAGAGAGTTCCCCAAAAAGTTGGAAATGGAGTGTATACAGAACTCTAGGCAAAACTGTAGTAGCTGGAATAAGTTTTATTTTTGTTCCTATGTTGGACAATTTGAGGGCAGCCTGCATGATTTGAGCGAAACCAAGGAAGAGGCGTGTTGATCATTCTGAGCTATTCTGTGGCTGTAGATGAATTTTGCAGAATGAGCATGGTTAAAACTGGAGTCAGGAAGCGTCAATGGCTCGTTTGTAATTCTGATCGAAGCTGCCTCCACCTGTGTTGCTGACAAACTATAAAGGAATAACATCAGTCAGTTAATGTTGTACTTGAACTACAGCTGTTCTTCAGTAATTGGAGACAGAATTTGTAAAATTGACAATCATCAACTTAGTTTTAGACTTTTTTTTTATTTTTTACTTTGAACGGCTCTTCTGTTTTTTTGGCTGTTTCAGGTGAGGGAACAAGACCAAACATGGTCATGCATGTATTTTGCTGTGCATGGTTGTTACTGGACGGGAGGCAGATTGATTTTATTTGAAACATTGATATTCCACATTAAACCTGTAGGGGGCGTCAAAGAGCAGGACAAAATGGTAGACTTTTTAGTGGGTCTTTAAATTAGTCTGAGACTTTGCTTTTGGTGTTGTTGCAGAATGTGGAGATCTGTGTGTTAATACAGTCTTTGAGATGGGATATTGTATCTCATCTCCAAATTGTACAATGCAGCTTATTTCAGCTGCAAGCCAAAGAGTTTTTGCAAGCTATCTGTTTTTTTAGTTTTGCAAGCCTTGCTCTTTGCTATAGGGCTTCTCTCTTTTTCTAGTATGGCAGAAAATAAGTGACTCTGTTCCCCTTTGGAGTTAATTGTACTTTTATAAATGTGTGTTTTGTTTTTTTTTCACAACATTGGCCCCAAATCTCTCCAGTTGTTCCCCAACCGATCCTAAGCAGATGGAAGGGATAGTTATGCAAAGAGAGTATAGCACCACCACATAAATGCATCTAGTTTACCAGCAGCATGTATTTGCTTTTCTTGTTATGATAGAAGAGAACTTTTAGAAAATCCCTGCAGACACACCATTTTGTCAGTCAGCCATCTTTATTGTCAATATTCTATATGTTCAGCACCTACAGATGGATAAATTGTGTTTCCTTCTAACTCACAGTGTAATTTAGAAGAATTAGGACTTCCATTTTCCGCCTTTCATCTGAAACAGAAATTAAGCACCGTCAGCACTTTGAAACAGAAATACATGCCTTTGTGACAACCCAGCCACAATACTGCAATGCACTTTATTTTGGGATGAGTTGTCAGTTCCCTATTTCTTCACTGCAGCTTGTACAAAATGCAGCTACACGTCTTTTAACTGGCAAGTGCAAGTTCGGGCACATCGGTTTAATCTTCTCTTCACTTTTAAATTGCTTTGATTTGCCGTTTTTGAATTGTGTTCCTCACTGTACCTCAGTGAGCTTCTTCATCGCTATATACCTTGTTGGTCTCTCAGGTTGGCGGACCAACTCCTCCTGAGTGTGCTCAAGACAACTTGAAAGCTCAGAGGGTCCCGGGCCTTTGCAGTGAAAGCATCTAAACTGTGGAAAGAGTTGCGTTTGTACATTAGACAGGTCTCCTTTTAATGTGTTTTTAAGTCTTTTTCTAAAATCCATCTGTCCACTTTGGCCCAGTTGACATTTTTATCTGATTTTACTTGATATTTATTATTTCATTTTATTATATAACTTTAATTTTGATTTTGAGGTACTTCATATGCAAAATAAAAATATTTATTTGATCGTTTTTCCCTGTTATGTTGCTCGTTGTAGCACTTTGGATAACTTTGTTATTTTTAAAGTTTGTTATACTGTAAATGAAGTGCAGTTGCCATTCCATCCATCTATCATCTTGTCTCTTATCTTGGGTCTGGTCGTGGGGGCAGCTGCAGCAAAGCCCAGACTTTTGTCTCGCCAACCACATTGGCCAGCTTGTCTGGGCAGGGGGGTATTCCTGGCTTTTCAAACCAGTCGAGACATGTAGTTCCTCCAGCATGTCCTGGGGCCTTACCCAGGTTCTCCCTTTAGTCAATTTTCACAGCTTGTAACCATCGGTGAAAGTTGAACCATAGATCAGCTGGTAAATGGAGAGGTTTTGTCTTTTGACTCCGCTCCATCTTCACAACTGATCCTACTGTTGATCTTTTACTACATTCCCTCACAAGTGAGCAAGACCCTGAGATACTTGAACTCCTTCACTCGAAGCAGGACCTCATACCGCTCTGGTTTAGAACCAAGGTCTCGGATTTAGAGGTGCTAATTCTCACCGTTTCAAACTCTACTGCAAATTGCTCCAGCAAGAGTTGAGATCACAACCACCAGAGATGAAGTCAACAGAATCTCATGATCTGCAAAAAGCTCAATCATGAGGCCGCCAAACTGGATCCACTCAACATCTTGGATTTGACTTTCTGACGGACCCTCCTCTCCAGGACCCTTGTATAGACTTTACCAGGGAGGCTGAGTACTGAGTAGTTGGAGCATACTCTATGCATTGCAAGCCCCCTCTCCCCCTTACAGGCCAGGCTCCACAGGGGGCCTGCCTGGGCAAGGTAAACTTTGAACCAATGTTTTCATATGTCATAGAGGTATGACGTGAGCCACACTTTGTCCGATCCCTACTCTAGAGACCCTTTTGCCATTAGTTACCTTACCTGTGGCATAAATTCCCTGACAACATAGCTCTCAGGATCTTCAGGATGCTTAGGATGGAGGGGTGCTGCATGGTGGTAAGATGGAGGCTTAGAGAAAGGGCATTTTGACTTTGACTAAAATGTTCCTAAGCATCCTTCTTACTTACTTACTTAAAATTTTTATCATTCATAAAACTCAACGTGAATTAGCCTTGTCTTCACAAAGGCAACATTAATAATATTGGTTCTGCATGTTGCACTGATTCATATGTTGCTGCTGTAATAGGAATTGCCATATAGAGCGAAAAAAGTTGTATCTGTACATTTATCCATATGTCAAATTAGTTTGTGTCACATCTCCTTTGTTTTCTTTTATTCTCTCACAGGGTGGCGACAGATCACAACATAGATAACACAACAGCCATTCTGAGGGACTGGCTCGTCAAAGTGCAGAATTACTATCACTATGTTGAGTGGAGACCTGAAGATGAACCCAGGTACTTTGTTTTGTGAGTGTGTGAATGTGGGATTGTGTACTGGTGATGAGCACATTACTTAATAGGTTTATTTTTGCATGTCTCAGTGCCTTTGAGGACGAGGTGGGCCCAAAGCACTGGAATAATCTCCGTTATGAACATGTAATGAAGCTCCGTCAAGCAGCGCTAGACACTGCCCGCGAGATCTGGGCAGACTACCTTCTGGTATGTTATCATCCATTAAATGGTTGCATATATATCCTCTTATTTCAACTCTTGAGTTGTGTGTATTAGGAAAAACTTTTGGTATGTGCAATAAGCTGAGTCATGGCACTAAGATCCTTTGTCTGTTCTAATACCCATAGCTGCTGACTGCCTACTCTAAGAAACTCTCTATATGTCTGTACATTCTGTATTATTAATTTAACTTCACTCTATAAGTCTAACTGTGCAAGCCCACATTGTTTCTCTGCATTCAATGCATTCAAGATTTTCTTCAGTCAGGGTTCTGAAAAAAGCCTGGAAGGTGGAAAACAGGGCTTTTTTCATACCTTTCCCAAAATGGTTATGGTCTTAACATAGCCGTTTTTACTTTTAAGTAATAATACTTTAAAGTGGCCCTGCGATGGACTGGCGAGCTGTCCAGGGTGTACCCTGCCTGTCGCCCAAAGCCAGCTGGGATAGGCTCCAGCTTCCCCGCGACCCTGAATTGGATTAAGCGGATCAGAAAATGTATGAATGAATGAATACTTTAAAGTTTTACTGTAATCTATAAGAAATTTGTCATTACATCTATTTTCATAAGCAGCTTACATATCCTTTGAAATGATTTCTTTACTTTTACCCTAAACTTGCACTACTGTCACATGGTTATATGATGTTGCAGAGCAGTTGCAGTCACTCCCATACATGTCCAAACTTGATCTTTGACCCTTTTGGTTATAAAAAAAAAAATGAACAAAAAAAACCCCCAACTATTCCCCTTCTGGGGAATTACATTACATTGTGCAAATAAAATCTTGTGTTAGGGTAGGAACTTATTTTGCGAGGTCAGAAACGTTGGCCTTTAACCAACAAAACTAGTGAATTCTGTCTTGAGTCTAAGTGGATATTTGTAACAGAGAATCCCTGTTCCAGTTCACTAAATATTCTGTTCCCAAGAGTTTTGATTTAACAGATGTGCAACTGTACAAAGCTGCCATAACTTTTGCTAGTAGGAGGGCATAAAAACACAACATGCAAGATTAGTACTGAATCCTAAATTAGGCTCCGTTCACACTGCAGCTCAATTCTGATTTTTTGCCCATGTATGACTCATCAGATTTTTTAATGGCTGTTTAATGACATGCTTTTCCACAAAAATACTAACATACTGAACACATGAAGATGTTATTGGCCAATTCTTCCAAATTTGTAGTTTCTTTGAACTTTTTCATGCATTTATTTAGAAATTTACAGCCCATGTTGCTGATGCAAGAAGGCATGTTCACACATGACAGCCTTGAAACCACAGAACCTCTTTCACTCGGCATGACCAGTCTTAACAGTCTTAAATTAACCCTGGGGGTAAGTATCAAAATAGTTTCCACATGATTGCCAGGACCTGATGGTTGCTGACACAACAGTGCATCTTGAAATGAAATGGAAAATTCTTTATTCATTGGTGAAGGAAATAGTCAATTTTGTTAAAGAAAGATTTAAGATTCATTAGAAGATAAAGAAGATAGAAATCTGATGCAGAATGTGGTGACCACTGCCAGATAGCATCTCTGGTACCTGCATTGTTGTAAAGAGGTCGCTTACTGAGCATGCTTTGTAGTGTAGTGTGGAAGATGTGTGGTATCTGCTACTTTTTTCAACAGCTTTTGCAGTTTTTATTTGTAGACAATCACTTCCTGCAGCTCCAGTTATCTCAAGCACAGAACCAGTTTTTTTTTTTTATTTAATTCTAAATTAAATTATTGGTTTTATATGCTTCACCTGTACAATGATATATCTGTTTTACATTGTCTTTAATACACTAAGTAATACTTTCTAATATATAGCAGGTATATAATATAGTATATGAAAGAATAAATGTTAGACCTGAAGGAAATCAAGGGATACAGGTTTTGTTTTCAGATGATTATAGTAAGGCAATAAACCCCCCAACAAACATCATTTTTGGCATTCACTGTTTGAGAATCTCTAAACATGGAAAAGCACTTATCCAAAACATAGGAGAGGACGTGACCTTACGGTCAAATGGATGGGCGGGATTTTATCACATGGACTAAAATCCCCTTACCAGCTGTTTGACTTCCAGCCGGTTGGACCTGCACTGTCTCTTTCCCTGACTAAATATCCCACAGATCCTGACTACTGCATCCTCTCACGCAGGAAAAATACCAACAAAGAAACTAGTTGAAATAACACAGTAGAGTGTAGAAGTATCTACTGAAACAAATCCCCGCCCCATGCAGTCTGTAAGGCTTGTTTAAAACCATACACTTTGCAATGAAAAGGTCTAAGAGTCGGTCATGTAGCAGCAGTGGGGAACATGTATTACACGCTTACACAATTGTCAGTATTTGGCCGTTCTCTCCCGTCTGCAGGTGGTTGACTGTGACAACCTGCTCACCAGTCCTGATGTGTTGTGGAAGCTGATGAAGGAGAACAAGACCATTGTAGCTCCCATGCTTGAATCCAGAGCTGCATATTCCAACTTCTGGTGTGGCATGACTTCACAGGTAGCAGAGATTTCCTTCTGAATCCGTGTATCAGACACAGTCCCTTCATATCTTTCTCTCCACATGCACATATTGGATGTGATGTAGTTTATACTTCATGGTTGTGGTAGTTTTGCTTTTTAACTAACGCTTATCATGGACAGGTGGCAAATAAAGGTACAATGTTATAATACATGTTATTTTACAGACTATAATTTATAGATTACTTCAAGGTTAGTATCGTCAATCAGATTAAAAAGCCATGTGTAGACTTTACTTGATGACATACAAAGTAACTATTAATTTATTTTTTTACGTTACTTTTTATCAGCATCATGTTTTTCTCACACCAACACAAAGACTGCAAACAGACTGCAAAGATTAAGTTTCACGTGGTTTCTAAGAGACACGCCACACGACAGATTTATGTCTTATGCTTTAAAATCTTTTGAGAAGTAGGAGGAGAACACTGTGCCAAATGAGATAGTGGACCATGACCGCCACTACACATGTTTTCATTTTGTGGCTACTCAGAAATATCATGCTCTGTTTCGGTTGCCCACCCAAGTTTTCTTTTCTCTTTTTTTAAATCTTTTCTTTCACATATCCAGATTCCATCACAGATGTATAACCAGATTCAGAAAGACAAGAGCAGATACATCTGCTTTTTGCAAATCAGATTTAGTCAAATTCTAATCAAGCAAAACAGTTTAATTGAATCTGGTTTCAAATTAGATACAATACAATTAAGGCTGAGTCTGCTGTACCATGTGGAGTGAATGACTCTCCATCTGTAAATTTATCAAGGAAATATGCTCAGATGTTTGTGAATCTTTCATTATAGAAGTCTATATATGGAAAATGCACTTTTACATGGAAGAATGTTAAATATTGATGTGGTTTATTTTGTTTTCATGTTACAATGTGATTATATTCTAATGAATATCTTGACATTCAATTTTGTGTATGTAATCAGTTATTTATTCATTTGAAGGTAAATTCAATATCCTTTTAAGACTTTTGTTTTAAAAGTGAGAATTAAATTGTTAATCAGTTGGTTTTTTTAAATTATTTATTTGTTATTGAAATTGATTAAAATGGTCAAGTGCTGTTTTTTTTATATTTTTTTATCTATAAAACATCTTTACAGGCTGAATGAATAATGCAGATCAGTTTTATGTTGAGTCTACATTTTAATGCTGTTTTTTTTTTTAATCAATTTCCTTCTATTTTTATAACTTGTAGAAAAATCCTGAAAGTAAATTTGTTTGTGAGGAAATTACATTTATGCAATAAGTCACTAGAAAGAACAAATAAATCAATTTAAAACTGTAAGGAAAAGGGTTTATTATTTTTGTTAAACATGGCTCGCTATTCCTTCTCTAATTATTCAGCAATTTCTTCTTCATGCACTGGTAAATTATGTTATGATTAAAGTGAGCAATTTGTTTTGCAGTAGAAACATTAATGCAATATCCAGCTCTGATGAATCTTTAATTTGGTCTATTTTCTCAGCATGTTGACTCTAATTTTACTAAACATATTTGCTGTTTGGCTTCATGATTTCATAGAATAGATATGAAGTGTCCTATTGTATCTTACAAAAAAAACACCAGATGATCGCAGCTGTTGCCTCCAGTAACTCCAGTAAGTGAAATCGGTCAGATCTGTCATTTTTCTAGTCATTTTCGCTCCCTGACTGCGAGCCCTCGCCAACTTTGTATTTTCAAACTTGGGACTTAAATGAACTATCTGTAACTAAACAGAATTTATTTGCTGTCCCTGCAGGGTTACTACAAGCGTACACCAGCCTACATGCCCATCCGCAGGCGGGAACGCCTTGGCTGTTTCGCTGTACCAATGGTCCACTCTACCTACCTGGTGGATCTGAGGAAAGAGGCCTCTCGCCAGCTGGCGTTTTACCCACCACACCCCGAATACAATTGGGCTCTGGATGATGTCATTGTCTTTGCCTACTCAGCTCGCATGGCAGGTGGGAAATTTGCAAGGGGTTTTTTCATGTTAAAGACCCATAAAGCCAGTTCAATGCATAAGACTGTTTTTCTTTCCTCCCTTCAGATGTGCAGATGTATTTGTGCAACAAAGAAATCTACGGTTACTTTCCAGTTCCAATGCGCGCTCATGCTACCTTGCAGGATGAGGCAGAGAGCTTTCTGCACACCCATCTGGAGATCATGGGTGAGTTAAGAGCTCCAAGACTCTGTAGTAATATGCTCAGTATTTTAGAAAATGGGAGCAGATTTAATCATATTGAAAACAAATTTGTTAGTTTTTGATGGACTGAAATAGATGTGCTATATTGTGATATTCAAAATTGTGTATATATGTGCAGGTCAAATTCTCATTCATAGATGTGTTTGGGGTTTAGTTCATTACTATGCATAAGTGTATTTTCAGAAAGCTTCAAGAACATTCCACTCTTAAGCCCCAAAATATGAATAACACTGCAGCTGCCTCAAGATATACTCTAACCTCTACATTAATAATTGAACAAAAATCAAAACACACCACTTTGAAATAGTAATCTACAATTAGATAAAGCGTTTCATGTATAGACAGTAATAAATAATCTGGATCTTTAAAGGTATTTAAAGTATAGCCTAACGAGGCCTTGCCATTATTCACTGAAACAAAATCCGTGCCAAAAATCAGAAGCAGTGTGTGAATAACGAAGTGTATTTAGTGATTTAGTATTTTGAAGAAACACGTTTAGCAACACTAAAATCCTTCTTCGTATTGTTATTTATATCTGATAAGCAGCTGTATTGAACATTCTTAAGTTGTGAACAATCTTTCTCACTGTAAAATATTAGAATAAATTATTTAGAAACAGACGTATTAGTCTTCCCACTTCCTGATGGGCAGCAGCAGTTGCTTCTCTGAGATCATTGCTAATGTCTTCCTGTCCTAAACTCACTTCTTTGTCCTGCTTCCATCAGCTTCCGCAGATGCATATTCACTTGCTTCAGCTTTTTGTAGCCATTGGGAGGAAGTAATCAATAATTTCTGAAACAAAGTGAGCTGTGAGTTGCTCTTGGCTGTGTTGGTGTTAGTGTTGGTACTTAAGTTTTGCTCTGTTGTAAAAACAAACAAAGAATCCGAAGTGGACAAAGATTTGTACTCTGAAGGAGAAAAAGTTAAATGTTTTACTATAAATACTACCAAGTGCTACTTTTTACTGAGATTTTCATATGTTCTTTTATAGTGTTTTATTGTTTTTATGCTCCATCCTCTTGGTTATAAAATGTGTTGATAAGTTTTTGCAGAACTGCATGTTTGCCCATCTCTGCTGAGAAAACGTCTGGTATCTCTGTAAAGGTATAAAATGCTTCATACTGCTTCTGGCTTAGATTTTTCTTCATCATAAATGATGACACAGTTTATTCTGCGTCATCTTATGCTAAACAACAAAACTTTTTCTTTTTTTTTTATTTAAGATGTTGATGGATAGGAAACTGTTCGTGAACATTAAAGTAAATCTTATGTATAAAAACACAAAATTGCAATGACAGATGAAGTTTGTGATGTATATTTAACCAAAACAAAAAAGTGTGACAGTCTGCATATGATGGGGTTAAAAATATTCATACTGCAGATTTGTAAAGTGGAACTATTATGTGCATTTCAGGCTAATTTATTTTTACTTCTGAGCCCAGAAGGGCTGGGATTGATCAAGTTATTGTCACGAATCGCTTTATTTACTTCAGACCGACCCTCTCCATAGGCTGTCAGATCAGCCTGCGGGCAAAACGAGTGGATTGAGACTCTTCCGCATTAAGCCCCGCCTCCCGCCACCGCACTACATTGGGAGCGCGCACCGCAACTGCTTTCGCCGTCATTGTAACATCTCATAAACAGAAGGATTAGGCTAATATGAACTCAATAAAAAAAACAAAATACAATGTCAACACATAGCATACAGCCCTACATGTTGAAACCTGAATCAGACCCTGAAAACAAAGTGGAAAACAGCAACGAATGCAGCAGGATGTCTCTCTTTGGTAAACTCACCAGCCATCGTTGGAAATAACTTTATCCAATGTTTTCCACCCACCTAATGTATTTGTACATGCCCTTGTTAACCAGTAGAAGGTAACCAATCACCGAACCTTATCCCCCGGGACGTCACAAGGATTTCCAAGTAGAAAAAACTCTCTAAAACTACGCATTTTTCGTCGCCATGGAAACCGAATGCCGAGCGTGCTGGAACTCAAACTCAAACATGCGTTTAGGTGATAAAACACAGTGCCGTTCACATGTCTGATGAGGATTCAATACTGTAACACTGTAGAAAGCTCAGAAAATTCCAAATACCATAATAGCACCCCTTTAAATGCAGGCTATGTTATCAGGATTTAGGTTGGCGCCTGTCAAAACTGCCTTTTGGTAAATATCACTAAATGCACATACATTTGTTCTCTTTGTGAAGCTCCTATGAATTCATAACTGTGTGGAAACATAAAAACGGACTGGCATTTACTTATTTAGGTGGATTTTGATGTAATAAGCCAAGACAAAAGTTTGACTGTTTAATTTGTGTGAGATCCCATTCCCAGGGGACTCACCAGGGGTTCGCAATCCAGGAAACTGCAGGGGTTCTGGGGAGAGCCCCTGCAGTTTCCCAGACCGCATTTTTGGAACCCCTGTTTGGACACATTAGTAAATCTCTTTGTAACTTTCCCTCCATTTTCTTCCACAGTGAAACATTCACCGTTGGAGCCCTCCAGCTTCCTGTCTCTCCCTGCCAAGCAGCCTGACAAGATGGGTTTTGATGAGGTGCACACACACACACTCACACACATACTCACAAACAGACACTAAAACCCTGGCATGTGTGTGAGGTTTTGTGTTTCTGTGCACTCAGGTTTTCATGATAAATCTGGTGCGGAGAACTGATCGTCGTGAGCGAATGTTAAGAAGCCTGTATGAGCAGGAGCTCAGCTGTAAGGTTGTTGCAGCTGTGGATGGCAAGTGGGTTTCATCTTCTTCCTCCTCTACTGCCTGTGTTGTCCTGACTTGTTTTTCTCTAACATGGAGTCTAGATAAATGTTTGCTGAGGATGGCTGAGCCAAACAACCAAGTGAAAAGATGCTGGTTGCATGCCGTATTTTAAAGATGTCCTGAAATATTTAGATTCAGCTCATATCCACGTTAAATATCAGCTGGTTAGAAACGATGCCATATTGAAGACATTTTAATTTGTCCCTTCATAAAGACATTCACAACTGTCCTAATAACCGCATGCTTTATGAGTTATTTCTTTGAAAAATGTTCATGCAACGCTTTGTTTACCATCGTTATGAATATATCACACGCATACAACTTATTGATTTCTTCTCTCAAATCTTTGTTCACTCCTCCTCTCTCCCAGAGCTCTGAATATTTCTGATGTAAACGCTATGGGGATTAAGATGCTGCCAGGATACAAAGACCCTTATCACGGTCGACCTCTCACCAAGGGTGAACTGGGTTGTTTTCTTTCGCATTATAACATCTGGAAAGAGGTGAGTTGCTTGGACATGTGGCTTTAGGCCTCTCAGTCCTCTTGTAAATTTAGCTTTTTTTCTGCTGTTGTAAGTAGAAAACAAGTTAAAGAAAAAATGTATATATGTCTTTTAGTTTACAATTTATATCAACATCCTCCCAGAAATGAAAACATTTTAAACAACAAGAGTTTTCCTTTAAATTTTCTGGCTTTATTTGGACAAAACAATGACACATGTAATAATTTAACTTCCGTCATCGTTTAGCTTTTAGTTTATACACATCTCTCCTAAATTTTATTTCAATAATAACTATGGAAAAACTGCATTATTTTTAAGAACTACATGAAAACCTGAATAAATCTGTAAAGATATACCTCTTTCAGTCTTCACATGCAGCTGTTAATGGTCCTTGAAAAACCTGTTAACATTTTTATATATCTTCTGGGCCTAAATTGTGCTGTAAGCAAACAGATCCAACATGCATGTCAATGATCTTCACCTGATGACAGCTGGATCTGTTGCTTTGACCTAAAGACCACCCAGCCGTCTTCAGTGAAGAAGCCCTGTTAACAAAACAGTGTGTAGCAATTGCTCATATTCACAAGTCACTGTGGACATGGTGTTCAGCTTACATTCCCTACAAGCACTGTCTACAACATATCATAGCCTTATGGCCTGTCAGCATCACTCCACAGTTGTTCAGTTCATGACATTAGTAAAGTCCAAATTATTGTCACTTTCATTACACACCTGCAGCACACAAGAAAGCAAAATATGGAGAAAAATCAAGACAAAAAACTGGCAGATTAAAACAAATTGAAAGATTATATATGTATATATATATATATATATATATATATATATATATATATATATATATATATATATATATATTATAAACCTTACTTATATAATGTGAAATTTATAAATTTATTTATATAATTTTATATAATTTGAAAAAACATCTATAGATTAAAAAACATGAAAGATTAACTGTAGGTCCACTTATCCGGGATCTGGTTGCTAGGGCAGCAGCAGCCTAAGCGAGAAAGCCCAGACTTCCCAAGGTGTTCCCAGGCCAGCCGAGAGATATAATCCCTCTAGCATGCCCTGGGTCTCCCTTGGGGTATCCTTCCACACTGTAATTTTACATTTAGAATAGCATATGTGTGATGTGGTGCTAGATATGTTCTCAAAGTGCAGTGATTCTAAATGGAAGAAAAATGTGTATTGTTGACTCTTTTTGTATGACTGAAGAAGCATTATCCTTACATATTTAAATACGTGTACCGTCAGTCTATTCACAAAACAGCATCCACAACCACTGATTCCTTCACTTTCTTACTGTCACTCATGTCATGAGTTTCATTTTTTGTCCATGTATCAGAAAATGAACTGAATTTTTCTCCTTGGCTCAAAGCTCTACTAAAGTGTCATGAATCATCTATGAGGAACAATCGAACAGAAAATTTTCACATTGTTATGCAAATTTGCATCAACTTAAACTTAATAACAGTGAAATGAATTGGCTTCCCCAACTGCCTCACTGCCCACCCTACTAATCAAGAGTAGCTGAGTGCAACTTCCTCATGCTTTGGCACTTTTTTCTTTCTTTTTTTTTTTTTATGTTGGCACAAAATTCAAACTTAAAAAGTCATTGATGCCAGAAAGGAATTTATTAAACATTACACTAATTGCTTCACTTAAGCATAGTAAAGTATGATCCGGATCATCTGCATCTCACCATCACTGTAATACTCTAAATCCTGTTTGTGCGTGTGTGTGTGTGTGTGTGTGTGTGTGTGTGTGTGTGTGTGTGTGTGTGTGTGTGTGTGTGTGCGTGCACTCATGGGTGTGTGTTTAGATAGTGGAGCGTGGTCTACAGACTTCCCTGGTCCTTGAAGATGACCTTCGTTTTGAGGTGTTCTTTAAGCGCCGTGTCCAGGCGCTGCTGCAGGAGGTGACGACACACAAGCTGGACTGGGATCTCATGTGAGTAGAGCTTGAATGAACAGAGTTTAGTAAACAAAGAGGATTATCATCATCCCCTGCAGTGGTACCCATCCATCTGTCGCATGATATATTTCAACTTCCACCAATCAGATGAAATTGTTTGTGGAAATAATGCATCTTAACGTGCACTGACTGGTAACGGTCCTGCCGCAGTTTCTTAGAAAATGTATGTAAAAGAAATGAGTAGCAAGTTGTGAGTTGTTTAAAATGTTTTTTATCATTTGTTTTAGAATGACCTTTGTAATGTGCACAGCACTGAGCAGCAGATTTAAGTCATTTAAGTATTTGTTAAATATTGACAGGAAATTAGAAAAAGGTTGAAGAAATTTATCAACTCATTTGGAAACACAAATGAAAGCAAAGTTTATTCGGCAAAAACAACTTTTAAAAAGCTTCAAAGTTAACATTTGGTACAATTTTTATTCTGAACACTCTCAGACAAGCTTTATGTAAGTATTCAGGAAGGATATTCCAAAGCTCTTCTTTGTTACAAAATATTTGGGATGTAATTTAATCAGTTATAAAAGTTTGATGCTGACTGGTTCGGTAAAGGAAAAAATCATGGAAGCTCATTTCCATCGTTTCTCAATTGAAGCTTCATTCATGTTAGATTTGTTAGAATCATTTACATTGATCAAGTCCAAGTTTATTTCACACTGCTAATATGCAAACTTGTCAGAAAATTTGCATCAGGTTATTATTGTGTAACGGCAGCAACTTTAGTCGTCATAGCATTGAAGGTCTGAGCTCCTGGACTGTGCCTTGAACATGGGACTTTTCAAGTTATTTATTTAAATGATGGATTAAATTCTTGGTTCTTCAAAGCTAAACTTTCTCCTTAGAATAAATTATGTTTTTAAATACTTTTCTTTTGTACTTTTTAACTCAAAATAGTTGCTTCTATGTTTTAAATGTTCACATCTTAATA
Source organism: Telmatherina bonti (assembly GCF_933228915.1). Taxonomy (NCBI): domain Eukaryota; kingdom Metazoa; phylum Chordata; class Actinopteri; order Atheriniformes; family Telmatherinidae; genus Telmatherina; species Telmatherina bonti. Next base: position 18,633,352 of record NC_136621.1, on the reverse strand, counting down.
GTTACATCGGACGAAAACGGATGCAAATTGACCACTCGGAGAAGTCTGTACCAGACGTCCACAATCTGGTAGAAGCAGACTATTCCTACTGGACTCTTGGTTACATGCTGTCATTACAAGGAGCCAAAAAGCTTCTCCGGGCTGAGCCTCTGGGAAAGATGCTTCCTGTTGATGAATTCCTCCCTGTGATGTACAACAAACATCCAATGTGAGTATAACCCATCCTCTCTCTCGCCCTCTTCTAAGTCTCTCCTCTTTCATTCCTGTTCAGTGGCATGCTTCTTGATCTAATTACATACCCTTTCCTGTCACTCATCAGTTCAGAGTACATGGACCATTTTGAGCGTCGGGACCTGCATGCATTTTCTGCTGAGCCGCTTCTGGTGTATCCAACCCATTACACAGGAGACGCGGGCTACATAAGTGACACAGAAACTTCTGTGGTCTGGGACAACGACACAGTCAAAACTGACTGGGATCGAGCCAAGTCCAGGAAGACTCAGGAGCAGGGGGAGCTGAGCTTCGAGGCCCAGAACTCTGACGTGCTACAGTCGGAACTGGAGAACTGGAGTGCACGAGACGAGCTGTGATGAAGAATCGAGGACGCGAAGAGGAGTGAGGGATACAGAACTCTGGCATACAGAGATAAGGGAGATGGAACGAAGCTGTGATGGGGGGTGGGCATGATGGGGAAAACATGGAGGGAACAGAAATTTGGAGATTAAGGAAGGCGAGGCAGAGCTGATGGACACTGAGCTGAGGAAAACAAATGTTTTTCCTCCTACGTTTCTCGCTCCTCTGTTCAATCTTTCTCTTGTGAGATAAGATGTAGAATTTACTCTTGAAGAGTCAGTCAGCAGCTTTAGTTTTTTTTATTGCATCCGACGCTCATGCCTTGTACACAGCCTGATGCATCAACAGTTTTATTTCCTTAATGAATGTTTTCCAAATTTATAGCATAATGCATACATTTTCTTTGTGTATCTTGAAAGAAAGAAAATTAAAAGGGAAAAAATCGAATTATAGTTCTTTACATGTGAGCTCAAATGTTTTAGATGACTTCAGTCAGAATTTGTACCTCCTAGTTTCACAGAACCCAAACTCTGTTATTATAAGTTAAATCCACAATATGTTTTGGGTTAAGATTGGTTCCTTTTTAATCACGTATTACATATATATTTTTTAACCAACTCTTGTGGGAAACCAGAATCCCTAAACTACTGCCTTTGTGTTGTTTTTTCCTCTTCACTCTGTGGCTTGTCAGCTGTTTGGCTTGTGAACTCTTCCAAGTCCACTGGTTCATTCTACCAATGAGAGGTTTGTTTTTAAGTAAATCCTAGATAAAAGCGAACAATAAAGGCATCATTTTCCATAGAAGGAAAGATGTTATGATGTTTCTGTCAAACCATCTTGTGAGACTCAAGATTTATCTACCAATATTTAGTTTCTGTTTCTTACTGTCTAGCTTAGTGTGACTCCAAGTAGCCTGCATGTTGCTTGCATTACTTTTTAATATATCTGTTTTTAATTTTACTTTCTTTGAATACGTCTTTTTTTTCTTTTGTTACCTGCTGGAAAGCAGAATAATCAATTTAGTGTGTCATGATGCAGTTTTTACCCAAACAGTTGTTGTATGCTCTTTGTTAAACAAAATGAATATTTGTATTTAGAAGCCTGTTTTTTTCCTCCTGTCCTTGCAAGTCTTTTATTGTATGTTTATTTTGTTTTTCTTTTTCTTTTTTTTGTTTACTAAAGGGAAGTAAAGTTTTATATAAAAAAAGAAAAAGGGTTATTTGACTGTCATTGTTCTCAGCTGAACTTAGTTTAGACTAAAAAGGGTGAGCTCTCTGAGCATACAGTATCATACAACACTTAATTAATTTAAGTCGAACTGGAACAGCTGTATTGATATGTTAAAATATTTTCATTGACTCCTGTTTGACCACACAGCAGTTTTATTTAATCGCAAACGAGAACATACAATGCAGCAGAGACTTGTTTTAATTACTGCCTCCTGGTATCTGTAATTACATAATGGTCAGTTTGAGCGTCAACAGGCCACCATTACTCCTCCTCACTGGCTGTTTTTGTAATCAACATTTAGTCATGGACCAATAAAGCCTGCCCTTCCTGTTCTCGATGTTTAACAGTTTCATAATGTTTAATTAGAGGTTTGCAATTAAATTAGAGAAAAAAAAATTACAACAACAAGAAATGTCTTCACTAAGCCTGCAGAAATGTAGTACTGTGTCACTGTATGTGTGCACTTACGTGACTCAAAACTGCATCACCTTAATGATTGCATTACATCGCTGAACAGCAGGATAAATGTAAAATGTAAAGGTAAAAACAGCCTACTCAGTTTTCTGTATTGGAAATACTGGCCTCCACAGTACATTGATAAGGTGTCTTATTGGATTCAGGTCAGGAAGCACATTTGTCCAAATAGTTTTACATTTTTTCTTCTTTTGAAATACATATGTGATTTGTTTGGGCAGTGTTCCTTTGAATGATTTATCAATACTAATTACCATCCTGGGTTATTCTTTCTCTGTCAAGAATCTTCATCCATCCATTTTCTAAACCGCTTTGTCCAGTTAAGGGTTACGCGGAACCTGGAGCCTACCCCAGTAATCATTTGGCGAGACACAGGTCTGTGATGAACAGGTAGTCTATCACAGAGCAATAGTCCTTGTGTCAACCATAACTTTTTACATATACTTTTGTAGACAGTTAAAAAATTCATCTCTACAAAACATTTTGCACTCATTGTGTATAATTACAGTCCAGCCTTTCAGACGAATACGGTCTTTGTGGCCCTTCTTGGATGAATAGCAGGAAACAATGGCTTTGGCAGACTGTTGCTCAGGTGTGTGAGCAACTGAAGACTGATGTGACACAAATTGCAGCAGAGATCTGATGTTGAAAAAGAATGAGTAATCACAAGAGCAAAATAGGATCTAGATATTACAACGCAACTGGAAGTCTGAGGGAAGGCTGGGGAAGATATATTGAAGCTGATGAAAATGCGGCATATGGGCATGGAAGATAACTATCAGAAGCTAAAACAGAGGTTCATTCACAGACAGGAAAATAGTAAAAAAAAAAGAAAAAGTCATATCTCCCTATAAAACTGGCATCATATTCTGACACTTGCCTGTTTTCACTCTTTTTTAATTTAAATTAGCACCCTAGTTTAACTATAGGCAGCTGAATGAAGATAGCTAATCAGGGCGTGGACAAAATGTGGAGATGCCCCAGAGCAGAGTGTGTGCGCCTGAGATGTAGATCATTCAGACCCTGTGGGTTGTGGGGTGGGGTCTTTGTGGTTTGTGCTTGCTTAAAACAGATGGTGTGAGATCTCATCATATAGGAGTTTGGTTAAGTAGGAGGCTGAGGAACACCTCACTCTCTTTCTCATGTTTCTCATGATTTAGCTTTTCATGAGCAGTTTTTTATGGGGCCCACTGTGTTAAGCTGATGGGGTCTACTGATGTTGGAGGGTAGTTTTTTTATTTTCAAGCTCGGGAGTAACTGGTTTATGAAAATATTTTTATCGTTGGTTTCAAAGAAACTTCCACAATGTAATTGAGTTTGCAAAAGGTATACTTTTTTTTCATTCTATATATATATATATATATATATATATATATATATATATATATATATATATATATATATATATATATATATATATATATATATATATATATATATATATTTGCCATTAAAAGAGATCTGACTCATCAAAGCATGGATATCTGTAGACCTTTGAAGGTATATGGTTTTATCAGATCTCGGTCGGTGGGGGATCCTTTAAGTACTGTAAGTCATGAGGTGGATCCTCCATGATAGGACATTCTACAAATCTGGAGAATTGAAAGCAACAACAAGCCAACATCTCAGACTTTTTACTAAACTTAAAACATTTTTTAGTGCTAAAAGAACCACTGCTAACAGGGAATAGGGAGCATCCTCATGAATGGGCTACAAGGCTTCCTGGTGGAGCATTGCCCAACAGCATTGTGCTGCACACACCCATCCACATGATGTAAAAGAAAATGTAATACATTGTATCATCGCCTTCTTTCATAGCTACATGACGCCATTCTGATGCTCAGTACTTCACTTGTCTGCATGGAAACTTTGAAATGAAGCTAAATTCTTTTCTCTTTGCATTTTGATTTGTTTCCAACACAATTTCAGGAGAACATTTTCAATGACTGCCTAATAAGGATCTCTCTCCTCATGCCAGGTAAAGCTCGAAAATGTTCTTTTTACAGATGACCAGACTTTTTGACAGAAAGTATAAAATATAAGTGATAGTAGCAAGAACTGTAATAGATGGGCTGGTTTACTATCCAGACACACTGACTGAAGTAAAGCTGATAAGCAAACATGTCTCAAAAGTCATGAGAAACCATCATGAAAGCTAATTTACTATCATTTGTTGAATGAAAAACAGGTACACATCGAGAGTTGCCCAGTAAAGCCCCCAGGGTGGCTAAAAGCTTTGGCATGCATTGTGTGTGCTTGTGGGTCAAAAGTGTGCATACGTGGGTATTATGCTGTGGGAGTACAAATATGAGTGTGTATGCATTCATGGGCAGTGACGTTTTGTCTACGTGACTTAGACTAATCCTATTAGATCTCGCTCTCCCACCTCTATATTTACCTACCTGCTCTCTCTGAGATTAGCCTGGGTATTTTCTGCGTGTCCATCTGCAGATCAGTAAGCACTTTTCCAGTGAGCGACCCAAGGTTTACCAGAATCAGGTCCAAGCTGTCAACTTTCTCAGCTCATTTCACTTACTAGATCTCACATCCAGACTGTCAAATCACCTGGAACGGGTGCATAAGATTCAGCATGATGCTTTGCAGGGTAAATGGGGAACATTAAACTTCACCTGCCAACCTTGGCTGTGAAGGGAAGGTTGAAACAGACCATTGCTCTCACTTGACGCTTGATGTCTCTGCTCTTTGCATTCTTTTCCACCTCTTTACCTGCTGTGTACTCCTGTCCTCGCTCTGCAATCCAATTTGTTGTCTTTTTTCATCCTTCCTTTCCTCCCTCCCTTCTTCTCCTCAAGTAATAAGATTTCTACTGTTGAGCTGGAGTTTTAGGGGGCTGCATAGCACACGTGTGTGCACACACACAAACACACTCAGATGCAACCTCTACCCCTCAATTACAGCTCTGCCCCACCTCCAGCTATCTGTAATCTCCCTCAGCGGACCACAGAGTGCAGGGTGAACAAATTACAGAGAGGAGTGAGGAGGCAGTGAAAGGTGTCAGTAAAATAACAAACTTCACAGGATTTAAAGGGGAAAAGAAAATAAATCAAAAACCACAATGGCTTGAAGGAGGAGTTAATCTGTGGACATATTTCTTGTGGGAGTCGAGGAGTTTCAAGGTGAGCAGAAGTACTTGTGTAAATTCAGATGGCAGCACATGTACAAAGATTGATGGGCTAATAAATTAGCAACAAACAAAACATGGCAGAAATGCTGGCGTAGATCAGACGGCAAACTGAACTGCATTATTGTGAAATAAGTTTCCAAAATGTGGTTTTTAAGCTACGACCCTTCGAAAGTCTTGTAGTAAATCCTCATTCTCTGGGTAAGGTCCGATGATGCTCAATTTCTAACATAATTCTCCCACATCCGTCTTGGAAGTTTCAGTCCAGAATTGTAGTCTCAGGTGGATCTGGCACAGCTCAGTGCCAGAGAGCCAAATCTAATTTGTGAGGTTATCGTTGTCAATTCACAGCCTGCACCGGCTGCCAAGACAGAAATACAGGCTGGGTGAGAGAGATAAAGCTCATTTCTCAGCTCTAAGGCATGAACTTTATTTCAGTTTCTGATTAATTTCTTCTGTGATTTTTGTCTATTCTTTTACTTTGTAAATCTGTGTGTATGTATAATTTCTGAGCAATAAGACGGTTCTCTGAAAACATGAAGACAGCATTTCATAAAAACCTTATTTTTTCAGACTAACTAGTTCAAACTGGGCTGCTGTTATGTTTAGATTATTATTTCTTTTTTTTTTATTTGAAAAGCTGTTGTAGCCTACAGATTGGATTTCCATTTGTATCATTTGTATCAGCCAGTCAGTCACAGTGCCTTCCCTTTAAAAGAGAGAAATATACATTACATGGTAGGACAACAGGGGACTCTGAATACAGATACTACAAACACAATTGAAATGTATTCATGTATTGTAATCTTGCATTGAAGTAAGGTCACGTTTTGACTGAGAAAACATATTTTGTTGGGATTAAGTTCACTGAATACATAACTATATCTTCTTTTTTTTTTTTGTTAGGACTGAGTAGGTTTTTAGGTTTCAAAGGCATTTAAGAAAAAACTTAATTTATTTATTTATTTATTTTTTTACAGTGAGCAATAAACATAAGTTTGGACTCTATTGTAGACTGTTGTTGCAACTGTAACCACAACCAGCAGGGACAGATCAAAGGCCCTTCATAATATTAATTATTTATTATATAAATTATTTCTTAGTTTTTTAGCCTTCTAGATTAATTGCCTGAGTCACAGTGATATCACTCTTCTCTCTCGAAACGGCAATGTGCATCATTGACTATATAACCTTTAACTATGGTTTAGGTGATCATATACAGTAATTTGGCTAATGATTCATTCTAAAGTATCTAGAGAAACATATAGATAAGAAATTCATCCAGGGTTTCAGAAGTCTATTGCCATGATGTGAGACAGAGGGTTAAAAAATATGGCAAAAGGAAGTGAAAACTCTTCAGTTCTTGGGTGTTTCTGTCCTCCAAACATAAAAAGCTACAACTCAATACAACTCATTATGTCAGTATTGTTAAAGTTTTTTTTTATGCTGAGCAACATGAAAATACTCAGAACAAAAGAACATGAGCAGGTCTGGGGTTTGGTCAGAGCCCCTGCTTAAATGTGATTGGCCCCTGAAGTGCCCATGTCCAGTCAAAGCTTGCTTGAGTCCTTGCACATCTGTAAACATAAACCAAAGGAGTACTAATAAATGCATGAGTTATAGATGACTGGAGTATGAAAGGTTAATGTTTTAATTCAAAGTAGTTGAAAAAAGAATCATCTACAAATCACAGTGAAATGTAGATATTTGTTCAAACATCAAGCTGTTACTGACAACATAGAAAAATGGCTGGTCAAATGTAAATATGTGGTATGAATTGGATTTGTGACTGGAGTCACTGGACATTTACTGTTTGAAATTATGTTCTTATGGATTCTGACTGGAACTGTGTGGTGTGTGTTTTTTAAATGATTGATTTGGTGTATCAAGGTTTTATCTCAATATGCAGAAATTGTTTGTATTATGTAAAGCACTTGTGTTACTGGTTGCATGAAAAGTGATTTGTAACTAAAGTTTGATTTTAATTTTAAAAAGATAACATATTTAAAGATACAATAATAAACTGTGCTAGGCATTATGGACGTATTGCATTGATAATATGCAACAGGATCATGTCTTAAAACTATCAAACCATTTTTTCTCCACAGAAAGGTGTCCTATTCCTGTTTTCCATCATGGTGGACCTGTTCCTAAACCACGTTCTGATAGAGAACAACTCAGATCAGGATGAGCTCAACACAGAGCGTGAGATTATCGGGATCCTAGAAAACCGCATTCTCTTGCTGTTCTTTGCATCTGCTGAGTGTGAGAAGTGTCAGAAGTTTGTACCTGCTTTGAATGACTTTATCAAGAAACTGAAAGATCCAGCATACATCGAATACCCCAAACTGCTTGCTCTCATCTACATCAGGTCCTCATCTCAGTTCTCATTCACAATTTCTTCCCACTCTATGAATAAACATAGATATGTTGTTTTATCACGTGTAACATTTCCATCTTTCTCTCTCCAGTTTGGACCAATCAGAGAAGCAGCAAGAACGATTTCTCAAAGAACTGCACAAAAAGACTTTGTTCCTGGCCTTTGAGGACTCATACAGAAAGTAAGTGGATATCAGGGGAAACATTTTTTGAATATGATCTACTTGTGTCAGGTACCTTTTGCAACTCTGCAGCTACATCTTTGAGAAATTTTATTGTTTCTATTTAATTTTTTGTGTGTTTTTCTTTTTCATTTAGGGAACTGCAGTCTATGTTTAAAGTGAAAGATGTGCCGACAGTAGTGGTCCTTCGCCCAGACGGCTCTGTCCTCTCTCCAAATGCTGTGCAGGACATTTCTTCTCACGGCACTCGTTGTTTCCGGAACTGGCAAGAATCATCTGAGATTGTTGAAAGGACCTTTATGCTCAATGAAGAGTTTGATGACCTTAATCTGCGTAGTGCCACCGACCCCGTGAGAAGACTCAAGTACAAGACAGAGGATGATAAGAGGAAAAAGAGATGGTGGAAGCTATGGGAGAAGGGAAAAGACAGAAATGATGATGAAGAGAAAGATGACGCCTGGGATATGAAGAGAAAGGATGCACATAAAGGAACGTGGAGAAGAAGATGAAAGAAAGTGGAAAAGAGCACTTACTTGCTCCTGCAGCACATGTATATTTTGAGAATATGAATTATTCATTTTGTGATTGTAAAAATGATGGCAGTTGGCATATTTTGTTTAGGGTTGAACATAACCCTGCTATTAGTCAGAGAAGAAGTCAAATGTCGTTTTCATAGATGGAGGGAAATATGTGCAATCCCGTTATTACAAGCCCCCAGCTCGCCAGTGAAAAGGGGGAAAGGTTTGTAAGCATTAAACCCACAAATAAGTTCTTTTTAAATAAAAAGGTGTTTAGTTGCAGGCATGAATGTTGTTGCCCGTGACAACCAGACAGGAATAAAGAACCAATACAAAATTGTAACAGGCTTCCCGTCACACCCTGAACAACAAAAAGGGTGACAAAGTATTCACAACAAAACCGCAGTTATTTAAGACACGTTACAAAACACCCCTACTGGGCTCACAAACACAAAGATACAAAGTACAAATCTGTACTACATTACAAAACCACTTTCCAGGCTGACAACCAAGACAAAGTGAGGCAAACTGAGCCGTCAACACTCAGCTGCCCCCTGAATGATTGCCAGCCTGCTTCTTAAATAGGCCTGACAAGCTGGCCCAGCTGAAGATGATGACGAGGCAGCGAATCCCGGAAGGAGCAGTGCAGCCTCATGTAGTAGGGTGGAAACAAGGCAGGTCAACTAATGGTCTAGTGGAGATCACACAGTCCGATTTGCATCAGAAGTAATGTCACGTCACACCCGTTTTCATGAAAGTTGGATGTTGCATTAAAGGGTCTAAACTAATTATTGTAGTGCTTTAGAAATCTTTGAAATCTGGTATTTTATTTAAAAAAAACTGTGATGAATATTGTTTGTCTATGTTTAGTAATAAAAATGTCTGCTAAATGTCAGTATTATATATACATAAAATATACCTTTGGCCCACAAACACTAAACTCATAGAAGCACCATTTTCATCTCACACTGGAGATACACTGGAATTAGGAGAGATTTAAATGGTGGCTTTTCTGTGTGGAGTTTGCATGTTTTCCCCATGTATGCATGGGTTCTCTCCCAGAACTCCTGCTCCCTCCGACCATCCAAAGAATTAATTGCATGTTAGATTAATTGGTCACTCTAAATTGTCCCTTGTGATTGTGAGCATGAATGGTTGTTTGTCCCTGTGTGGCCCTGCAGGGGACTGGCGAGCTGTCCAGGGTGTACCCTGCCTTTCACCCAGTGTATGCTGGGATAGGCTCTAGCGTCCCCTTGACCCTGGATTGGAACAATCGTTTAAGAAAATGAATGGATGCATGAATGGATGGATGGATGGATGAATGGATACATGTATGTATGGATGGAAGCATGTACGGATGGATGGATATTGGAACTTATAAAAGAAGAATATGTGCTGATAAACTTTTTAGCTCATGCTATCTCCAGCCAATATGTATATACACTATCAAAATATTTCAAGCCATAAGTAATGGTTTAAAATGATTAAACAAATCTAAAAACAGTGTTTATTAAAATTTGTGGAACGTAAAATGAATATGCCCTGCGATGAACTGGCAAGCTGTCCAGGGTGACCCCGCCTTTTGCCCAGAGACAACTGGGTTAGGCTCCAGCTTCCCCATGACCCTTCATCTGACTGAGCAGTTAGGATAATGAACAAATTAATGAATAAAATTAATATTTTATGCAAAAATGGAGAAAATCTGACAAAAGTATTTACACTAAAACACAGTGGTCAAAACTTGTCCCTTACGTGGACCTGGCATTAAAATTAAATGTGACTTATATATTTTTTCATTTTGACGGGAGCACTACAGGAGATGACATCCACAAATGCCTAATATAACATTTAAAATGCAAAGGCACAAAGCATAACATGAGCACTATATTCTCCTGGTTTTACCCCTCTAAGGTAGACTGAGTTGTTGTTGTTAGCTATTGTGTGTTTTACTGAATCAATAGATGGATGTTGCATTTTCCAGTTTGTGGAGGAGAGGGACCAGTTGTCAATGTAAGCCTCACCAGTCAGAATCCACGACTGAATGGTGTATAAGTTGACATATTTTGGGCAACTTGCCCATGTGGTCTCAAAAGAGACTGATGCAATAGTTACAGTCACATGGCGAAAACAGCAAGACAAATCACTCAAAAAGTGATAAAACAAATGGTAAAATTACTACTTTTCTGGGATACAGTATCATTTTGTATGCATACAAATCCCCGTTTACACATTTTAGCGTCCTTACATTTTGCTTTACATGAATCTGAAAAACAATAAAATTGCTCATTTTTAAGTCTCCAAATGCATTTCTCACCTTTTTCCTTTGACAATTGCAACATGCTCACACTATTACATCACATGAAGTGTCACAGATGTAACACACACTGTAAACTATCATAAAACAAAACTGAGTTCAAGTCAGTCTGGCATCATTTTTCCAAGTTTTTATAAATTGTAATTAGTTAGTTTGCAACATAAAACACACACATATGCTTATAAACACATGGTTTGTTTTAAAAGTAACCCTCACCTTGTGTATGAATTACTGACATCTTGTGGTAAAGAGGAGCATACCTGAGTTCACACACAGTTGTGAATAGATGGTGGCTGTCAGTGACCAAACTCCTTCCTGACTTAAACATTTTTTCATCTGCAAATGGTTTCAAGTGCAGCAAGAACTGTACTACAGGTGACTGCTTCACAGTTATGAACATGTGTATTGTCATCTTCTTTTTAAGGTGTTGCATATCAAACAAAGCCAATACTGCACTTTTAAAGCCCAGAGCGTTCTCACTTCATACAGAAAGTCACTCATTCAGAGGTGTCATGATAAGAATGCTGGGATAAAAATGGCTGCTGCCTTGAATGTGAACCCACAGCAAGTAGTTATAAATGGCTCATTCTGAGAGAATTAAACCTGAACTTTTCAAGTGAAGAGATTAGATACTAACAGAAGCACAAGTTTAAATATATACTAAATAGATTTGTCATTGACCTTTGATTTATATAACATACTGCCCTTCTTAATATTTATAATTGTTACAATTTTGCCTCAAATCACCGGATCATCCTATACTCAACAACAAACAATGGCAATTTTACCGTCTCACAATTTCAGAGCATTATCGGGACACTACTGCACAGTGGGTATATGTATGTGATATAGATGGGGATAAATTATTCAACGATTATGTGTTTTGTGAGATTTATCTGGACTTCCACTTTTCTAATCTGCAAGGCCCTATTAATCCCCAACAGTAAATTCAAGTTGGAGCAACATGTTTCCACACAGATTAAATCATTTTCAGAGAAGGCCTTACTTAATACAGAAAAGCATTGCCAAACTACATTTCTGCACAGATTATAGCAGCACGGCTGAGCAGCAAAATAGTCCAGATGCTAAACTGACCTGGCTGCAGTGCAGACATGTCACCCTACTAAAACATTTGGTACATGGAGGAGGTCCAGAAATATTGGTCCCAGTTGACAGAATCACACTATATAACTATACATAGATTCCCTGTGGTTCTGCTTCTCCATTAGTTACTGAAAAGTAAGTCTCAGTGTGGCTCACTTCATTAATGCCTCTAATTTATTTATTTATTTTAAGCACATCTCTCATTCTGTAATTCCTCTTTACTCAGAGAGACATGCCTGTTTAGTCCGTCGATTCACAGACACACACAGACAGGCAAAGACTGTGAGCACTTCATGTTCCCTCTGTCACCTTGTCTTTCAGTCCCTCCCTCCTGACGGCAGAGGGGTGCAGAGACTGGGAAGAAAAGCGAGAGAGCTTACTGCCACCAAGGTGAGGAAGATAGAGTCTATGAGTGAATGTGACACATACTGACAGGCTGCAAGCTGATTCAAGTGATCACGGGAAGATTGAACAGAAAAATAAAAGTAAATCTGAAGGCAATTCTCTTCGTGGATTCTCTGTCTGAAGGGGGGATAATATAGGTAAGCAACTGTGAGGATTATCTGATTTAACGGCATGCAAGATTATATGAGTGCGACTGAGTGGACGTAGACTACAATCATCCTTGTAGAGATACAATTCTGTAAAAGTCACAGTTTCTTTATGTGCTGTTGCAGTGAAGGCCAAAGGAAATAATTACAAACATTGATGTATTTGTTTATTTATTTGTAACTCGCTGTAACATTTCTATTCTGCATTCAGAAATATAATCCAAGGCCCATATCATGATGTTTTCCAGACTTATTAAACCTAATTTAAATGGTTTCAGTGTAATAAAATCACATTTACCTGTATAGGCTCCCCAGTTTTATATGTGTGCCAGGATATTACTACGCTTTTCCAGCTGTGTAATTATTTAAAGCCAAATCAGCCTTGAAGCTTGTGATGTTGCAACACAAACAAGCTTGATTTTTCTTCACTTATCCATTTAATTTTTGTTTAATCAAAAATCAAAAACCTGGCCTTTCTTTCAAAAACAGAAGAATGGTTATTTGTCAATTATTTTGAAAATACTTGTACCAATTTCAGGGATATAAAATGTTTCTTTATATATGCAGTAGGTATTAAACAAACATTTTGGAGACTGTTTTCTCATATAGTCTGCAAACAGTACTAACAACAATACCACCCAGTTCTCAAAGAAAGACAAATCTGTAAACACTGAGATACAACAGCTTAGGCAGTATGTGTTTGTTTCTCTATCTTTGTGTATTTATATTACACAGACAAACTCTGAAAATGATCTGCCTACAGAAGTTTTGTACGCAGTCCACTGCATCATCTGATTTCATTCTTTGTATGTAATTTCTATAGGTACCTGTCATAAAAAGATAATTAAATACATTTTCTGTCATTCCTAAATAAAATCCTTTATTTTGTTACTTTGCCAGCTTCCCAATCTCTGCACTGACCTGGTCATCATGGTGGATCTTTTTATTGATCGAGTCCTGGTAAAGAACAACAAAGACCAGGATGAACTAGACACAGAACGTGAGATAGTCATGCGCCTGCAGAATCGGATCCTGATGCTTTTCTTTGCATCTGCTGAATGTGAGACCTGCCAGACATTTGCTCCAAAACTCCATGAATTCTTCAAAAAGCTGACAGATGAGTTTTACGTGGAGCGTGCCGCACAGCTGGTTCTTCTGTACATCAGGTATGTTGTGCCCCAGGAAAACTTGATTTAAGTCTTTATAGCTGTATCTGTACTGACTGCAAATGCAGGACACAATGACAGGATTTAGTCAAAGAACCACAGCAACCTAATAATGATGTCAAATTAAGTGGGTTTTTTTTTTTTTATATCACAGGCTGTGTGTTCATGTGCATATGTTAATAGGATATTGTAGTCCTGTGTGCACTTCAGTCTAAAGTTACTAGCTTCCCTGAAATAAAATCACAGAAATAAAAACTGAATACATCCAAATGTAGGTACAAGTAATGTAATAATGGAATAGCTTGAAAAAATACCTTTCTAAACAATAGCAATGTAAGAAAAGGTTGCAACAAAAATACAAAGACTATTGTAAATATTTATCAATGTAAACTGACAAAAAATTAGGAATGTATGCTCAGCAAATATAAATCCTGTTTAATAATATCCGCTGGTGTTGTATTATACATGATCTAATGAATCATCTTTGTGACTAAATATACATTGTAAGGATGGTGCATATGTGCAAGGAGCAGCATGGCTAAATGTGTGAAAAGTGGCACCAACAATGTGCAACAATCCTCTGCAATATTCTACTGATTCACTCTTGTGAATCAGTAGAATACCAGGTGTGAGCCAGTTACAGATGTACAACTGGTACTTGACTTGCACCTAACTGGTAGACAATGGTATGAGGGTGTTCCTGCAGGGGACTGGCGACCAGTCCAGGGTGTACCCTATGTCTTGCCTAATGATAGCTGGGGTAGGCTCCAGCGTCCATGTGACCTTAACTAGATTTAGTGGATTAGAAAATGGATGGATGTATACTGTGGTATAGTGGTCCCTCAAGACATGGGTATATCCTCAAGTTCACCCTTGTTTTAAAAACAGAAAAAAGTAGCCCCAGAAAAACATGAAAGACTACTTTGTTTAGTTCACCCCAAAAATCCTTCTGTATATTTGCTCACTGTCACATAATTTCTGCCTTTCGGTTTCTGAGAGGAAGAGTTATGAAACGACTGAACTAATACTGGCATGCAAACTAACAAAAGACAGATCTATGTTCAGGTTGAAGTTAATGCAGCTGATGGCTCACTGCATCCGTGTAGCATAGGTAACCTTAGCTGAGCTGCTGGGTGATGTAGGCACATGTGTAGGGACGTTTGTAATTGTAAAAGCAGCATCACACAAGAGATTTAGAGGTGGGAAAACTCAATGCTGACAGAAAAAGAAGCGGGTACACTCCGAGTACCGTGTATACTCTGTAATATACCACTGGATGTAAAGTATTAGGGTGAGATTCTGGAGCCATATGTGTTCCCATATCTCCAGAATCTGGGACCAAGCTCCATCCTCAAGGACAGGGGTAACCAACTCCGGATCTTGAAGTCTACCATTCTGCAGGTTTTAGTGTTTCCCTGGTACAATGCACTTGATTCAAATGAAAAGGTTCTCCAACAATGTGTTGCCATCTTGTGCACCTGCCTGTTAATTAGCCTTTGTTTTGGGCCAGGTGTGTTTTACCAGGGAAATACTTAAAGCTACAGGATTGTAGCTCTAAAGGACAGGAGTTGGTGACCCCTGCTCTAAGATGACAATGCTCTGCTACAGAGGTTATGACTGAGTACCGGCCGAATTTGGGAGCAAACAGGATGGAAATGCTGTGGAAATTGCCTGCTTCGAGTCCAGACCTTGAATACTTGTTGGATAACCTTGGGTGTGTTGTATCATGTGCCTGAGTCACACAACTGATTAACTCCTCCTGATCAAGCTACTGGATGCCATTTCACATCAAGATGTAACCAGGCTGGTGACTTTTTAGAAATATTAGACTTGATTTTGTAGCCTGGTATCTTAATATAATTACAAGAAAGACCTGGTTGGTGTTTTTGTGCCTTCTGTCAAGAGCGATGTCCTTTTTGGCTTTTGGCCATATTTGGAGCATGAGGTTCTGAGTGTGTGTGTGTGTGTGTGTGTGTGTGTGTGTGTGTGTGTGTGTGTGTGTGTGTGTGCATAGTTCAAAATGAAACTGCTACTCCAGCTCACTCCAGATCCACCTGATGCTCCTTGGAGAAGTTGCATGTCATGTTTTCATTTCATTTTTTGCTTCTCGCAGATTTTCCATGTTAGTTGTATTTGTTTCATAATTAGATTTACGGGATAATTTAATATAATTAAAAAGCTCCTAATAAGTATGTCTCAGATGCATTTATTTCTGATTTTTTTTTTTTTTTTTGCTTGACTAAATTAAATAATTTTTTACATTGTATTGGCATAAACGGATGATTAAAAAAAAAAAATTATATATATATATATATATATATATATAGCTTATTTGCATTTGCTTTTGATGACAGAGAAGAAACTCTAGTTAATACTTTGAGTACTGATGATGCTGATCATGTATTTTATGTAACAATTTATATATGATAACAATAGCCATGAAAACTACAATTGAATGGTGTTTTTTAACTTGGACTACAGCAGGATGTAGCTGTCTCTTAATATATAAATACATATAAATAGTTTGCGATTTTTTCTTTCACTTCTCAGTTTGGATCAGTCAGAGGAACAGCTAGAAAGCTTCCTCAAGGAGCTTCCCAAGAAGTCGTTGTTCCTGGCCTATGAGGACCCCTACAGGAGGTGTGTGTGACCAGTCAGTTAGCTGTGTGTACAGCCTGCTGGTGAATAATGACAATGTAAATATGCCTAGCTGCATAAATCCATTAGCTCTTTGGTGGTGTGTGCCAGTATATATGTGTGTGTGTTTCTACAGGGAGCTGGAGGCCATGTTTAATGTGGAGGAGCTGCCCACAGTTGTGGTGCTTCGTCCCGACTGTTCTATCCTCATCCCTAATGCAGTGGAGGAGATAATCCGTCTGGGCCCAGACTGCTACCGCAACTGGCACGAGGCAGCAGAGCTCATTGACAGGAACTTCCTCACGACTGAGGACTTTGAGGAAAAATCCATGCGTAGCTTGAGCGACCCTGTCAGAAGACTTAAGTATAAAGTGGAGGATGAGAAGAAAAAAAAGAAGAAGAAAAATCGCAGGGGTTGGGGTGGAGGTGGTGATGATGATGATGACAAAGTGGATGCAGGACATGGTGACAAGGATGGAGGAGGTTCACCATGGTGATGCAGACCAAATACCGGATGTCAAGACTGTGTTTTTAATCCAGAGGTTGGTGTGATTAGAGATATAAAGCATTGTCACTAAGCTTGTTCTGGTACAGCTTAAGAATGCAGTTTTGTTTAGCCAAACAAAAGCTGTTTCTCAGCTAAATTTCAGAAAACGTGAATTTTTATCTGTGAAAAGGATATTTGAAGTTTTTTCTTGATTTTTTTGTCTGGCTCTGTTAAATCTGTGGCAAGAGAAAGCTGCGGTCTTACAAAAACATCTCCAGATAAGCCAACAAATATTGCAAAACCATGTGAAGCACTACAGCCAAAGGCTCCTCACCAAGGCTGACCTCGGTTTAGAATCAGCTTCACTTTGACATCTTTGAATGTTGCCAAGTTTACAGCGAGGAAAGCGTTTGGTGTCATCCAAGTTTTGGCTTGTTTTTATTACACCCAGGAGGAGTAGTTGAAACCATTTCTCCATTTATGACAACACTGCTCTGTAATGCACTTCATACATGATAATGTGTACCATCCAATTAAAGCTCACCATGCATAATCTAAAATGAATGAATTATTCAACGCCATTAAAAATATTTTGTTAGTGACTTGTTCTGTTTTCAGTGTTTGCGAAATCTAGCTGTAGTTCTAAACTACACAAGCAGCAATCAGAGCAATTCAAAGGGAGTCGGCTGAAATGATGGGGAAACTAGCTGTGCAACATAATCAGTGATTTCTTTTGAATGTGCTGAAGACTATCTTTAGCTTTTGCACACTTCCTCCTAAATGTATTCTACATTGATAATGGCTTTATGTGATCAGTCAGGATCCCCATTTGCAACATCTCTCTCAGAATATGAAAGCTCATTTTTCCTTCTCTCTCTGAGTGTCCCAAGCCTTAAACACATCCTGCCAGTGCCTCCAAATAGAAAGAAGATGCTAGATGACAGCGTGACAGTGTCATGACAGCAGAAGAGAAATGTATCCGAGAGACAGATGATGAAACCAGAGTATCATCAGGTGTCACTGAGGTGTGACGATTTGATTCGTATGATGTGATGTGCTTTAAAAAGGCCTAATGATTTATCTCAAAGCTTAAACATCCTGGAAAGACTGACAAACAGGCCATATTGCTACTAGAGCAGCATTAAACAAAGCGCTGTGACTGTAATGGAAATACTGCAAAAGCTTGTGTTGGCTGTGCAGAACGCACAATAGCCCCTCTCCCTCCATCAGAGCACTGAAAATTGCTCAGTTTTCTTGGAGCGGGTCAGAAATGTTGGAGGAGACAGATGCCAACACAAACACGAACCTCTGTTTATTCCATGTTCCTTTGCTTTTGCCAACACAGCTGCTTATTGTTGCTCACTCAGACAAACCACGACAATATAGTCGAAGCCCCCACACCCCCTCGCATCTGCTTCTCTCTCTCTCTCTCTTTCTCTCTCTCTTTTCCCTCCCTCTGTCTCTGCACACGCGCGCGCATAAACACTCACACGTGCGCACACAAAGGCGCAGACGCGTTGCGCGCTCTCGAGTGCAGAACGCGCAACAAGCGGACCAGCGGATGGAGAGAGAAGGACGGATGCAAGGCGAGGCCAGGAGCGGGAAACCGTCTATCTCCTGGCTGTCCAGTTGTTGTCTTTGTGTATTTTTTGCTTCTTTTTGTTATTTTTATTAAACCCCCTCATATTATCGCCCCGTCTTTTTTTTTTTTTTTTAAAGCATAATAAAGCTCCACATCCGTCCTGATGTGCCGCTGCGTCTCATCACGATTCGTCAAGGATACGCGAAGCAGCTGTTTTCTTTTCCACTGAAATGCAAGGATGTACTTAATGAACGATACAGGAGACATGGGACCGACAATGACAAGCGACAGCAGGGCTTGGTGAGCTGTAGAAATCGACAGAGGGACGCAAAGCAGCCACGGTTTGTGCAATTGTTTGCGCCTACTTATTATTTTTTTTATAGCCCGTTGTACATTTTTTTTTTGCTCCCTCCATCCATCGGAGCTCGAAAGGCCTGCAGCCCGGGCATAAAACCCGTGGGAATTATGATACCACCGTGACGCACAGTCACACAACACAGCGGGGAAGACATCGAGCCTCGACAGGACGGAGGGAGGGTGTGAGGTCCAGCGGAGCGGAGCTCTACACAGCACACTGATCACAGGGAGGGGGGTGGGGGGACAGGACGCCCAGTTGTTGTTGGACATATCCTACTAATGACTGACATAGAGGCCAGCTGGTAGCTACAGCACATCAAAATTTCCCTATCGATTGCTTTTTTTATGATCATTACTTATTTTTTCATGCATCGGGCGCAAAGGAGAGGGAGACAAGGAGGAGAGTTCAGTGGGTGAGGGCGCGGAGATGCGGGAGACGCAGTGAGCGCGGAGGAGGAGGACGAGGGATACCGGAGGATTGACGGTAAGATATGTATATGGGCTGTGAGGATGCACCCCGCCCCTCCGTCTCACTCATCTGTAGCTCTCTCCTCTTCCTCACTAGTGCACATACATGATCAATGCTCGAGAGAAGACAGCCGAGCTGCCTTGCTGCTTTACTGCTGCTGTCAAGAGCCATTTGATCACTAACACTGGGATCTGATATGTTGCTGTCCAGAGGCTCCTACCTCTAGCTGCCATCAAACCAAGTAGTGAAGGAGAGTGAGATGTGAGCCTTGTGAAATATTGATATGCACGTTATTAGGGGTATAGGCACAAATGGCTAAATACTCAGGCTGGTACAGTAGAGGGGGTATGCCATTGCTCATGGATCAGCTGAAATTACTATCACACATAGCATAATAGCTGTCTTGTGTGCTGCCTTAAACAGTGGACTCACACAAACGGGGCTTAAATGCTGATTTGGCTTGCTGATTCACCACAGATGGGGAACATGAGGAGAAAAGAGACACAGAGGAAGAGGGAGCAGACTGAGCGAGAGTCCATTATCAATATTTCAGAGAGGGAAAGAGAGGACTGGGTCAGTAGAGGAGGCCAGTGAGAGAGACAGCTGTGACTGTGAGGGATGCAGAGGGAAAATGTGGTGAATTAAAGGAGAGGATGGGCTGGGAGAAGGATGGCGGCGGACAGTACTTGAGTTCATGTGAAATGCTTAAGAAGCATAACCTTGAGTGTGTCATGCTGCATTACCTTCTTATGATAAATGGAAAGGAATGAATAGGATCACCTTTGAATTATTCATATATTTGCAGATTTTTATAAGGTGACTCATCCATATGTGTATATATGTGTGTGTGTGTGTGTGTGTGTGTGTGTGTGTGTGTGTGGATGAGCATGGCCACGGCAGGCATGCGTGGATGCAAGTGAGAAAACAAAGGTAATGTGGTTTGTTTTCCTGTTCAGATCATTTACATCAACCACTGAGGAGAAAATAAAAGCCAAGTGATTTGCTTAAACCACTCAGACACATTTGTGCACACATACACTGAATTTGGATAGATTTTCTGTCATTTGACTTGTATATGCACCGTATTAGTTTTTTTTTTCTGCTCAGACCACCTCAAACAGGTTCCTATCATGTCCCTTTGAATCAGTCAGACACAATGAGTCAGTCGCTCTGTTTGCGCTGTGAGCATTTCATGCAGGCCTGTGCACAGTGTGCAGAGCTGTGGGCGGATATATCACTGTAATATCAATCTCGTGATGTTAGACTGGATATCAGCTGGGATTTTACTCACGATAAAGCCGTAGGTCTGCAGCTAATAATTATTTTCATCATCAGATGAGTTAAAAAAAAAATCAGTGCTGGGTGTTTAGAGCAAAAAAGAATGGTTTGTAACTAGCTGTGAAAAAAAGTTCTCACTGAAGGTGAAATGAAATTGCCGGAGTGATTTAACTATATATAAAGTATTACAAAAAACCTCATAGTGCAAAGAGAGAAAGTAAATTCTTACGTTTGAATTTTTGTTTTTTAAAGTGACTGAAATGTGTGATTGCTGCCAGAACATCTGCATTGTTTTGTGTTTATCTTAGCTGAGTTCTGTAACTGCTGGCAGGATTACAGCAGTTTATCAGACTGGTTTTTCATTATAGTGCTTCATATTTTTATTTTTACAGCAGGTGTGACTGATTTGAATGAAATATTTCCACAACATGTTATCATTTGATCAAGAGAAGTTTGTGGCACTTTTTACAGAAAGTTATGAAAAGTAGTTCATATATAAAATGGCTTTAAATGACTGTAAAAACCGAAAAGGAAAAATACTACGTATATTTGATAAAAATAATGTCTCTAACATTAGAAACACTTCTATGTCACTCGGTGCTATATACAGAATGTTGATCGCAAATCTCAAGTGCAGATTGTTGCTAGATTCACTAGCCTTTGTTCTGTCATTCCTGTCAATGTGTTTATGCCGTGCAGTTTTTCTCAATGGCAGCAGCTCAAATTTTCTAACAGTTTGGGAACACACAAAAGAAATAAAATTGAATAAAATAAAATTGAATAAAATCTAACAGCAATTCAGTGTCATCAAGTCTATGTGACATTTAACTATGTGTAGTTGTTTGGTGGTAATATTGCTCTATATGTTTTTAATAATAAACTAGAATAGATACAAATGTCTTTATTTATTTTATATTTTGTTTGTTTAATCCCCACCCAAAGTTTAGTGCCATGCAATGTTACAAAAATGAATAATTATCATATCCATCAGTGGAAATCGCAAGTTGCAAATGTAATTTAAAAGAAAATTGCAGTCATTGGTACTTATAAAGTACAAATTATAGATGCAAAACAAAGTATTTTGAAACTTTAAAAAAGGTTTTCCCATTTCATTTCCTTCTCAACATTTAATTCACTGCCTTCACACACAGCTTTCAGGCTCTTTGCTAGTTTGACACAAAATGACTTAATCTTTTCACTTAATAACCCCTAAAAATTACAGGACCAGTAAACATAAAACTCAACATATGTTTTATTCTTCATTTTGTGCCTTTACTTGTTTCTTGGTTAAGTTTAGACATGACTTGGTTAATTATAATTACATTATTATTAAATATAAATTATTAATAAATATATCCTAAGGTTTAGGATAAGTTTCAACTGGGGTTAAAATACACTGCTTCATCTCTTTGTAAATCAGATAATAAGATGGAAATAAACTGTTTTACTATATTTACCACACACTGAAAGCTGACGTCAAGTATTCGAAACAAAACCAGGATGTTTGATTGAGAACAGAATTTCGAACTCATCAGCTTTAGTCACTTACTTTTCTATTAAAAAATGGTTTCACGTAATTCAGTCATTTACTTTCCTAACCACTTAATCCAATTCAGGGTTGCAGGGAAGCTAGAGCCTATCCCAGCAGTATTTGGGCAAAAGGCAGGGTACACCCTGGACAGCTCGCCAGTCCATCGCAGGGCCACACAGAGACAAACAAGCACTCACACTCACGCCTAGGGGCAATTTAAAGTACACAATTAACCTAACATGCATGTCTTTGGCCGGTGGGAGGAAGCCGGAGTACCCGGAGAGAACATGCAAACTCCACACAGAAAGGCCACTGACCAAACCTTGCCCCAGCCAAGGATCGAACCCCCCATGCCACCGTGCAGCACTTAGCCATTGCTAATATTTTGTTCTACTTTGTTAAAATTATAGACACAACTTATAAATGGTGTGGTTTTAATGTTAAATCACACAGACACAAACACACACACAAAAATAAAGATAAAAACAAAAAAATAGTATAATGTTCGGATTTGATATTTGAGCACAACACTTTGACAATATGAGTATGTCACAGTTGGTTAATATTGCAACCTTTCTCTGTGCTTGAGGAAATCACAAGTACACACCAGCTCTGATTTTTTCAGGATAGGGTAAATTTTAAGTTTTTTGTTGACATTTCTTTAAGTATCCGCCAAATAGTTTTGCAAAAATGACATTTGACTTGATTTTATTTACCATAGCAGCAGCAAGCATGTTTTGATGTTATGACTGTGTGGTTCCAGTATCATTAACAGGGGATCAGTGAACCACTGACACATTAAACCACATCCAGATTATTATCAGATAAGCCTGCTGCTCTTTGTAAACTCTCCTTGCTCGTGAGATAATATATACTAGGTCACTTATTGTATTCTTTTTGTTTTACCACAGAGGGGAGAATACCGCATAATCATTCTCGCTACTTCATGGCTTCGTTTGGACTTGTATTTATAATGGATCGATTTAACATATGGAAGCTTTCTCTGTAAAATTATTTTGTTGGAGATGGAAAAAAAACATATTTGGTCTTAAAAGGCTTACAATGTGGGGTTGGAAAGGTTTTGTGCACAGCTTAAAGAGGCTGAGCTTCAGCTTAGCTGTAAAATGTATCCAAAATGAATCACTCAGTGCACTTGTGTAGGCAATGTCTGAGACAATCCCAAAGAAATAAATATGTAGTTAGAACTATTTTTTTAGTTTTATACCATGTGTATATAAACATGCATGGGGATCATTGATTGGACAGATTGTTACAATTGTCGATTACAAAAAAAGCTCACATACTGCATTAAATGAAAACAGAATCCAGTGATGGCAAGTCAAGTAAAATATCTTTTTATACAAAACACAAAACATTAGATTTAGAACATGACACATTTAATATTTTCTAAAACTGTAAGATTATATTGAATTTGTTGCTGGCTACAGGTCTAAAGTAAGTTAGGAAAAGCTGATGTTAACCACTGTAACGTCCCCTCTTTTTTTGACAAAGGTTTGCATAAATGTCAGTGAACTGGGGAGATCAGATACTGGACATTTGGAAGAGAAATACTGTTCCATTTATGCCTTACTTAAAATTCCAGCTTATCAACCATCCATGGCTTTTTTTTAAAAATGTATTTTGGCTTTTTAAGATGTGCTAAATGTTTTCAGGTGAAAGGTCTGGTTTGCAGGGAGGTCAGTCCGGCACCTGCACTCACAATGAATCCAAGCTCTTGTGGTTGGTGCAGAATGTTATTTAATATTTTCTTGCTGAAAGGTGCAGGGCTTTCCATGAAAGAGATGTCATCTGGATGGCAGCATATGTTGCCCTAAATCCTATTCAAACCTTTCATCATTTGTAGTTACTTTCCAGATGTGCGAGTGACCAGTTCCATGGTCGCTAATGCATCCAGATACCATTAGATATGCTGGCTTTTGAACCATGAGCTGATGGCAGATGGCTTTCTTTCTAGTCTGAAGCATGTGGCGTGATTTCCAAAAAGGTTTAACATTTAGGTCTGGATGGCAACGGACCACTTTCCAACTTTGCCTCAGCATATGTTAAATGAGGTTTAGCTCAAAGAAGATGTTAGTGCTCCATGCTCACATATGGCTATTTCATTAGTAGAATCTTTAACATGCATTTGTGAATTAAACTATCAACTTTGTTTGCAAACAATGACTTCTGCAAGTATCTTGAGCCCATGCAGTGATTTCCATGACAGATCCATGCTTGTTTTTATTGCAAAGTCACATCCAAGGTTGTTAGAATCTTTTATTGGTAAAAATAATATTATTTTGCAGTTCTTCTGTAATTTGGAGGCAGTTTTTTGGATGTTGCTGAACCTCTGCCCAGTTTGAATTATAAAATACTCTGCTTCCCTAACGAGCTCTTTTTAAGCTTAATCATTTTACTGACCTGTTGCCAATTAACCTAATTAGTTTTAACATGTTTCTCCAGCTGTTTCTTTCAAGTACCACTGGCTCCTGCCACAGCCTTTTTAGGATGTACTGTCGGCATCAAATTCAAGATGAGCTAAAAGCTAAATGGTAACAAGTCTCAGTTTCTATATTTGACATTGTTTTCATTGTTCTACTGACAATGGGACAATTACAAAAAAAACCAAAAAACATTTATATTTATCTTACTCTGTTTTGTATTGACTGAAAATTGCTGAAATAGGCTTCATACTATGTGGAGATGAATTAGCACACACTTAAAACCATCCATATTCTTTGACATTGAAAAAAAAAGTGCTTATAGCGCTAAAAGGCAGGATGCGCTTTTAACCCAGGGAGTGCGCTGAGGGCAAGATTAGGTCTTGATAAATATGCGGGGAACCTTATCAATTATTTACATGTCTTCATGCAGTTTTAACAGACTCCGTTCTTTCAGGGACTGGAAATCAAATGGATTCCCTTGCAAAAGTTTCTTACAAACTATCTGTGTCTGCCACATGCAATATTGATACATACATCTGTCCTGTATTGTCTTATCTTTCTGTATATGAAGGTGTTACGGGCATGTGTTAAGCTTGGTCTGTTAGCAGACATGTGTGTAGTTCTGTGTGAATATAGTTGGCTAAGATTGCTTCAACTAATGCAAAAGTAATTGCTATAAATTATTTTCAAGAAACTTAGATCTTGGTGTGAATACAACTACAAGCAATTTGCTTCTATTTTCTTTTGCATTAAGCCAAACTTAATGCTTTCCAGGGGCTTAATATGCTATGTATGCTTAAATGCTCTGTATATGGTGTTGATTGTCAACTGTGTTTCCTGCCGCCTACGAATAAATGATAGACAGGGGGTAACACTTTTATTCCCTGGAGTCATGCATCGACAAGACAAACATACAAGCTCTAAAGCCCTGTAAGTGGCTTTGACTGCAGCATGCAAGCTTCAGCCCACTGGGAACTGGAGAGGTCAATGGTTTGAAACTGGCTTGCAGTCACAGAGGGCATTGAATTGTATTTTAATTTTTAAATATTATCTACAGTGGCAAAAAATAATTCTGTGCAGTGTTGTAATTGAAATGTGTTTTAGTGCATAAAGATTTTGGGATTCAAATCTTTTTGACTCTCCATTATCTCTCAATTACCTTCACTTTTTTTCCATTACACACACAGATTCAAACACACACACACATTCAATCATCCATTAGGAGCATAACACTACAAGCCTGTTTTGTCACTGCTGTAGTGATCTACCCCCAGGCACTGAAAGCTCTCTGACCAAAACAGGGTAGGAGGAAGCTTTTATTTTACAAGCTGAGAAATGCTGTGGGTTTTCCCCCTGAATTTTTAGTTTCCAAAAAAAAACACCAAATTCCTGTGGGATATGAATTCACATCCCGATACCATATTAGGTGGCCAAATGATAAAGCCATAAAAACAAACAAACAAATGGAAATGGAGCATGTTACAGCTCACACTTGTATGACTGCCCCCTTCTGCACTGGAGTGGAAAACTCCTCTGCACTTAGAGCTGGACTGCCAGTTAGCCAACTAAATAGATAGATAAATAGATAAATGGGCTGAATTGTGATAAAATGTAAGTAGAATGATGCATAAAGACATGTTGACTGAATGTTGCACGAATGGAGACTCAAGTTCAAATCCTGCACTTTATAAACTGCTGCAGAGATGATATTAAAAATCATTCTAAATGTACTGGTTATAAAAATGCACATTTTTATATATTATTGCATATGTATGTCTGTATGCGTTTGATTTATTTCACTCCAGGCTCTCTACTCACACACATTCACTAAGAGACTGCTGCTTCTCCAAGTAGGCCGACTGGTGGCCCCGGGCTGGATTTTGGTTGTAGTCAGGGTGACTGGGTGTGTGGCTTTGTCAAGGGCCATCAGTGTCCTTGCTCTACTTACTGTGTAGCAACACTTATGGATATGGGTGTGTGAGGGAGAGAGTTAGGGTTGCGAGCAAAAGAACATGCTGCCATAAGGGTTTTTGATGAGACTGCATGAATGTGTGAGTGCCTCGGTATGAATGCAATAAAAAATGAAAATGTGCCCATTCTGTTGGGTCTTTTGTATACAGTGTTTAACGTGTGTATATGTGGGTGTTCATCACAGCAGTCCTAGGGGCTTTATTGCAGTCCTGTTGGTTCAGTGCATTCAAAGAAGGAAGAGAGTTCTGTTCTTCACCGTATATGAGTGTGTGTGCAAGCCAGAGCCTTTGAATGCATGTTGGACATTTCTTGAGGAGTGACCTAAATCTGTCGGCTAACATTACCTAACAAGAAGATGGAGGGAAAAGCAAATTACAAATAAATACACAAGCACACACATATGTTTATGTTCACACAAACATGCATGCTGATGCACATTTTTGGTTCTCTCCACAAGGAAATGATTTTACATTATGCACTCTCAAACTTGTTATTGCAACCGTAATCATCAAACTGAGTGCATCCAAATAAACATGGCCTTATAATAACATAACTAAAATCTCAAACCAGGTCTTAACCTTTCTGAAATTCCTCACTAGTGCGTGGGAGAGAGAGAAGCCCTAAAGATGCTGATGTTTTGGAAAAGCATTCAGATATTGATAGAATCAGAACAACTTGTGCAAAAAAGTATGTTTCAATTTCAGGCGTAAAAAATAAACAGTGTGAGATCGATTAAATGACAGTGAAAACATCTACTAGTTTAACTGTGTGTGACAGTCAGAAGCCATTATATTGTGGTGTTTTCTTTCGTCAGACGAAACAACACAGGGGACAAATATTGTCTGTAGTTTAGCCAGGTATTTAACTTTACTTTGAAATTATTAACACATTGTTGTCTGTTGTTGAAAACTTGCAAGAAAAAGTTTCTTATTGGAGATTTATTATTCTATTCTGATTCTAAACTAATATTAAAAGCCCCTTTTTTCTACTTAATTTATTCAATTAATTTATTAAGTGTGCTTTTTTCAGTTTTTTTTATAGTATTGATGGTCTTTATATATATATATATATATATATATATATATATATATATATATATATATATACATATATATATATGTGTATATATACATATATATATATATATATATATATATATACACACATATATATATATATATATATATATATATATATATATATATATATATATATATATATATATATATATATATATATATATATATATATATGAGACATTGCGTGGCTGGAGGTACAATTACATAATCTTGTTGGTCTCCATCTGAGGAAGAACTTTCTAACTCTAATCTTTAAAGTTTAGTGTTTATGGGACAAATGCAAGAAAATAACATTTCAGTGACAAATTTTCAATCATATTGTCTGTCTTTGTTTTAGTGAAATTTTTCTGTATTTTGTTTGTTGACCACTTTGATGGACTGGGCATGTATCCAGGGTGGGTGTTCCCCACCTCTCGCCCAGTGATTGCTCTGATAGCCCTCAGGGGTTAAGAAACTGAATGAATGAATGAATGTTCTAATATTTAAGAGTTAAATAAATCATTCACAGTAAAACAGTGGCTTTTACCTAGAACAATGCATACAACAATACAACACATTCCTACACAGTTACACCCACAGTTGTATTGATGTGTTTATTTGTAAATTATGTTTAATTTATCTTGTTTATTGCATTTTTTTCTGAACCTAACTGACCAGTAAGTATGGGTTAAGTTTGATTACTGCAGTGACCACTCAGGACTGTATCTTTAATCCATAAAGTCAGATATGCCCTTACAAAAGCTGATAGAAATAACAGACATAATTATCTGGTACGGAAAAGTAAGAAAACAGGAAAATGGGGTGTTCTTTTCAGTTCTTGATAAAAGTTGAGAATCAAATGTTCACAGACTGAAAAGGTATTACAGTAATGTCTCAAAATAATTTTGTTGTCGAAGGTCATCAGTGGCGTCTATGTGCCTGGAATCATTGTTAGCATGGTATTATCTTGTCATATGAGGGAAAAAAAACCAATGCAGGCAGAAATTTCACTTTTATTTTTTTATTCTATTGCAGTGTACATAACAGACACCACATGTTTAACATTGTGGTTTTTCAGAGGTCCTAGATGTCCCATGACACCAAGAACATGCATTTAAGCATTATTTTTGCAGAGTAAATCTTCATTTACACTGCATATCATTTAGGCCGTTTTTTTCTGAAAGTATGCCTAAATAACAAAAACAATCTCAAAGATGCAGTTACATGGAAATGTGTTTGAAACGCACACAAATTACAGCCTTTTGAAAGGAAGAAACCTATTTAAAGCCGGCTCAAATGTCAACTTACCATTAATTTAAAACCTGTGTCAAGGGCAAGTGTATATTAATCTGTTATGATGTTTACTCCAAGTGCTGCATTCACAAAAGATGCTTTCAAAGAGCTGTCAAAGTAGACAATCTATGTGCTGAACAGAAAGAAACACACCAGAAGATGTAAATTAATGACAGATTATTAAAACTGGTCATTACTTCACCAAAAAATAAAGATATGTAGCAATTTCAATACTTAAAAAATATACACTACAGATCTATGGGGTATATTTACATATTGACAATACATGTTTATAATTTTCACTAGGACAAAAAAATATGCAGAACTGGTACCTGGCATTGACTCCCAACACTCAACATGAAAGTCAGTGGTTCAAATCCCATTTAACTCAATCATTTTAGTAGTTTACTGCTCTTAATATGCATCTAGTATAATTACTGTTCTGCTTTAATTTTACCTGCAAAAGTAATGGTAAGGAGTTGGAATACATTGCAAGCATAGAAATACATTTTCATAACTATGAAAAGATATGAAATTAGTCTGTGTTGCATGTTGGAATATGAGCAATATTTTGTACATTTCTTAATTCTTATTGTTGTCTAGTTAGATTTTTCTTTGTTTAACTAAAATGTTCAAATGCAATGAAGATGGCAAAATATGTAGAAATGAAAACAAGGTAACCTGTTATGGACTGGCAACCTGTTCAGGGTGTACCTTGCCTCTCACCCAGTGATTGTTGGGATAGGCTCCAGATTCCCTGTGACCTTTAATAGGAACAAACGGTTTAGAAAATGGCTGGCTGGATGGATAAAAAGGAACGGAAGATGGAACTTACTGGAAGATTTATTAATGGAAATTAGTAAGGTTAATGGATTAAAATACTTGCAAATATATTAATCTATGCATTTGTTTTATGAAATCAAAGGAATGGATTTTATGAATCACTACATAAATTAAAAAAAAGTGTTTGAATATTTAAACTTTATGAAAATGTATTTTTCTTTAGCATGTAGTCACCAGAGAAGTTTAATATTTGTTTATGAGGACACAGATATAATTTTTAGAAACCGATACTTCAGTTTCAATGTGTTTAAGTTTATTCAGAATTTAGTCAGATTTCAAGGATTGGAAATACAAACTACAGCTTCAAAGTAAACAAACAAACAATAAGGCGTCCAAAGAAAACGACGCTGATGATGCCAATTTTGTGTTCTCAAAACCGTTTAATACTGTCTGGTTGCAGCTCCTGTCACTGCCTACTCACAGTCATCTCACAGTTTCTAAGCCTGGATTAGGAAACTGGCTTTTTATAACTTATGGTGGGACTGGGTTGGGCCTTTAGAGGATTTGTCAACTCTTTTTTTTTTATTTTTACATTTACTTAAAAAGAAAACAACACTTACATTTCAGAAATATTAAAAATGCTTGAGAATAATCACAGTATTTATTCCAAGTACAAGAACAAATACTTTTTTTTTTTTTTTTTTTATAAGATCAATGTTTGAAAGCTCTCCAAGAAGTAAGGAAGCTTATTATATAAATCTGCTGTACAGACAAGAATTCCCTAAAGTAGATGCAATTTTTTCAACACAGAGAGAAATATTTACTCAAGTCTAAAGAAGAGAAACATCGGATCAGACATTGGCAACAACATCTTATCTCATCCCAGCATTTCCTCATAGATGTATTGTGATCAACAATATAACCAACACAGATATATCTGACAAGCCAGATAGATTGATTGCATCTTATATAAAATATCCAAACAAATATTAATTATTTGTGCTCTATGAGTTCACAAGCATACAAATACAACAAACTTCCTATCATACCTTGTTACATGACATAAAATCATGCCAAATTAGTATCAATACGATTAGCTTCAGTGCCAACATGTCTACTGGTGCTACTGGTGCCAACAAGGTCAATGGCTATATCATACACACACACACACACACACACACACACACACACACACACACACTCCAAGCTGTAATGCTAGATGTTCAGTCCACACCACAACAGCCAGCTGATTGGAATACTAAACGAGAAAAAGAAATGCACTGCCATGCATTTTGTTGCTGAGCCTCCATCCTCCACGCTCTCTGAGGCCAAAAGCTCAGTCTATATTAAGGAGTCATATTACTGTTGTTCTCTTGTAGCTCATCAGCCTGTGTCCCGTATGTTCCCTCATAAACTTCAGCTGCGCATCATCGCCCTCTGATCACCTCCGCTTTCAGTCAGCTGTTTACCTCGTTACATCTGCTGGGAATGAGGTCGTCTCGACAACATCATTTATTTAGGATTAGTGAAAAGTGGCCTAAACTGAGCTCAATCCTCTTTGTGTGTGTGTGTGTGTGTGTGTGTGTGTGTGTGTGTGTGTGTGTGTGTGTGTGTGAGTGTAGAAAGATTAAGACTCTTTTATGGGTCAGTGACCAGTATTGCCTCTGGCTAATTGCGGACTTAAAACGTGAACTCTCGTTCATGCAGTTACTCTCACAAACCCACGAAGACACACACGGTCCTCATTTCCTGCATCCAAGACTGCACTGTGCTATCACCATGGTAACAGCAGATTGAGCGACTTTTCACTGCACGGATTGTTCAGTTGTTATCTCTGATTTGTTCTCTCCCTGTCTCTGTCTCTATCATTCGGAATTGTTCCCACCCTGCCGTGGTCTATCATGTGCACTGTTTTGTTGTCAGTGCATGTTATTGACCATCCTGCACTTAGACACAACAATCTGCTCAACGAGAACACGGTACACTTCTTCACTTGCATTCTCCTCATTCCTCTGCTTCCTCCCTAGGCTCTCCTATCACAGCTGGTGGTGTGACGTCCTAACTCTTCCTTCCCAGCATGGCTTTCTCACTGTGGTTCATGGGGGTGTGTGTGCTTACTCTGGCTTACGTCTCCCCTTCAAGTCAAGGTAAGTACAATGGCACTGATTTTGTGTCATTTCAAGCTATTGATTCCAACAGCATTTAGCAAGAAATAAATCCCAAACCCTGAAAAGCAATATATTGGGCTATGTGATGCACATTTGTGTCAAAATGATCAGCTATACAGTAAGAATAAATTGTGCAATTTTGAATGAAAGTTAAAGACAAAGTCAAGAACAAATTTTTACATTTGAAGAGATTTGAAATTTGCATTTAGGTGTGTGTGTGAGAAGGCGCATGCAGCTAAAAGATGATTAACCATTCAGCACCTGGGGCAGTTACAGCACACCTGTAGCATGCTACTCACGTTCACATTTTAACCCAACACACAACGATTGTGTTTTAAATGTGGGTTCAAACATGAGCAGCACACACCCTGCCGTTTGTACATCATACTTGAGCTGACAAGAGCAACTGGATTAAGGTAATGGTGATGGGATTTTCTCAAATAATCCTGTTATACACAGATGCCTTTCACATAACAAAATAAGACGTAGCCCTCAAAGAAATAAGAAACTGAAATCTTATATATGATAGATTGTTTTCACCTATTTCCTGACAGTGAGTCGCACATGTGTTATCTACCCCACCGTCATGAAACACACAAAATTGTTACGTGCCCACACACCACATCTATTCTCAAAGGGGGTGTCATAATGGAGGTGTGATTTGATTTATGCCAACAATTGCACTCTCCATCTTTCCAGCGTAATGTTTCACACAGGCATTGAAAAGATAATATTGGGAGTGTCTTTAGATTCACATCATAGTTTGTTTTTTTTGTTTTTTTAAATGTTAAGATTATAGCAAATATACATATGATAGACTGATAGAAGCAATTACAACATAGTATTTATATGACATTTGCAGTGAAATGATAACTGAGTATCAATATCCATTTTTACACATCTAGTCCCGAGAACAGGTATTTGAAGAGTAACTCTGTTTATCAGTTTATCAAATAAATATCTTTGCATTCATCACATGAAGTTGTTTTCTGAAGCTCTTAGAAGATCTTTCTAAAGCCTGAAAACTCGTCATGACTCATAATGATTTCATAATGTGGAAATGTCAGGCAGGCATCACTGTTGCAAACTAAAATAAACTAAGTTGAAATTTTAGCAATTAGTATGAAATATGGCAAATGGACGTGGTATCCGTGGCAACCAGAGGATGAGTCACGATAATTGTTGCACTTGGGTGAACTTCTCAAAGTATCCACAAGCACAAAGTCAGAGCAGTAAGCTTGGCTTTATATTCTTAATTTTGGAATAATTCTTACATTTGGCTTTGTTATTAACAGCAAAAAGTAAAACTGACATTTGGTCATGGATCAAATAACTGTGTAGTTGCCATTTTTATTGGCTCCTGCTCAGATCGGCAGTAATGAAATGTGAACCCTGTTGTTGTGTTTGCTGCACCTGAAAATGCAAGATTTACAGCAGCTAATAAATCTTCGATGGAGTACATGCAGTTATATTTATAACTACATGTACACCAACCCAAGCATTCCTCATTTAGGCTCCAATCTTGACATGAGCATCAAACTGTTGATTAAAAACATGCAATGAATTTAATTTTCAGTTTTCACAATGGCCTGCATACTCATCAACATGGAGTCTGTCATTCTGACGCCAATATTTCATCCTTACACATGTTGATTGGTTTAACCGATCTTAAGAGTAATTCTTAGTAATAAAGTTTAGAGGGAAGAATTAAGTCTTTTTATAGAAAGAATGTGGATAAATATTTAGATATTTTTTCAAAACCATATTATACAGTTTGAACAATGTAAGCAGATATTTTTCACACATTTGATAATGCAAATAAAACATCATATATATGCAGATATATAATCTGTATACCACCAATAAGTGTCATAAGAACCTTGTAAAATACAACACTTGTATGATGAATGTAACATAAAAGTTGTTTTACTGTTGTAATGCTCAGGAAGGTCAAGCTTGACTACACTAAAAATATAACATTTCCCTTGCGAATATCTGTAGTTCACAGTAACGTTTTAAGGAGATTAAGGATAGCTTCATTTAGTGGCTATTTTAATTATTTATTTATTTGTGTGTGTACAGCAAGCGAAGTTGAAAACATCAAATCATATTTTTAATCAGTCAGTAAAAAATTGTTTACATTTAAACCACTCTGATGGTCGTTGCACCAAACAAAATAAAACGCGTCTGAGAATACTGACTGAACATCTCGCTGTGTAGGAATTTTTTCTGCAAGCTGGTAAAGACGGAGTAACTATTTGTCTCAGAAATGATGGTTTTTGCACATTGTGGTCAAACACAGCCTGCTAGGACCAGTTTTGCTTCTTGCAATGGAAAATGGCACAATAAGGCAGGAGTGTCTGTCTTGTATTAATTAGCACATTTCAGATTTTTATTTTTTAAAAAATATGTGCAGAAATTCAATTAGTCAATACCCCCGTCTTATTTCCCACTTCTTCTCTTTTCATGGGTAGCGATGTCCCGGGCTGCCATGCCATTCGGTCTGCTGCGCCGGGAACTGGCATGCGAAGGTTACCCCATAGAGCTACGCTGCCCGGGAAGCGATGTGGTTATGGTGGAGACTGCCAATTACGGTCGCACGGATGACAAGATCTGTGATGCAGACCCCTTCCAGATGGAGAACACACAGTGTTACCTTCCTGATGCACTAAAGATAATGTCCCAGAGGTTAGTATCTGCCGAGCTGCACGTTTTGCTGACAGCACACTTTTGCGTTATTGATAAAAATATGTAGCAAAGCCAAAAAAGATGATGTAATTCACAAGCCTTTTGAATAGCAGTTAAGTGTTTTGGGAACAGATAAACCAATCAATGCAAGCTTGTAGTGTTTTGTACGGTGTGTGTATGTGTGCAGCTGTAATGTACATGTTAATTAGGATGAAACATTACACAAAAGCTGGTGCTTGTGTTGTGTGTCATGTGTAGGTGCAAACGCAGCAATCTCTCCAGCTGAGTCTATAGTGTAGCAGTGTACTCAGCAGTGTTTTCCTAGAAGAAGTGATCAATATTCAGCAAGAGGGAGAGCAGGCAAATGGAGTGTCCTTCGCCTCCCCTTTTCTGTCTGTTAATCATTCTCCTTCCTTTCTTTGTTTTCTCATTCCATCACCTCTTTGACTTATAAATCCACCCATACCCTGTTTTCCAGATGTAACAACAGAACTCAGTGTGTGGTGGTTGCAGGGGTCGACGTCTTCCCAGACCCCTGCCCCGGAACATACAAGTACTTGGAGATTCAGTATGAGTGTGTCCCTTACAGTGAGTATGCATCTATATATATAAAAAAAGTACAGACATAAACATATTTACAGTGCATGCATACACATACACATACAAACACACATGCCTACACACTCACACAAGTACACAGATTTAACCTGATTATGTCAAATTGCATTTTAGTTTTGTAGCTTATTTTTGATCTTGTAATTTTTGATGTTGAAAATTTCCCTGAGCGATTGATAGAAACTGTTTTTTCTCAGGAAGTTTGCATGCGTGTTGATGTTTTTCAGTTACAAAAAAGAGAAAATGGATGCAGAGAGTACAGAGGGAGAAAAACTATAGGGCATTTTGCAAACTGTCACAAAATGTCACATGTATGCGTGGGTGAGCGTACGCAGTTGCGCGTGCATGCGTGTATGTTTTCTTTTCCAGATTCACACCACAGGAGTTGCTCTCTTTTCTCCACAGGAGCCTGATTGAGGGAAGGAGAGACTGGGGAGGTGGGGATGGGATAAGGGGGAGGGTAGGGGGGAAGGTGTGAGTGGAGGAGAGGCAAGGGGGAGTATGGCGGGGCTTTTTTGTGCTTCTTCTTCCTTTCACATGAACAATAATGTTTGTGGTGAGAATGAGCTCCAAAAATCTTTATCTGTGCAACTTTCTTTCTTTCTTTTTCTCTTTCTTTTTCTTTCTTTCTTTCTCCCCATTCCTTCTCACTTGCTTTCTTGCTTCTCTTTGCTCCCCTTCTTTCACCCTCTGACTTTTCTTTCTTTCTCTCCCTCTTTTTTTTCCTATGCTTGAGTAGAAGTGGACCAAAAAGGTAAAGACAATACATTGTAGCATCTTGATCTCTCCTTATCCCGACCCCTCTCTTTTCTCTCCTTCTCTTCTTCTATCCTACCATTTCTCTCTTCCTCCAACCCTAGGACGTTGTTTCGTAGTCATGCTGGATGTTGCCCCCTTCCCCCTTTTTCATTTCCTACTCAGTTCTTTTTTTCCACATTTTATCCATCTCTTGTTGTATCCAAAGCCGTCCTTTTATCCAATTTTATCCAGGTTCTGCACCTAGTCTCTCGTCTTCTTCTCTCTTCTTTTTCACCTCTTGCTTCTGGTTGATCTCTCCGTCTCTTATTTCTCTCCCTCAGTCTCTCTGTGCACGCAAATACACACACAACTGATCGCACACACTAACATAATCTTCCTATGATGCTTTCTCTTATCTATTTCCTTTTAACACACAAGCACTAGTTCTTTCTTTCTTTCTGTATTTCTTACCCTCCCTCTTTTACTATTCCTTCTTTCCTTCTTGTCCAGTCATCATCCTCATGCTTATTTTCCCTTTTCTTCCCTTATAGGAAGAGCCCCTTATTTATCTTCATAGGAAAAATAAGACGAAATGTGTGTGATTGTTTATCCGTCTGGATGTGTGCTTACCAAGCACTGCTTATGTGTGTGAGTGTGTGTGCATGCCTATTTGCATGCCAGTGTGAGACTGTTCAGTCTATATGTGTGTCCATACAGTTATTGACATGTGGGTGGACCAATTGTGCTCAGCGTAAACTAACCTGCCCTCTCATTCACTTCAAGGCAAATTTAGCCCTGCCTTCTGCGTCCCTGACTCTACCTCACACTTTCTTCACTCTTTTTGCACTAACCCACAAACACACGCATATATATATATATATATATATATATATATATATATATATATATATATATATATATATATATATATATATATATATATATATATATATATATATATATATATGTGTGCACTCAGTACATACACAAAGCACACAAATACACTCACACACCTTTCATTGCAGTGTCCCAGTTGTATTACTCACCACACACACACTAACAGTGTGTGATTTCCAACACTTACTCGTCTCTTCTGTTGCTTGCCTCTCAAGATCAGGACAGGTGTTTTAAATCTCTCTCTCTCTTTCTCTTCATTCTTTTTTTTCTTAATCTCGCTGCATCGACCGCATCTAATTCAATCCATTTTTCATGCATTGATCCATTTTTCTCCCCACATCTGCTTCCACTTTCTTTACCCTGCTTATTCACTTCCTTTCCTGTTCTTTTGGCTCCCTCCTTCTGCCTCTTTTTTTTGCACATCCTGCTTCTTGCCCTACCAAACACCTATCTTTCAGTATTCGTGTGTCCTGGCTCACTGCTCAGCATCCAGCCGGCCTCCTCGCTCCTGGAGGCGGAACATCAGTCAGGGGCCTGGTGTAAGGACCCCCTACAAGCTGGTGACAGGCTCTACGTCATGCCGTGGACACCATATAGAACAGAGATGCTGTACGAATATGCCTCTTGGGATGACTTCCGGCAAAACAGAGTCACCACTACCTATAAGTGAGTGTTTTTGTAATTGTGTAATTAATTACTTAGGTGGTTTTGATCCAGGGAAATTGTATTTCAAAAGAGATAGTGGTAGAAAACAACGGTTTTGACCTAATCTATGATTCTGGACTGTCCAAAAGCTCGTTTCCTGAAGTATATGATCAATTAACAGCTCTAACAAAACTGAAACCTATTGAGATCTCATTACTTGGCTCTTAATTCTCTTACTTGAACCAACAACAACCACAATCTTTATTAGTGCTCAGAGTTATGTGGCATAATGTTATCTAATGAGTCTTGTCCATTTAAATTCCATTATAGAAGTGCAGTCAATAACAACAAAAAAGCACCAATAAAGAAGTCTCTAATGTGAAATTGGCCAAAACTGATCAAATTTGGACAGCAGTTCTAATATAATTGTGGGATCCTGTTCTGAAAGCAAGGAGCCAAAATAGTTTTTTTCTGAAAATGAGAATCCCCAAAATATGCAAATATTCACCAAGATTATATTTATGGGGGCTATTTTTGTTCATTTGCAGGTAAATAATTATCCTTTGGCAGTTTTCTGAAATTAGATGATAGCTATTTTATCGTTTTATGTCATCAAGACAAACTTGGACCAACATGTTTCAGGTGGTTGAGGACCAGTATCATTATACATCAGCATATGACTAAAGGAAAGTCCCAAAATGCCCATTCTGATCTCTAATATTATTCTTTGACATAGGCTGCCTAGTCGTGTGGATGGCACTGGCTTTGTGGTGTATGATGGTGCCGTGTTTTATAACAAGGAGCGAACACGCAACCTGGTCAAGTATGACTTGCGCACACGCATCAAGAGCGGTGAGGCAGTGGTGGTCAATGCAAACTACCATGACACCTCTCCTTACCGTTGGGGAGGGAAATCAGACATTGATCTGGCAGTGGACGAGAATGGCCTTTGGGTTATCTACTCTACTGAAGCCAATAATGGACGCATCGTGGTCAGCCAGGTAGGAAGAACAAATCAATGACAGAAGTATGGAAGGAAAAGAGGAAGGGATTATGTGCAAGTTGCTAATCTGCTCACGTCTTCTCTGCTTTGCAGGTGAACCCATACACCCTGCGCTTTGAAGGCACATGGGCCACAGGTTTTGACAAGCGTGGGGCAAGCAATGCCTTCATGGCCTGTGGCGTGCTCTATGCTGTGCGTTCCGTCTTCCAGGACGATGAGGGGCAGGCAGACAGCCGAGCGAGCAGCAACATGGTGGTTTATGCCTACGACACCAGTCGTGGACAGGAGCTGCCTGTTCAGATCCCATTCCCCAACCCATACCAGTATATCTCATCCATAGATTACAATCCTAGAGACAACCAGCTGTATGTGTGGAATAACTACTACGTGCTTAGATACCCGCTACAATTTACTCCACCGCCACCAACTAAAGGTCAGAATATACAAACTTTAGTAACTGGGAATTCAAAACAATACAGATGATTGACACTGTCTTTGTCCTCCAGGTCCCCTTTCGTCACTGATGACAACTGTCCGCTCCTACACGGCTACAGTTGCTTTGACTCCGGTACGGCCATCAGCCTCACACCCAATTGGTGTAATCAACAGGGGCCCATTTGATCAGCGGCCGATCACAGCCATGGTCCCACTGACGCCCCGCCCTCCTCTGCGTGTCCCCTTGGCTCCTGGCGGGCCCGGCCAGGTGAGCGGATGTGAAGGCCGGGTGGCGCGAGGCGTTCAGTGGCCCCCAACCCTAAAGGGTGAGACAGTGGAGAGGCCTTGCCCCAAAGGATCTCTGGGTAGGTGTGACATGTCTGTGTATATGTGGGCTTTCTAGTGTGTGTGTGTGTGTGTGTGTGTATGTGTGTGTGTGTGTGTGTGTGTGTGTGTATCTAGTTTCCCTTTGAAATGTAGTCTAATGTCCTCTCTTTGAACTCTGGTGAGACAGAAAAAGACAGAAAGGAGTTACAGTGTGTGATGGTGAGGAGTTTGGCGATTTTTCCTCTCGCTGTGCAGCTGTTTCCTCAGCCCAGCCTCCATCTGCAGAGAAGCCGTTACGCAGATTATGTAGATAATCCAACGATGCGTTTCGCCCCTTGCTAATCATGTTGAATCATTTGGACATGAGTTTAGCAGAGGGGTTGGTGATTATTACTAGAACAGTCTTAACTTATATCATGATTATAACTGAGATCATGTTATGTCATTCTTACACCGAATTTGCAGAGCTAATGTGTGTAACAAACAAACTAGTCCTGTTTTCAATAAACTTTAGTTAAGTTGATCTCTACAGTTTCACACTCAGCAAATCAACTTGGTGGTTTTGTAAAAAGTCCCAAATTGCAGACAAAGTCAATAAGGCATTAAAGAAACTGAAAATATTTAAAAAAAAAAAAAAAAAAAAAAGTATAACAAAAGAAAAAAAAGACATCTTAATTTTAGAATTAAAACATAATTTATAAGTTCAAAATCAAATTAAACTGTTATTGCAATCGATTTGTGCTAACATTGGAGAATGAAATATGGACAAGGAAACATATTCTAGAAGAAAATTATGTGACAAATAATTTAAGTTCTAAAAACCACGAGCTGTCCTTTCATTTTCTGATGCTTTGGTCCACAATCTCTGCAGGTATAGCCTCCTATCAATGCATGTCCTCTCCAGTGGGCTGGAACTCCAGAGGGCCAGACCTTTCCAACTGCACCTCTCCCTGGGTCAGCCAAATTGCACAGAAGGTCAGTCATACACGCTTAACCATGCACATACACACACACAGCGACAGTGCAAATGCCCTTAAGCCAGTCAGCAAAAAGCTCTCCCTTAAATGTCAAAACATTTGACATTACAAACACCCCCACCTCACTCCAGATTAAGAGCGGAGAGAACGCAGCCAACATTGCCGGGGAGCTGGTCAACCTGACCCGGGGGCGGATCTATGCCGGTGATGTCAGCATGTCCGTCAAACTAATCGAACAGCTGCTGGACATCCTGGACTCTCAGCTTCAGGCCTTGAGACCAGCCAATAAAGAGCCGGCAGCACGTAATTACAACAAGGTAGATTGCTTCTGTCATCAGCGTGGATGTGTACTCGACCTTTTCTGGAAATGAGAGCAGAAATGTCAGTGATGACAATTATAACAATTCTAATTATAGATTTTTGTCTTTTTTCCAGCTACAGAAGAGAGAACGAACATGTAAAGCTTATGTTCAGGTAAGACAGATAGATGGATAGATATCTAGATAGATAGATAGATAGATAGATAGATAGATAGATAGATAGATAGATAGATAGATAGATAGATAGATAGATAGATAGATAGATAGATAGATAGATAGATAGATAACACTCTATGTCTTTCTCTTTCCTTGCAAGGCGGTTGTTCAGACAGTTGACAACCTGCTGGGCCCTGAAGCTCTGGTGTCCTGGGCAGATATGAGTCCTGTTGACCAGTCCCGCTCTGCGTCACTTCTACTAGATGCAGTGGAGAAAGGAGCATTTCTGCTGGCTAATAATCTCTATGAGGGGCGCTTCAGTGACAGGGCACCAAATATTGGTATGGGATATTTTCTTCCTTGCTTGTTTTGTTACACATTATGTACAAATGATAACTCATCAAGACTGTGTTTGTGATATTTATCAGATCTGGAGGTGTATGTGCTAAATACAGAGGCAGACATTCAGGACTTGACGTTTCCTCACTCCTATGACAGCGACAGCATCCTACAGATTTCAGCACTGGCTCTACAACAGTACAGCAACAATGGTCAGTGGCACCCTGCCTACCTCTTGGAACAAATTAATCTCAGCATAAAAATGGCAAACTCAAGACAAATGGTTTGTGGAGGTTAAACCAGTCCTCATAGATCACAGCTGCAGAAGTAAAAAAATATAATGCATAAGTGTCTACAGGTATCTTTTACTGTAGATCATTTTAAATAGAGAATTTCAGTGTTTTCACTAAGTCATTCTCCCCTGTGGTTACCTCTGCAGGCCAAGTAAAGCTGGTCCTTTCCCTCTATAAGAACTTGGGCTCCTTCTTGACCACCCAGAACTCCACCTTGCGTCTGGGTCTAGGGCTGGGCCAGAGCTCAGATGCCAGGCACAAGACCCTTGTGGTCAACTCTCATGTTATTTCAGCCTCTGTGCACAGAGGCTCCAACAGAGTGTACCTCACTGAACCGGTGATCTTCACTCTCAGACACATTCAGGTCTGTTTTAAAATCTATTTGGTTCCAAATCAGTAACCACTACAATGAGTATATTCCTTAATAAACTATTTTGATATATGTTATGATGTGTTTTTTTTTTTTTTTACCTGCAGCTGGAGAATCACTTTGGTCCGAACTGTTCTTTCTGGAACGCATCAGGAGTCTCTGGGAGTGGCAGGTGGTCCACACAGGGCTGCCGCCTGTTACACACCAACAACACACACACAACTTGCGCCTGCAACCATCTGTCCAGCTATGCTGTCCTCATGACATACCAGCAACCTGCTGTAAGTCACACACCACATATCAATACACAACAAGATTTAATTTCATTTCATGGTTGACGTCCACATTTGCCAGACTGTCACTGTTCTTACGAACCATATGAGCCTGCAGCTTAAATATGTTATCTGTATTTCATCTGAGGCAGCTTTCAGCTTTCACTGTGCTTAATTTGACAAATATTGAGCTGATATTGACAAAACACACACACACATTTTCTATATATTGGGATGCGTATATGTGTGTGATCAGATAAGAGCTTGGAAAGCCTGATTCAAAATATTACTGCTATTTGTTTGGACGGCCATGCATCAGACGTTTACAGCACAAATTCAGATCCATTCCCATCTGCCAACATGCCAGTTTGCTGTGGCACAGCTAATACTTTACCCCTGCTGTCTTCTGCAAAATGTTTAAAAACTAAACTCAGGAATGGATGATTATTTTGGGCTGTAGCTGTTGCAGAAACACAGCAGGATA
Organism: Telmatherina bonti; assembly: GCF_933228915.1. Taxonomy (NCBI): domain Eukaryota; kingdom Metazoa; phylum Chordata; class Actinopteri; order Atheriniformes; family Telmatherinidae; genus Telmatherina; species Telmatherina bonti. The sequence goes on along the minus strand of NC_136621.1, from coordinate 18,591,102 downwards.
TTTTGTCCAGACATGGAATGATATTAGCTGTTCTTTGTAAGAAATCCTCTTTTTGGCTGGGATTTTTCATATAAATGGATCTTATGCAGCAGAGAGGGACCCAGACTTCTTTGTAGACTCTGGGATGAATCCACATATTCTAGCTATGTCAACCCATGTGAACCTTCTGTTATCACATGAATAAAAATCATGCACTTTGCTTTCCCTTTCAGTTTGGGGCCGGAGTAGAAGAGCTTCTGGTCTATGTGGTTTCCTGGGTCGGCATCTCTGTTGCACTGGTGTGTCTGGTTACCTGCCTTATCACCCTCTGCTGCCAGGGGGTGCCCTGGCACACAGACCACAGCACCATCCACTGCAACCTATGGGCCAATCTGCTCATCACAGAACTTCTCTTCCTGATCGGTGCAAACAAAACCAAATACACTGTTAGTATTTTACTACTGGACTATAATGTCATTCTGCTTTAAATGATGTATCTAAATAATATGCACAAATGTTGAATAGCTTTGGCTTTTTTTTTGTTTGTCTGTTTGTTTTATTTTATTTCTAAATTTTCCAGGTTGTGTGCTCCATCACTGCTGGCCTGCTGCACTTTTCCCTACTGGCAGTATTTTGCTGGCTGTGTTTGGAGGGGGTGGAACTGTATTTGCTGCAGCGGGAGGTTTTTGAGGGACGAAACTCCAGGAGGAAATATTTTTACCTCTGTGGCTACTCCATTCCTGGACTGGTGGTGGCTGTGTCTGCAGCTATTGATTTCAGAGGTTACGGCTCAAAAACAGCGTAAGTTGATCTGTGTATTTTTGTGTGTTTGTTTTGTTTTTAATGCCGCTAATAACAATACATTTCATTTATAAAGTACTATACACTTCTAAAATAAATATCAAAGCGCTGCACGGTAAAAACAAAAACAATTCACAAAGACTTTTCTGAGCTTTCTACAGTGTTATAATGTTGAATACTCATCAGACATATGAGCAGCGCCATTTTTTTTATCACCTAACGCACATTTAAGTTTCCCAGCACTCTACGTTCGGTTTCCATGGCAACAAAAACTTGGTTATTGAGAGATTTTTCTACGTTGAAATTTTAGTGACGTCTTGGGGGAAAGACTTAGTGATTGGTTATCTTCTCTAGGTTGTGCACGTTCATGAGAAGAAAGCCACACCCACTTTCACTGATCAGTATAACTACTCCGAGCAGTTGACCAATCAGACGCAGCCCGCAGGCAGGTTATAGGGCAGAGCTTTCTCTGTCCACTTGTTTCTGGCAGAGGCTGATCTGAGAGGATCAATACAAAATAAATGAAGGAGTTTGGGGAAAATGCTTGATTATTTCTTGCCCTTCTGCACTTGCATATTAAATTAACATCATTACATCTCTAACATAGGTGTATAAAGTAGAAGTAGAAGTAGAAGTAGAAGTCCTGTCCAGCAGCTCTTTCTAAAGAGTCGCTAAACCAGGTGAATTTAACTAGCTCAGCTCCACTGCAAGGTAGATGAGCCTGTTAGTGAAAACACCTGTTCTAAATGCATCAGTCGATCCAAAAACATGGCAGGACTTCTACTTTATTTTTACTTCTATTTCTACTTTATACACCTCTGATTTCTAAATCCTAATGGCAGATACCAGAGTCTGTTTAAGTTATCATTTTTCTTTGCTTTGTTTTTTATGTGTCTGTGTTTATGTGCGTGTAGATGCTGGCTGCGCACAGACAATTACTTCATCTGGAGCTTCCTTGGACCTGTAGCCGTCATCATTACGGTGAGAGCTCATGCTCTCGTGTACACATATGCCTTTATAGATGTTTTCTGTTTAAGTATAAATCAACATTAATATTAATATTTATATATTTTTCTGCATTGCTTGTTTTTGCACCTCAGCTGAACCTGGTTGTTTTGGTGATGACCTTACATAAGATGCATAGCACAGCTGCTCTGAAACCAGACTCCAGTCGCCATGACAACCTCAGGTCAGTTAGAGCATCTCCTTCTATTTTATCTTGAATGATTGTGTGATAATCACTTTGTGAGAATACATTTATGTAAGTATGTTTTCAGAATCAGACCTTAAATAGCTTTATAAAACTTCGATTTGTTCACTGTCATTGTTTAGGGGCTATACAATTCAAAATGTAAAGTTTTATACATAGATTTATACCAGTCCTAAAGCCTTGTTCCTACAGTCAGCAGACAAGAAGTTCAGGCAACTACCTAGAAAATTAAAACATCTAATCAATATGCCAAATTAATAACTCATTTTCTTGTTTCTTTTTATTTATTTATTCATTTTCAAATGCCATTAAGACATGTCAATTAACAGGAAAAAAAAGCTCAACTATATCAGTAATTGTAACTTGTAGGAGTGGAATGATCATGTTTGGACCTCGTGTTGCAGTCACTGATACAAGAAAATTTTCATCAATACAAAGAATAATTTAATTATTTAAATATCTGATATTTAGAGAAACAAATGTCATACATTATATAAAAAAGCTTAAAGTGTAAAATAGATGGGTTTTGAATCACGATAATAATCTTAAACCCTGACCACAGCTTGGTCTATCGTAAGACAAAGGTATACAAGTTGCAAGGAGACATTACAGTCGTCAGGGGCTAGCGGGGACTGCTGTGTTCTCCAATGGCAGAGTAAATAGTTGCTAGTGGCCACTACGCACTTGGCTTAGGCCAAGTTCCAGCTTTTGGGACTCGGTTGTTTAGTCACATTGGCTAGTCCTGGCACATAGCAAATAGTGAATGCCTAACAGCCACTAGCTCCTGCTGGAGCAACCACACAAATTTTTTCTGTAGCTCACTAGTCTTTTATTTCACAAGCTCAACACAATGCATGACAAATCATTTTAAACCTTACGACAAGATAGGTCAGGATTGGTTCCTTCAGCTATTTACATGGAATACACATAGAGTCTGACCTCCCATTTCTGTGGCTGAAAAGGTTATTCTGCAGAAAGCCATTGCAGAACCAAAGTATGCATGACTAATTCGACTCATAATTTATCCAATACATAAATGGGGAATTTTGACTTTTGAATGTTAAATATGCATTTTGTGTTCTTTTTCTGCAGGGCCTGGGCTGTGGGTTCCTTGACACTTCTTTTCCTGCTATGTGTCACCTGGTCCTCAGGCCTGATGTTCCTATCTGGCCCATCCCTCCTCCTGGCTTACCTCTTCTCCTCTCTCAACACTGCCCAGGCCCTTCTCATCATTATACTACACTGTACGCTCGCGAGGAAGGTCAGTCAGTGTACAGTATCTCAGTCATTATGTAATTGGAAGTGTCTGTAACCTCCTATGATGTGACTAAATCCATCTTGTGCATTGTTGAATGTCTTGAATGTGTAGGGTCAGAAGGATTACGGCCGCTGCATGCGTCTGTCGCATTGCTGTGCAACATCCACATCAAGCTCTCCAGACTCAGTGAAAGGTGCTGCCCTTCGCTCCAACAGCCGCTACACCAGCAGCCAGGGTCGCAGAGCCACTGCTAACAGACAGGTTCAGAACTATACAACATATTACTAAAAAGCTTTGTCTCTCTGTGTCTGAACCAATTTTGATCATATGTAATATTTGTGGTCCAGAGCCGCATCAGAAGGATGTGGAATGACACTGTTCGCAGACAGACCGAATCGTCTTTCATTGCCGCAGATGTTAACAACACTCCTACTCTAAACCGAGGTGAATTTATCAGGATCTTTCAAATGATCCATCTGCTCCTGCTGTAGGTAAACAATGCGGTATTCATTTTATCCTCATCTCTTTATCATTAGCTGCTTTGGGAAACCATTTCCTTACTAACCAAGTGCTTCAAACTCATGCTGGGGCTTCTCCTTATGACACTATGCTAGCCCAGGGATACAATCAACCCTTCACTTCGACAGGTAAATCTCATGGCAGTTGCCAGTACTCAGTCCACCTTTAATTTTTATTCTATGCATTGTCTTGTTGTTGTCTGTACCTGTCCTTTTCTTATGAGTATTGCCCATTAAACACCCACGTGAACGTTTTACGCTCCACTCAATACCAAAATGTGCACTTTGCATGCAGATGTTATTTAGCAAATTTTTTCCTCAAGATGAACTTATTTACCCAGTAGCTATAAGAACCACCAGACATTTAGATTGTTTCGTTTGCCTTTTTCTGTTTACAGTATGAACGTGTAGATTTAGAAGTTTAAATGTTTGGTTTGAGTGTGATAGTTGTGAGTTTGTTTATTTCTGTTGTTGGTTTTAATTGTCTTTTTTAAATGTGTTTTGTTTTTTTTGTTTTTTGTTTTTTTTTTTCACACTTTCCTTCTCTGTCTCTCTGTCTTAACGTGGACCAGTAGGAACCTTCAGAAACAAGCAGAGTATGAGCTTTTCCCTCTTGTGCTTCTTTAAATCCACTCCCTTTGTGCCCTGTGGTTCAATTAATAGTTTGTGCATTATTTGCACCCTGTAACTTTACACAAACCATGATGCATTATGCGTATATCGTCATGTGACAACATACTGTAACCAGACATTTCATCAAGAAATATTTCCAATACTCAAATCTTCTTGGTAAAGCCCCATCTTCAACAAGCACACAAACACCAATCTATCTTCATTCATTCATTTAATCATTAATATGTCTCACCTTTAATCAGTATGTTGGGTTTCCTAGTTTTTTTGTAATTGGTGTTTTCTTGTTTGTCCATCAGAGGGTGGTGTGTCACAGAGCCAAGAGTCCTGCGGCTTGGACAGTGTATGTCTAAATGGAGGCTATACCCCTAATACCTTCACCCTTCACGGCCTGGGGACAACGCCCGGGTCCCGAGCTGGCGTGGTGGGCAGTGCTGACCTTCTGAGGGATGGAGGAGTTGGGATAGGAGGCGACGACATCTCCCCAGGCCTCCTCACACCACATGGGGGCACAGATTTAGGCAGTGGAGGTGGGATGCGTCGCAATCTGTCAGATGCAGCTGCACTGGAGAAGATGATTATCTCAGAGTTGGTGCAGAGCAATCTGAGGCCTTCAGTTCCAATGCCAGTTCCTCCTGAGCGTTATGGAAGCTTGGCAAGGCCGCATCACCACGAAAGGGCAGCTCTTACTCACACCGCCACTTTAACTCGACATGCACAGCCGTCACAAGAGGGCTGGGCGCATACAAGGCAGCACACGCTAGACAATGAATCACACCCTGCAACACGTGGACAAGATCATGCCACAACACCACGCTTACAAGATGGCTGGTCGCACGCACGTGTTTCTGGAGATTCTGAGTCCCGTGAGCTCCTGAAAGATGGCGACCGGTCGCAGCTACAAAGTACTCTGAGCCGCCGCGGGCATCAGGACAGGCAACAAGCACGTCCTCCTGATGTCCAGGCTCGACCCTACTCCACCCTCAGCCGCACCCCAGGCACTCTGTCCCGCAACCGCAGCACAGTGGAATCCAGTGGAGTCACGGACAGAGATAGGGAGAGAGACAGGGATCGTTACCGGGACAGGCCCCTCCCACCTCCTCCTCCACCACCACCACAGGAGTCTGAGCCCCTGTACAAAGCTCTCGAAGAGCCGTTGCTGATGAAACAGAGAGATGCAGGCATAGAGGCATGGCGAGGTGGTCAGGAAAGAGAGAAGGATGAGACATTTCTGCTGAAACGAGATGCGGCCAATGACGAATGGCGAGCAGGGGTCGAGAGGGGAAGAGATGATTCTTTCACCTCACAGAAGCAAGATGGTGAGATGGATGAATGGAGAGCTGGCATTGAGAGGGGGAGAGAGGAATCTCAAATGTTGGAGAAGAGAGATGGAAGGTTGGAGGTGTGGCGAGGAGGACAGGCTGAGCAGGAAGAGACTTTTATAACTCAGAAGAAAGATTTTGGGATGGATGGATGGAGAGGTGGGATGGAGAGAGAGAAAGATGAATCCTTGTTTCTGAATGACAGGGAAGGTTGGAGAGCAGGCCTTGAACGAGACAATGAGATACCGAAGGATCGAGCACTCGATGTGTGGAGAGGAGGGGTGGATTTGGACAGAGAAGAATCCTTCATGTTTGACAGCAAAGATGGGGGTCTTGATGGAAGGAAGAGAGGGAAAGAGCGCGGGTCTCTTCGGTATCATGGAGAACGACAGGATTCTGATGGCTTCACCCTACCGTTGACTCCTGACCTTGACCTTGACCCTGACTCCTCACCTATCTATGCCCGAGATTCCAATCCCTCGCCTCTCTACCCTACAGACCGATGCTCTCCACCGCTCAGCATCTTCCCTCGAAATTCTCCCCCAACAAATATATTTGCTCCTAGGGAAAACAACTCACCTCCTAGCAACCTTTACTCCCGCCACTCCCCGCAGGTGTACAGCCGCAGCAGTTCTCCTCCTCGCTTTTACACTCGCACTTCCCCACCAACCCTGTCGTACCCCGACAGCAGCCCTGAAGGCCCAGAAGAAATAAGCCCCACTGGAGGTCAACCTCAGCGGCCTGCTCTCGAACTACCCTATAGCCTTGGGCGGCCCCCGCTTGGTCCTCGACCCAATCACCTGCAGACCTTCTACCAGCCACCACCGCTGGCTTCCAATGGAGAGACAGGGTATTCAGCAGAGCCCACTTCTGAGGGAGATGATGGACAGATGCAGCGGGTGACGAGTCTGTGACTAGGGCGGTGGTGATTGGGGAATAGATACCAGGGAGGAGGAGGAAGACAGTGATAATTCCTACTAACATCGATGACCAAACTGATAGACAATAGGAAAATGGTGTTAAAGATGATGATGATGGACTACTTTCTTAAAGGGATACTTGTTTTGTTTTGTTTTTTAAGTAGGGTTGTGTGACGCACTTATGAATAGTCAATGTCTAAATTGCAGAAGATGGCAGTCAGATCACTGTCGGGATGGAGAGCCAGTGAGGAGTTCTGATATTTGGCTGTACTGAATATTTCTGCACTGAATCACTGAGGTATCTGCATTGCTCGACATGGTACACGGTTGCAGGCACTTGGTTGCATAATTTGCAGTTAATAGACTATGACTGTAAATTGTTTAGTCCCTAAAACATACAAGACTTGAAAAATGAGCTAAAATCTTGGAGAAGCACAAACACTTACCATCGTTTGAAACCTTGCAGTAATGCCCGATAGTAACGAATAAAACAAATGCGACAACTTCTGGCAAATTTAGTGGTAGGACACAAACAGAACCCACCATGCTTACAATGATGCATATTAATGCAGTCGTTCTTAAGAAGAAAAGGAAGTTATGTCTGAAACTGAGAGCATTTTGATAGCGATCTTCTGCAGGGCAGACCGTGACTACTGATAGCTACCTCACAGAGCCCAATTAAGAAAAGAAATATCCCTTTAACACTTAAGACAGTCAATGATGGCTCCTCCCTGCTTCTATCTCCTGATCACCACGAGATCTTTCCCCTTCCATCTTTTGTTACTTTTGTATGACTGTGATTCATTCATAGTTCCTCCTTTTCGTCTTCCTATCCCACCTTGGCTTTCTTGAAAACCTGTGTGTCAGCCCCTCTCATTGGTGCTTCTTCTAATTGGTCCATCGTCTAAGTTTCTATTGCTTCATCGGCTGGGTGTTTTCCCTCCCTGTAGCAAACAGTGTGTCAAAAAAAAGCACTTGTGTGTTGCCAAAAATCCTCTCAAAGAACATGTGCATGACTTTATAGTAGCTCTACAAAGCTACATACCGTAGAAGGACATGCTGATGTGTACATGCAAGTGTGTGTGCATAGCTTGACAAGCATGTGTGTGTGTATGTGTGCGCGCGTGGAAGGATGTGTATATGTGTGCCAGAGAGAAAATGTGTGTATATAAATCATTATTGTATAATTAATGTATCACATTGAAGCATTTTATCAAGACCGACTGGAGGGCCTCCTACACATCCCCTCCTTCTGATTTTGACTCTTGACATGTTCTATTTCACATCAAGACCAAAACTTATGCGCCCACCAACCCCCCCCAACCTGCCACTAACCGTTCACAGTGGAACTTGTTGCCATGGAGTTTGTCATAGCAACCGAACACTTTTACATGATCTCTGCAGAGCCAGAGATCATGTAAAACCTCAGAACTTTTCTGCAACCCCCTGAGATCCTTGTACATATCGACCTCAAGTGTTCTAATTGTCTTGTATTGCTATTGAAGTTCCAGTAAACATGTGAAATAAATGTTCCTGTCTTTCTGTTTGTGTGCACACAGAGAGATGGAGGCATTCAGAAAAGTATGTTATACTTATATTAGAAAACAGGGCCAGAAATATTGATTAGCTGCAAGAAAATCTGAACCGAACAGCTGCCAGAAATGAAAGGATAGTCCCACTCTTTATACTCTGACTGCAGACAGACATATTGTTATAGACACTTTTATCGAACACCTGCAGTAAACAGCTGCTATTTTACAAAAGCCAAAACCAATTATGAACCGAAAGATACAGATTTTTAACACATTGTAGCAAGTACAGCAGATGATTATTTATGAAAGTCTGACTGAGCCTTTGAATTTAGGTCACATGACCTGGCCCAGGTTAGATGTTATGTTGTCAGCTTGGTCTGTAATCAGGGACACTAGTAGTGTGGAACAAACTAAATGAGAGGAAATAAGTCATTTTTAGTAAAAGAAAAAAAACAATAATTGTGATTATTGTCTGAATATGTTCATAGTGTTTTTCAGCAACTTTTTAAAATATATGTATTTCCAAAAAAAAGGTCCATGTCTGTTACTCAGATTTGTTTCAAACATGTTTACACCACAGTAAAATGAAAAAAGACTGCTATTGCACAGGTAGACATTATGATAGTGTAGCCATATTTTCCTTAAGAGACAATGGGTTGATTTTATGGTGAAGGCAAATGGAGACTCCAGTGATGAAGAGGAGGATATTAATTTCAGGTATAGGAGAAGGATAGTCAGCAAATGAGAAAAGTTGAGACAGAAGATATGTCAGGACTATATGTTGACAAAAAGTACATTTAAAGAAAGGTATATGATTTAAGTGACAGGATAAAAGAATGTATGATTTCTCTTACTCTAATAAAACATTTTTTTCAACAGTTTGACTCATTTTTACATCTTCACAGAAAATCATTAAGGAAACAACTGATGAAAGTCTAAGATGTAATAACTTTAAAAAGGGATGTGCATGTGCTTCATCAAAGGGAGCAAAAAGATCACACTGATGTTTGGTTTTCATTCTTTTTTTCATTCCTTTTTACAGTGTTAATTCCTTAAACATTTTAGCCAGCTAACTTACTAGGTTTATTGTTAAAATCCCACAAATATCTGACAAAAGTCCAACTATATATTTTACTTAATGCATTTCATTCTTGTTGCCACCTGAAAAAATCTGTTCATTTGGATTTTGCAAGGGGAACCCCTGAAGTCTGTTTTGTAGTGTAGACACTTTATGACACTATATTATACATTATAATAATTTTTAAAAAAAACACAGGTTGAGAAAATGATCTCAGACCCAATCAGCTGTGTCATTTCCTTATTCATACATCAGTAACAACATCACTTCTGCAGGCTGTTTATCTGTCTTTGTTTTTTTTTTGTTTCCTTTAGCGTCCTCTCTGCCACCCTTCCACACTTCTTACAAGTGAAATTCATCAAAGTCATTGGAATACTACTTTCATTCCCACCTGCCTTAAAGTATGCAGCTATAAATGACGCCTGATTAAACCTTCATCTGCTCATTGACTGCATTCTTTTAAATTTAGATGTAGCACCAAAAGGGCTTTTTAACATTTTAGACCCAAAACCTTAAAGCTGTCCACAGAAACAGTTTTGAATATCATGTTTAGAAGAAAAACACAATAACGAAAAACCTATATGACAGGTTAAACCTTCTGCTTCTAATCCAAATCATCACAACTTTAGCCATGAATTAATTCTGTGATCGACAAACACTGTGATGGAACTTTTTTCCCTAAACATGGTACATTCATTTTCTGTTCCACTTAGTCCAGTGAGAGGTGGGGTATATCCTGGACAGGTCACCAGTTTATCACAGGGCCAACACAGAGACAACAACCACTCAAATTCTCTCCTAAAGAGAATTTTGCAGGACTATTTAATCTATCATACATCTCTTTGGATGATGGGAGAAAGCTGGAGTACCTGGAGAGAATACATGCATACCGGGAGAACATGCAACTTCTCCCCAGCAGAGGCTTGAACCAGTGACCTTATTGCTGTTAGATCACAGGGCAAACTGCTGCACTATGTGGTTTCAACAATGTACAGTAAAAGTCAGTTATATTAAGCAATATTTAATAAGGTGGGTCTACACCATTTTTGACAAGTCCGATATAGTTGCAGAACAGGAAAATAGTGGCACGTGTAAATGAAAAAAGGAAATAATGAAGTAGCTAAAAATTACAAGCGCTCATTGAATTTAAAAACAAAATTTGTGGAAATAAACAATCAGTGATATTTTTCATTGCTTACAACAGTCGATCCTGAAGTGAATGGCTTAAATCAGTGTTGCACATGCGCTTGTATTTCATTGATAACACATAAAACTTTATTTGAACCAACTAAGCCATTTTATAAATGTTTCTTCAGCATTCTTGCCTGGTTAACCTTACACAGTGGCCAAATCTAATCTTTTTATGGTTTTTATATCTTCTTCATAAGATGTGCAAAGTTTTAATCAACAAATATGTTGGCAACAGGGTGCTGTGTAAATGCTACATTAGGATCAAGAACATGGTAGTGTTGATGTAAAATAGCATAGCAGAACATCACATAGAAGTACATTACCTGCTACATAAACTTGCAGTTGGACAAATAATGTTTAAAAGTCACTTTACTCTGAGTATTTGGTCGAATTTCATTGTTTGTTCTTGGTAGGTATCTGCTGTTGCCAGTGTCCCTCAAGGGACCCCCTCCAACACGCTCCATGATGGGGGCATCAGAATAACAGACAGAAGACACCATTATGTCTTTATCTGTTTTTTACACAAACAAGCTAAAGGGCAATAAGTATACATATCATTTTTTAAAAAAAAGATTAAGTGCTACTTGCATTTATATCTTTCCTTTAATCATACTTGTTCATACATTTTATGTCATACCCTCAACTATGGCACAATGTATGCAGATGGACAGACACATCCTATCACACCTAATGGTACAGTACAATACATTAGGGATATCAGTTTCTTTCTTGCTAAGGTGTTTGTGCTTTCCTTTAACAACATTTAACAACAACAACAAAAACAAAAACAGCTACACAATTTATTCAAGGTTTGTAGAAAATATATTACATCCTAAACATAACAGAGTGGTAATTAACACTAACATGAAGATCAAAAAGTGCTTCGACAGTAACGTTTGAGTTGTAAAAAATATGCATTTACAAGTGATGTATAGGGTGATAGTGGTTCCTGTGTTCAGTCTCATAATAAGTACAAAAGTTGAAGTGCTCAGGCTTCTTATACTACCACTTTTCTTTTTCTTTCTTTTAACGATCACAGTTCTTCTTTCCATAGCTTTCAGTTTTTCACAAACTTTATTCACCCGCTTTCTCACACACTAAAAATACTGAGGTATGTTATTTGATTTCACAGGAAATGGCCTCACATTCTTCAGATTTCTTCTAAATCCAAACCAGATTCAGGTAGCAGGTGGACGTTGGTGCATGCAAGGGTGGGAAGGGGTGAGGTCTAGCAGACAGTATGGTTCGGTGACGAGAGGCTGTCTGGGGTTTCAGTTGGAGACAGATCCGACCTCGGGCTTTTAAACATGGATGAGATGTGGAATGCCTGGGGAAAAACACAGATGCACACTCAATATGAAGCTTAAGCCGACTCTGACATGTGGATATGCTCTGATGCACCAAAACAAACAGCAAGGTATACTGACCACCCAGTAAGCAGTGAGAGCTCCCTGTATGTAGCCTGTTAACACATCCGATGGGTGGTGCCTATAATCTGAGATGCGGGTCAGGCCTGTGTAGATTGCCAACAGGACCAAGAAAAACTGCAGCACGGGCCTCAGAAGCCGAGCCCCACGCCACGTTAAGCGTGCCTGCAAGTAAAACTGTGAGGAAAAATGTGTTTTAGTTCACTGGCAAACAAAACCTTGATCATCAAGAACATCTACCTGAAGCTGGAAACTGTGATGACGGTAGTCACTCATTCTTCCTGTAAGGTCATTTCCATTTAGGTCAAAAGATCACAAACAGTGAAAACACTCATGTAAATATATTATCTTCAATTTTTGACCCTTCTTCTGCTATTTCCATCCAGATTCACGTAACGGAGATACTGTTTACTACTATACTTCCAACAGAATGAAACTTGAATAAAATGAAAATGTAAGCAGCAACATGTAGATATGTGACTCTCTAATCAAGTTTTGTACAGCATGCAGACTTGAACAAGGACTTTGCAGGTGACAGTGCACAGTCTCATAGTTACTATACCTTGTATTTTTTATTTCTTTCTTTTTATCATGAGATTGGGCTGACCACTGTCAATTCTAAGGTTTTTTGTGTGGTGCTGCTCTGTATTGATAAAAACCTGATTTTGCTAAGTGATCCATTATCTTATAGACCGGAAATTCTGTGTGGTTTTGAGTGTAAAATTATCTCCATGAGATAAAGTTAAAAGCTATGTTAGGTATTTTTTTTCTGCTCCAACCAAGCACAGATTCACAGAAGATGAAAAATGTATTTAAACATGTTTTTCTGTCACTGACCGATCAGAAAGGAAAACTGAGAGAGAGAGACTCCTGCAGTGAGAGATAGACCTCACTCTCACAGAGAAGTGAGGGAAATAGTTCGAGCTTAGAGCGCTGTCATGAAGTGCTTAAAAATAATACAAATGAAGCACTTTGAAAACTACTAAAATTTGAATTTCTAAAATGGCTGCAAGGTCTGTTTACAGCAATTAATTGTTCCTCTTCCAAGAGCCAAAAAGAAACTAGATTTACATGAAATTGTTCACAACTGGTCTGTTAATGTCTTCTCTGATTATTTAAAAGAAAACATAAAAATCACATGTGGCAACATGTGGCAAAGCTTTAGTCATGTTTTTTGAAATGGCCTTTTTGAAATGCATCAGTCTTCTTAAGATGTTCGCTAATAAATGTAAAATTTAGTAGTGAGGATGCATGACAGAATTTAGTTTTGACAGCTCTTTTTTCACAGTCATGTCCATGCAGGTGTGACTGTGCAGTAACACATCACCCGTAATCTGCTAAATATTACTGGAGGCGCTCCAGACCAGTTACAAGTCCAGCACTGATGACATTAACTACCATTGCTAAATTATATTGCACAGGCAGAGCAAATGACCTGACACATCTTATTGGCCTCTATTGGATTGTTGGCATCAGATATATTTATTTTCACTGTGATAAGGTGTTTACAGTTGCTCATAACTGGTGTGTATAGAAATGAGGTCTGAGCTTTATGCAGTTTTTATGTTTGTGTCACTTGACTTTACAATAATTGTGCACAATTCAACTATCAACCCAACTATCTAATTAAAGGCTGAGATATATCTTATTTCAAAACTGTAAAAAAAAAAATCTTTAACTTTATATCTAAGCCTTTTTCTCACCACAAATGTGGTTTTAAAAAAAGGAATATAAATTGCATTCATAGAGGCCTTTTTTGTCTTGTTGACCAAAGCCTCTTTCACACAATGTGTCACACATACTCAGTTATACACATACCACTTCCTGATCTATATACACTAGTTTTTATCCATCATAAATCCATAAATGGAAGCCATGAGGGGTCCTATGTCTTCTCAAGTTACAGTAACCTCAATATATGGTATGTGATGCCGCAGCATTGGCAAATATGGCTGGGGAGAGGGAAGTCTGCTGGGCTTCCTTACTTAGGCTGCTGCCCCCGCGACCCGCCCCCGGATAAGCGACAGAAAATGGATGGATGGATGTTGATGTGTTTTGTCTACATCTCCAAAATATGAACCAATTCACAATTAATCCATTTTCCTCCATTTATTCCATAAAAATGATATTAAAAACAATTTTCTGTCTCTGTCTGAGAAGAAATAAACAGAGAGTCTCCTGCAGTAAAAGAGAGACCTCTCTCTCGTAGGTAAGTATTGGTAATGGTTTGTTGTGTCCACGTCTTCAAAATATAAGCATCGTAACAATCTGTTCATATTTGTCAATTTGTCTAATAAAAGTGATTTTTTTTCTGTCACTGATGAGAGAGAGAACAAGAGAGAGAAAGCGAAAGAGAGAGAACAAGAGAGAGAGAGAGAGAGGGAGAAACTCTGGTTGGTCACACAAGTAACAAGTCCAGGACATTCCTCTTCTCAGCAACACTCTCCATGCCCTCCTGGGAATCCTGAGGCATTCCCAGGCTGGTATGCTCAGCCTGCCCCAGGGTCTCTTTCCAATGGATTTACTCCCCAACATACACACGTACAAACAAAAAATTAAAGAAAGTTCTCCATTAAACATCTAATTACAGAGCCCTAAACGCCTCAACTGACTCTGTATGGAGCAGAAGAAGCAGTTTGACTCGAAGACCCCAGATTTGGAAGGGCTGACTTTGATCCAAGCTACCTCAAAGTTCGCTGTGAACTGTTCCAGTGAATGCTGGAGATTACAGCTTAAATTGGCCAACAAAACTACAACATCTGCATGACAACAAATACGATCCGTGGTGCCTTGAGATGTTGACCACGAGCGCCACCAACACGATCAGTGACAAAGAACTTGTATTCCTACATTTATTTTTGTTTACTTTTATCTTGTCATAATACCGATTTGTAGTACGATATTTTACTCCTAATTCTTTCATACTGCAGGGTTTTGTACTTTGGACTGCTGTGCTGTACATTAAGGATGGTTCTCAGTAACATACATTTTATATATATATATATTTATATAAAACCTTCTGCATGTGACTAATTTGACCCATACAGACATTTACATGTCCAAACGTAGTGCTCCAGGGCTCTACACAAATATGCACGCAAAAACACACACACACTTTGACACAATGGAGTTGAGTTGAGACAGCGAGGGTGAGGTCACACTCCCCCACAGTAAAACAAAGCCATCTCTGTTTATCCCATATCTCCCTTCATTCCCTCTCCTCTTTTATTCCCTCACTTTCTGCTGCTAAATGGGCAGATGAGTCCATGTGTCACTTTTTCTCTCAAAGAATTTCAGTGTGTGATAGAGTCTGGAGTATGAAAGACGATCAATTCTTTTTTTGCCAGTGTCGGTGTGTGTGTGAAAGAGAACATGGATATACTCACTGCTAAATAGAGCATAGTGTACATAGCAAAAGAGGCATGGCCAGAGAAGAAGGACTTCCTACAAAAGTAGAAAAATATTCAGAACAAAACATAACCAAAACAAATTACATGATTAAAAATACACAGAAAAGTGTCTGTTTCTACACACACACCTGGCCTCCTCTTCTAATCGGTGGTCCGTCTGGTGACAGGTCACTGCTGCAACATAGGTTCCAGGCGTGCAGTTGAGAGAGGCATAGGTGATGCCACAGACAGACAGGAAGTGAGGTCTCAGCCGCCCAACGCTGAGCTTGGCCATGTTGGTCAAAGACTGGCCAATGCAGCAGCCGAACAGGAAGCAGCCCAGCTCTTTGTACAGACAGGACACATATAGGTTCCTGACAAAAGCTTTTGAACTGATGCTTTGAAAGCGCACCCGGTAACACTCTCCAAGGGCAATCTGTAAATAAAGATGTAATCAGAGAAGTCATTACTTTCAATTCATCCTCTTACTGTAAGAAGAAGTAGGTATGCGCCAGCTGCTGTGAGGACTGGATGAAGATGTTGTGTACTCACGGTGAGGCCAGTGATGATGATTCCCCCAGCAATAAGTAATTCATCTGGGATGGCTTCTCTGTGCAGGTATGGATAAGTGATGCTATGGTCCCCACATATGAAACCCCTTCTGTAAGGACTCACAGCTTTCAGCTCACATGCAAAGAAAGGGATTGATGCTGAAAGTGGAGAATAAGACGCAGATGAATGAAAGTGCTTTGAAGGCTTTAACTCCAAACAATTCATAATTAACAGGTGACATTTCTGTTCACTAGAAACTAGAAACATAACAGGGACAAGAAAAAAACAGTAAAAATTGTGTGGAAAAAGGTGAGGAAGAACTTATAAAAAGCAAACATCAGCAAATCTTAGTGTCACTCCTTATCTGCATATGATATTCTGTGTTACTCTTCAGTGCCAACAAAGACAAGGTATCAATTGAAACTTTTAGTGCAAACACAAGCATCCCAACAAAGTAAACCTGCACAATTTGCTTTGATGGTCGAACATGTTTTATAATTAAGGCTTTGTTGCCAGAAGATCTGTGAAAAAGACCTTTGATAAACAAAAATCAAAACAGACTTTACAACCTCAATTCCAATAAAATTAAGACACTGTGTGACATGTAAATATAATTTTTTTTTTTAAATTTAAAACCCCAAAAGGATTTGCAAATCCTTTTAAACTTACATCCAATTGAATCCATTACAAAGACAAGATATTTAGGGCTCAAACTGATAAAGTTTGTTGTGTTGCAAAGATTCACTCAATTTGAATTTGATGCCTTTAACTGGGACAGAGGCAACAGACAACTGGGAAAGTTGAGGAATGCTAAAAAAAAAAAACTAAAAAAAAAAACACCTGATAGGAATGCTTACATGTGAAGAGGTTAATTGTAAACAGGTGAGTGTCATGAGTGGGTATAAAAGGAAAGGACCCGAAAAGCTCAGTTGTTCACAAGCAAGGATGTGGTGAGGTTCACCACTCTGAGAACATCTGTGTCAGGAAATAGCCAGTTTAAGAACAATGTTGCTCAACATATATTTGCAACAAACTTAAGGATTTCATAATCTACAGTTCATAATATCATTAAAAGCTTCAGAGAATCTGAAGAATTTGTTGCACATAAGCAATGAGGTCAAAAACCAACATGAAATCCCATGACCTTCAATCCCTCAGGTGGCACTGTGTTAAAAACCGACATCACTGTGTAAAGGGTTTTACAACATGGACCCAGGAAGACTTCAGAAAACCACTGACGGTTAACACTTACAGCTAAAGCTATAAAGTTCAAGTTAAAACTCTACCATGCAACACAAAACTCATATTTCAAAACACACTGGCCAGAAACACTTCTCTGGGCCCACGCACCTCTGAGATGGGCTGACGTAAAATGGAAAAGCATGCTGTGGTCTGATAAGTCCGCATTTCAAGTTGTTTTTGGAAATCATGGATGCTGTGTCCTCTGGTCCAAAGAAAAGAAAGAGTATTCATTTTGTTATCAGTACAAAGTTCAAAGCCGGCATCTTTGATGTTATGGAGGTGTGTTAGTCCCCATGCCAGATGTGAAACTTCCACATTTGTTAAGGCACCATTAGTGCGGAGAGGTACATACGGGTTTTAGAGCAACTTGTGCTGTCATCCAAGCAATGTCTTTTTCAAGGATGTCCATGCTGTTGACTGTAGAGCATAAAGTTGTGCATGAAACAAGAATGGAAAAGAATTCCACCTGCAAAGCTTCAATAAATAAGTGTCCTCAGCTCCAAAACACTTATTGGGTGTTGTCAAAAGGAAAGATGATCTAACATAGTGGTAAACATGCTCCTGTCCCACCTTTTTTGGAACATGTTGCAGGAATCAAATTACAAAGTGAGTGAATGTTACCAAAAAACAGCTAAGTTTTATCAGTTTAAACATTAAATATCTTGTTTTTGCTGTGTATTCAACTGAATATAAGTTACAAAGGATTTGCAAATCATTATGTTCTGCTTACATTTCATTAACTTCCAACTTCACTGGAATCAAAATTGTGTTATATACTTGTTTGCAGTCTAGAGGGGTTGACTGAGCTGAAGTAAATCCACTTCTTTTATTAAGTCAGCCTTTATTCTTATAAATATTATGATGTCTGGCAAGACTGGATCTTGAAAGTCCTGAACTTTAATCCACACACCAGTCAGTGCAGCCATTTTTTCCCTTCAATTTTTTGCTTTGTTTTCCTTGTATATAAACACCAACAGACTATTAAACCAAACAAAGTTCTTTGGTTACACAGAAAATACTTCTGATCTGCCTGACATACCTTGTTTTCATTACAGACTTTTCTGTCAGACAATATATTTGTAAAAACCTACCTAGAGGCTGGTTTTGCACACTTCAGCTGAATAGTAAGAGTAGCCTGCAACCAACATTTTGTTTTATATTAAGAGTCTGTAGACTCTTTAGTATGAGATTCTTTGTACCTACAAATGCATTTCATGCAGTATTAAAACCTATCAACGCTCACTACTTGATGCAGGCAACTTGAGCTTGACTGCTCATCCACATACGATGACACTAAATACACTTGTAATTACAGCTGAAAATAGTAATGTTGGAACAGACATTGAAAACTAATCACTCAGGGAATTTGAC
The DNA here is from genome assembly GCF_933228915.1 of Telmatherina bonti. Taxonomy (NCBI): domain Eukaryota; kingdom Metazoa; phylum Chordata; class Actinopteri; order Atheriniformes; family Telmatherinidae; genus Telmatherina; species Telmatherina bonti. Next base: position 18,572,682 of record NC_136621.1, on the reverse strand, counting down.
ATGAGGGATTTAGGAAATGTGAAAGGCTCTAAAGAGGAATAATTTAACAGGAAAATATGGGTGGGAACCCTCACCTATTCTCTACACAACAATTGGGAATGTGAGGGGTCATAAAACTCCTCCACTGGGATGAAAGTGAGTCAAAGAATTAAAAGCAGAAAGATCCCATTTCCTGAGTGAATGCAAGCTGAGTGGAAGTAAGGAAGCTCAACAAAGAAACAGCCCGAACTGCGCATGTGCATGAAAGCATTTCTGTTGATGGAGAAAGAAAGAGGGGGGTTGTTTGTGACTCCTGTTCAACTCTTCCCAACAAAACAAAAGAGTAAAGGCTGCAGCAGACCAGAGCCAGAACCAGCCTCACACATCTCTGTTTGTCTCTGGTTGTCCAACCCTCGCTTTTTTCTGTCTGTTTTGCATGCCTGCACACACAGACGAAAAAGGGTGGAGGGGAGACAGAAGCAGAGAAACAGAGACTTCTTGCAGGACTGCCTCCCTTCTGCACATATCCAATCTGTTGTTGATACAGACGACCTCCCAGTCCAGCTTTTTCCAATTACCCACCATTGCATAACCTGTTGCTTGTCTCATATATGGACCATATGAGGATGGGTCCATATATGAGATATGCAACTGGGTCAAATGGGAGTAATGGGCAGGCACACATATGACTGCCCATTACCTACATTATGTAGAAACACACACACACACACACACACACACACACACACAATTGCATTGCACATTTATTTATTTATACCAAACTGAATTCCCCTGGCTCGGCTACCCTGAGAACTAGAGGTTGTCATGGAAACTGTACAAATCCCTGGGCAATGCACAAACCAGCTGGTACAGAAAGCTCAAGTGCAGGCGAGAGCAAAAATAAGAGGAAATGCATTTACATTACATGTACATGGAGAAAATGAGACTTTTTTTCACCAAGCTCTCCAAACTTGGAGTTTCTATGCGGCTCACATGCTTAAGGCCCACAAGCCTGATCGTCATATTTTAACTGCTGATTGCCTTTGTTGACTAAATAAAATAAAATAAAAATGATAAGAGAAAGGAACAACTAGTGAAGTGATCCTTTCTACAAAGCTTTAAACAAAAGTTTTTAAAGCATGGCATCAGTTTTTTGTTTTGTTTTGCCTAAAGAAAACTAACTGCTTACAAAATTCTTGGTTTGACAACTTAATATGAAAAAATGCTCTGAACCTTTCACCATTATCAATAAACTACGAAGTAAACTCTCTGTAATTTAAAATAAAGCACATATTTCATAGTCTGACATATATACATATATAAAACAATATAAAATGTAGTTAATATATTATAAGAAAAATAAATTAAGCCCTGTGAAATCACTTTTCCATCTACCCATTAACAACATCATGTTAGTCTAATGAGGGGGAAAGTAGTAGAAGACGTTATTTACCCAGGAAGAGGCAGAGGAGGTCTAAGCCCACTAGGAGTTTTCTTTTGGATAACGCAGGACCACTTATTTCTAAAAGTTTCTTCCCACTGTCCTTCTCCATCCCCATCCCTGCTGCGGCCAGGCTGCTCTTGTTGTCTGAAAGTTTGAGCTGGAGATCCGCACTCGGAACGGCCACGCCGGCTCTCTGAGTGCCAAAACTATCAAACATGACGGACAGGCTGCGGGCTGAAGCTCAGAGTGAAAAACTTGTTGGCATCGGAAACTGGGCAGTGAACTCCTCTTGAGCGCTGCACGGAGACTAGAAGTGTAGACAACCTGCCGGCGCGTTAAAAACACTCCCTGCAGCACCTGTTGACGTGTTGCTGCGCCGTCAGAGAACGTAACTAGTTTCTCATTGTGTGTCATTCGAGTCTGCAAGGCTCGTCTCTACTTGTTGCATATTCGTCACCTTGAAGATATGGGATGTTTGCGAAACACACTGACGAAGATAAAATCTGTCCCGCTTACTTTCTCCGGCTCTGAGGATGGGAGAGTAAAACATTTCCCAACTCAGATGGGACGGAAAGTGCCCACAGCCTCAGACATGCCTTTATGGATTCCAAGACATTTGCTCACAGGACATTTGCTTGCAACACTGAAAAGAAAAAGAATTGCTCACAATTTAATTAAATGAAAGAAAAAAAAATGTTAACAGCGAAAAAAAAATGATAGAAATATGAAATGACATGTCAGCTATAATGAATATATATTTATTTTATTTTTTTTAAATGTAGGTTAGAAATACTTTTTAAAAAAACCAATGCACTGTAAAATTGATTTAATTTGTTTTATCACACCTAAGGTCACACTTTTTTTTGTGAGACAAATTTGAAAAGACGTAAGTATTTATAAATACTGACTGCATAAGGTGACATCAGATAAACTTGGCAAGCTTTTGATAAACTAGTTGGAAAACTAAGACAAAATATTGTTACACTGAACTGTATTATGAGGTTAACTGGACTAATCTTAATCCACTTTCTGTCTGATTGTCCTCACCCCTGGAACACTCAATCACAGTCACAGTCACAATCAAGACAATTATCCCCTGAACCTTAACAATGGAAACCCACCACCCTCAGCCAGTGACATCAGCCTGTACTGTATTTCTATTATTCCATGGGGACCGAAACAGTGAATTGTTGCAAAATAATGATTTACACTTACATTTTTATATCTTACCTCACATTATATTAGGTTTTGTCAAGCTTAACATGTCCACTTCGTCATCAATCAACATCAATTAATGTAAAAACACTTATAAAAAATCTGAAATATATTTGCTAAACAGTATACATATGCAGTGAACTCAATTATGTACTGAAAGTCTACTATGTGCTTATTAAATGCTAATATTACTAACAAAAAACTCCACTCTTTCAGCAAGCTTCACATGACAGGGTGGACGTGGCTCATGACAGGAAGAAGATTTGCATAGGCCATATTTTGGAAATGTTACACATATTACAACAGGCATCATACATTCATGACCTGCTCCAGCAATCATCAGGTGAGAGGCAGGGTACACCCAGGACAGGTATAAATACAACGTGATTTCAGAATAATAATGTAATTATAAGGTATTTAGTCTACTAATGTGTCCCTTACAAGGTGGACATATTCTGCTGTCTATTAATGTTGTGTGCATTATTAGTTTATTTTTTCTTTTGAAGAAATAAAAACTGTAAACCAATTTGTGAGCATTTAAGTCTTTTTCTATTACTGTTGTAAGTAATTGTCTAGTGGGTAGTTGTCTGCATACCATCAGGATGACACACTGAGTGTATGGATGGAAGCAGATATTCCTCCATCATGGCCATTAAGTTTCCGTTTGATGCAGAAAAAGCATTGTAGAAATAGTTAAAAATGGTTAGCAAAAACATTTAAAATAAAAAAAAAGTTGCCAATATTATTATTGAAGCCAATAAAGGTTATACCTTCAATTAGGCTTAAAAAAATTCAATGATTTGTGGTAGATCAAGAAAAGGTTGATATTGGACATGCTTAATGTGGTAGGCTATATCAAAATCATATAGCGTATATGAAGTTTAGTAAAACAAACAAACAAACAAAAAAAAAAAAACAGATTAAAGCTCTTTACTGTATCTTTATCCCTCATATGAAAACAAAGAATATTTAGACTTACGTGATAAAGGATTTGTCAAAATGATTTTAAATAGACATACAAAAAGAACTTTTGTTGTTATGCAGCAAAACTTGTCACGAATCTCCAAATCAAGTGCTTTCACAAGCTACTTCTCAAGAGGACAACCAAATTGCTCAGATGATCATGTTTGCATTTTGATCTGAAAATGTAAAGAGTGACAATTATTTTATGTTATAGGATATGCACCATATATTTCATTATTTTTAGTGATTGAATAAAAATGGCTACATTAGTAGAGCTTCACATATGTAGCAAACCTAAAAACACGTCTGTAATCTGTTACCTGGTATTATGTTGAGTCACATCTGTCAATGGTTGTCTTCAGTTCAGACCTGATCTCCATTCTTTCTGATTCATTCTTTTCTTCTTCCTGACTATCTCTTCGCCCCCAAGCTGGATATATTTGTACTTTCAAATTTTCTTTTCAGTCTGACAATTTTAACTTCTTTGTGTTCAATATCATTATGATTAAGTGAATTGTCACTTAAACTTAAATCCTTTGAACATAATCTCTAAACATTTTTTTATATATCTAAATGCTTCATAAACTACTTTCATGTTTACAGCAATCAAAATCTAAATAGTACTAAATAGTAAATTAGTACTTCTTACTTTATTTGCAAATCTATTTTTTATTTCTATGCTACGATAGAAATTTAGATATACAAAAAGATTTATTTTTACAAGTATAATTGAACAAAGTATAAGACAGTACACTTGTGTCAAAGTTACAGTTATTTTTTCAACTATCTCAAGATCACATGGCTTTTTTTCTGCTGTCCAAATACTTCAGCCTTCTGTATTCTTATGATAGTCTCCTAAATGTAACTGGTTGGACAGAAATCTTCCTTTTCTCAAGATCATTAAGGTATACATGTGTTAATTAAATAATGGAATACAGTTTAGTTATATAATACACTTTAGAATAAAACAAATAAAATACACACAAAGATAACACAAAAAGAGTCAAAGAATTTCTTGAACTTTAGCAAAGAACATTAAAACAATTTTTTCCCAAGATGATATGGATCTTATCATTATCTTGAAAAAGAATTATCCTTGTTATCTCAAGTTAATGAGATAGTTAACTTGGTATCTCAACATGTCATTCAATGTTTGTTTGTTTTGTTTTTTTTTTTTTTTTAAAGTTTGCACTTTTACAAAAGTCACAGCATTAAAATCTGGAAATCATATAAGTTAGCCGGGTGCATGCAGGTCACAAATCTATGACCACAAGCAGGTTGGAAGGCTCCTGCATAGTCTCATTAGAAAATTGTAAGGTTTGTTGACATGCACAACACATATTAGTTTCTCAATTTAGGAAACAGAACAGTGAGATTCTGATTTCTGCTCCCTGACAGGGGGTTCAAAGGTCCATCTTGGATTTGGTATGTCCCTTGTTTGGTAACTTTTAGATTTTGTTTGTACATTTATTTTCTACATGAATTGCTGTGTGTGACAATCTGGAACAAGGATTGCAATAGCTTCCTCACTGAAAAGACATGTTGAAATAGTTATGTTAGTTATTATAGTTTCTGCTGTAGGGGGCAGCACAAGCACTCCAAGTAAAGTTTTCTGTTTTCTTTTCTGCTGATGGTCAGCAATTTCTGTTTTGCTTCCACACGCCAAAGAAAACACAACTGGACGACAGCAAAAAGAGAGTGAGTACATGTCACTTGTTACTAAACATGAAGTCAAAACTGAGACCATGACTTCCCTGTGAGAAAGCCCAGCACATCACAGTGGTGTTTTTCAGTCAGAAAGACCAGTATGTAGTTTAAACCACAGAAAATCCAATGTGAAACGTGTTTGTGTGTGTGTGTTTATGTATGTTTTCAGATTGACAGACCTATAAATAACAAACATACACCTATTGTGAGTCATTAAAATGGTGTGGTTCATCTTCAGCTTTCCTCTAGCATTTCATCATTTTCAGTAAAGGACATCAAATACCTTATTTGAATGTATTTCTTTCCTCCATGTGACACATTACACACTATTGATGAGTAATGGCTTATGCCACTTCCTGTGATGAAAGATTAAAAAAAAAAAAAAAAAAGTAGATGCCTGGGAAAACTTACTGAACTGTCCATACAAACGTACGTTTTACAGCAGACAAGATGAGCCACTTTTTTTTATTAGTATTATTTTATCACATGACACCCGTATTAAGCTAGCTAAACTGAAAGTATGTTTTGCTCTGCTAGTTTTAAGAAAGTTTAGCTTTTGAAAAAAATGTAGAACTTTGGAGGAATGTTTTACATTTTTGCTGCTGTCCTCATGTTTGTGCTTGTGAAGTTAGTTTCATTAAGGAGCATATGACATGGGGTTTTTAGCATATGACCCTCTACAGATGCTTGCAATGCTAAATTTCTCATTGTTTTCTGTTTCATGCTAACTTCCCTATCACAGTCACTCCCCCACACAAACAGTCCCCTTATCTTTCCCATTACACTGCAACACTTCTCAAATTTCCTCCCTCATGATATTTTTACTACTGAGAAATGTATTCCCCTTCTTTTTAAAGAACATACGGTCAGATTATGTAATATTGTAAAGGCTGGCCTAATGGGCTTTACAGATCTGCAAAAAACAAGGTTATGACCCAACCATGATTCTCTAAAAAAAAAAAAAAAAGAGAACACTCCCCAGAAAACCTCAGTCCTGAAGGGGAAATGAAGGGAAAAAACATTATCAACATCTCAGAGAAGAAAATAACTTGACAAAATGAACAGAAATTTGTAATAAAAGCTTACCAGTAGTCTTCTTTTAGTAAAGGGGATTGAGAGAAAATGCAGAAAAAGGTCCAAACAAGCTCAGGCTGCTGCAGCCAGAGCTACAAATAGTCATTTTTAACCCTTTATGGCAGTGTTTTTCAACCTTTTTTGAGCCAAGGCACCCTTTTTTTCCACTAAAAACTCACAAGGCACACCACAAACCAAAATATTTTTGTTTTGTTAAAAAAAAAAAAAATTAAAAAAAAAAAAAGCCTGTATTATTAATATAAAGTCCATCTTGTCAAAGTGGTCTTCAATAGAAACAAGATAAACACAAGAAAAAGAGATTGTATTATCTTTCACCTGGGCCCTGGATGAACACAGAGCTGCTTCTCAGATCAGTCAGGTGAAATTGGATCATTTCTCAGGGCACACCTGATGGTCTCTCATGGCACATGGTGTACCATGGCACAGTGGTTGAAAAACACTGCTTTATGGTCCTGCACCTGTGTTTGGTGGAGTATTGGCATATGTGCATCATTTATTTTACTTGGACATTTGCCTACATAAGTCAGTTCTTTGCAGTAATTGCTGGATGAACAATTGCTGTTGGGTGTGTTGTTGTTGTTTTATTGTTCAGCACTTTGGGCAGCTGCCGCTGTAGAAATGTGCTATATAAATAAACTTGAACTTGAACTTGTAAATTGCTGAATGTTCTCCATGTTCCAGTAACATGGGAAAAAAATACAGTGTCTTGCCTAGGGAGACTTTGACACACAATCAGGGAAAGCCTAGAATTGATCCCTCAACTTTCAAGTTAAAATATGACTGCTCTTCCTCCTGAGCTACAGCCGGTCCTCCATTACAAGTTATTTAAAATGGCCATCCATCCATCCATCCATCCATCCATCCATCCAGGTGTCATTAGACTTATTACCTCCGCCAAGGAGGTTATGTTTTTACCGGCTTTATCTGTTTGTCTGTTTGTGTTCAAGATAACTCAAAAAGTTATGAACGGATTTTCGTGAATTTTCAGGACTTGTTGGAAATGTGAAAAGGAAGAACTGATTTCATTTTGGTGCTGACCCAGATCACCGTTTGGATGCTGGAAATTTTTAGAACTTTGGCCCTTGGTGGAGGTTTGTGCTCTCCAAGTGCTTTTCTAGTTTTTTCATGTTTATTTGAAATTTTACTTCTCAATTTAATTTTGATTTTTTTTTTTTTCTTACTAAGTGATTGTTTATACGAGTGCTAACTTGTACAACACTTTGAGCAAATGAACCTGTCAACTCAGCTGACTGTGAATTTTGCTACGTGTGTTTGTATGTAACGCAGGTAACAGATCTGATTACAGGTGGTCATTCAAGAAGCATGTGGAGATGTTTTTTTTTTGTTTTTTTTTAATGCAAACTGTAAATATACTCTGAATACTTCCAACCAGATCACTCAAGTTGCAGGATAATATTATTTCTGATCAGCTTGACTTTCTGCAAAAGCCACAAAATGGTGGAGGACAATGGCATGAACTACATCCATTTCGTTTGATATTGTTTAAATATGCTGCTGAAACTCTTGTGTAGTAATTTCACACATAATATTTTTAATAGTGATGGTGTTTACATTCTACATTTCTAAACAGTAATGGCCACTTCCCGTGTCTTGCCAGACTTTGTGCAGTGGCACACTTCCCACTCAGTAATAACCACAAACATCCCCTTAACACTGCCAGTAGAAGCTTCTTTCTATCCCATCACATGTAGTCAAAAACAGTTTCTGAGTGGGATGACAATAAATTCCAAATTAAATAGTCTCGAATTTTCATCAGCTAATCCTGGAAGAAGTGTTTATCAGTAATCACTCCAGCTGCTCTTTAACATTGAGGATAATGTCATGGTTTACTGCTATTTTAAAAAGGTGAAGGGCTCAAACACTGTGCATCTGCTGTAGCTCTCCCATAGCAAATACTGTAGAGTTAGCACATGTAGTGTTGATGAGTTGATATTGCTTAGTTATTAGGTTTAGCAGTCATATTAATAGTGCAACACAACTGCTGGTTTGTTATGCAGGCTTTATGGGGAACTTTGCAGGGGGTTGCTGTTTGTTCTGGGGGAAGGTTTCTGTTGTTGGATGGTCGGTCGCTAATGGAAGCCAACAGCAGTTGTGCTCGCATTTTATTGTTTTTTTTAAAAACACTGTTTTCTAGTGATAACAGGAAAATTTCTCTTCTCATGTCGAGAAAATAAACTTTGTCTTCTTGAGATAACGGATTATTGAAATGCAAGGCTGCGAAGGGGCTGGAGCTGTTCTTAGACAGAGAAAGATAAACATTAAATAAGAATCACACTCACTCCTTGTAAGAATTTTGAAACTGTCTAAGTATCAAAATCAAAACACATGCATCTTAGACTGACAGTCTAAGATGCATGTGTTTGGACTAGGAGGGACCTCAGAAAGAGCCCGCAAACACGAGATGAACTCCACAGAGAAACCATTTCTTGTTAACTGCATTTGTCAATTCATTTGAATGAATAGATGAAAGTGAACTTGTTTTCTTGAGATAACGATAAAAAAAATATAGTTTAGCACAATCGTTCTCTGCTTCCATACCCGCTGGTCCTGGCGTGGACTTAAATGTCCTTCAGATTGTGAGTATTTTCATCCTTAGTAAAGGAAGACATATGTAACATTCCTGCCCAGAGTGATCTTTCACAAAGCACACAGTCATCCAAATATCTCCTCACCAAAGCAAACAGTATCTAGTCCCGATAACATGTGCATTCCAATCTCTCTTTGCGGTTTAAATTTTATTTGCATTTGTCTTTCCTGCACTAAACCAGACACTTATCCTACAATAAACAGACTTAGTTGATTGAGTCTGTAAGATGTCACAGCTTTCATGATTTATAATCACAAACTCACCAATGTCAGCCAGAGCAGCTTTTGGAATAATGATCATTAGCTTGTTAGCATGTGATGTTACATGTACAAAGAGAGACATGATGTGTTGGTAAGTAGGTTTTTGCCTGTATTTATCTAAATTGCTGCCATTTTAATTTAGTCTATAACTGCACTTACTTTGTTTTATTCCATCCGTCTTATTTCCTTTTATGTAGGGTAGACAAACCAACCTATCCATTCATATTAGTGTGTTATGATAAATTGATGGAACTTATTTCATGATCTTGTCATGTGCACACCACTTGTCAGCTGTCACTGTATGTGGGAGAACGTTTTGTTGTTTCTGCAAAAGGAGAAATTGTCATATTTTCAGTCAGATTTAATAGCAACTAATTTTGAGAAGAAACAGCAATGACAAGAAAAGGTGGAAGCTTTAAGCTGCAGCAGGTAAATATTATTTGAAAAGCACTTTTTGAGAAGAAAAGGTTGCTTTGGAGTCAGATCTCGCCTTGTTTTGACTTGCATCTGTCATTCTGGTTTAATAATGCAAACACAATGGTTTGCAAGGTGCTGTATGTAGGCAGGGGTGCTCACTTAACTGCAATGTTAGTGTGCGTAGCGCAATAGCTTCAGCTTGTACCTGCAGCTCAACGGTACAAAAGTGGTCTAGAAAGGATATTTTTAAACTGCAGTTTGACACAGTTTGAAAAGGTGCAAACCGGAATCTGTTTTTGTTTTCCACTTTTGGAGGGAAGCTACCTCTGCTCTACTTGTCTGCAGACAGTTGGGTTCCTGCAACACATGAGCTCAAATGATATCTCAAAGCAAAGGTCTTTCTTATTTGACAAGAATTCTGTGGCAGTCCTTTCAATTATTTTTTTTAAATTTATTATTATTATTATTATTATTATTATTATTATTATTATTATTATTATTATCATTATTATTATTATTATTATTATTATTATTATTTCCACTTTTAGGAGTTTAAGACTTTAGTAACAATTAGGCACATTTAGAAAATGATTTTAAAAAAGAGATTGGAACTGTTCCTAAAATGTAAACCCAATTGTACTTGTAGCATTATCAAGGGTAATACCTACTTTTAGGACATAACTAGTTAAATTTCTACTCTTTGAGCCATCAAAGTTGTGAAAGTTGAAATGGTTGCCTTTTGTCATTTAAAACATGTTTATGAGTTTCATTGCATTAAGCACAAACTTAAGTTGAGTTATTCAGAATAACAGTGGAAGTAAAGCAGTAACTAAAAGAAATACAATGCATTTACATGCACAAAGGCTTGGGTATCTTCAGAAATTGGTCAAAGAATAATAATATTCTAGAATTTGTAAACTTGAAGAACTCTAAAAGAGTGGGTCCCAACCCTTTTCTGCTTGCCCCCTACATGCACCAAACCTTTACCACAAACCAGGGACCGTTTTAGCTGTGATGTCGTGTTGCAAACCCCCACACCACATGCAGCCAATACATACCAATATTTGAGATTGTCGAGTAGTTTATTTCTGAAGTTACCAACAGGCTATTCTTTGTAATCAGGATGAGAAATCTGACCGTTTCTAACTTTTCCCCCTCATGTCATTCTATTATATAGCTATATAAGTCAGTTAGTCTTGTCATTTTTTTCATTTTTTTATTTTATTTTTGCCATCTCTCTTGTTGATTCGTTCTCATTTGTTTGTCACTTGTCCATGAGTATACTTTCAGAAATGTGTCCATGTTTTCTTAAAAGTGCAAAATGGTACATTTTACTTGCTCATGAACCCAAATAAAAAAATGAATAAGAAAAGCTCAAATATGTAGATTTCCGAATATAACTGACTCTTCCAGTTATTAATAGAAATCTGAGTGGAAAATCTCCCTGCCCTATCAGCTTGCTCATCTGTTTCACTTATCTAAAACTATTGGAAATTCCGTTGTAAACTTCCTCACTAGATGGCGAAGTTTCGCCTAAAATATAAATAAATAATAATAATAATAATAAAAACAATTTAAAAAAATGTTGTGTTTTGTTTTGTTTTTAAAGAAAATCTGAGGTAGAAAAGCGTCTCGAACAGACTTTCTAACTGGTTGCTCGGACTGGGCGCAGTGGCGGGAAAAAGGAGCATTCCCTTTCCCAGTTAAGACCAGAAAAAAAAATATGTTCCTACTATAATCATTACTAGCCACCAACACATACACCCACGCACACACACACACACACACACACACACACACGTTCACGCCCCTCCAATAAGGCAGCTAATTTAAATATCTTCCTATTCTCTCATTGTGGCTGCTGCATTACTTTTACCTTCAAAATCTTAAATCAAACTTTAAGCGTTTCAGAAACTACTTAAATGAAGCCTGAGGAAACACTTTTCTCTCCCTTTCGTTTTCCACGTCTTCTGATGGGCACTTGCGCAACCAAAGCTGTGGAAAGTCTGCTCGTCTTTCTCACCTCCTGTCAGAGCAGTCAGAGGTGTGTGTGATCGCGCGCGCGGAGGCGGCGACTGGGAAACCCATGACTTCCTTTTTTCCTGTCTGAACTCTGCATAAAAACCCATCATGGTGCCTATATTCAGTCCAAGAGCCGGACCACCACAAGACCCGACCTGAGCTGAGATAAAGGACTAATTTGTGAAGTTTAAGAAGCCAACTACTGGGCCGCCAACCAGCTTCCACAACTTGAATTCTCCTCAAGCTCAGACAACCTTCCAGCGGATTAATGTCAAACCAAAATATAGTAGCGGACGTCGAGTCTCTCCAGAAAAGCGACCGCCGGCGTGGAAGCTGTCTGGATGTTTTTCTCGTCACGTCAGTCGTCTTTCTGTTTGTCGCAGTCGTGACTCTGGCTGTCGCCGGACTGATGGTCCTGAAGGGGCTGCAGCCCCAACAGCTGCCCTCCTACCAGACGCCTGAATATGCACACGCTAGTTTGACAGGGGTCACCCCTTCTCCTGCGTTTAAGGTAAGCACATTTATTAGCTGGAAATAATGTAATAAAACTAGATTAAAACATTCATGTTCTTGTGTTGGTTTGCCATGTTCAAGTTTTAATCCGAGTCATCTTTTATTGTTCTTGTAAACAGATGCAGAACTTTGCCTATCTGGAGCCCACTTCAAGTAAGTCTTTTATTTGTGAACACGGATGTTTACTGATTTAACATTGACTTAACAAATAGAAATACAAAAAAAAAAAAAAAAAAAAACATAAAATAAGCAGAACATTTATAAACTGCAAAATTTTGTTGTGACCAGCTTCAGCATGATGATTACTTTTTTTTACATCCTCTCTGTGCTGAGCAGACATTAAGTAATTTTCTAACACAAGAAATTGAATCATAAATATGGTGATTCCTTATTTGTATAATACATATACATGTAAAAGCATGAAATATGGTGGTTTATTTGGAGAGTACTAGAAATGAATTTACCAATTAACGTGACGTCTTGTGTAGACAATAAGTATCCTCATTTTAGTTTTTTTTCTCTTTCAGTGAAGTTGTCGAACGCCACTTTGAACTGGACTCCAGTCCATTATGGAGAAGGGACCTCTTTAGGAAGTAACTATGAATTCAACAAAGAGCACTTTTCCCTGAAGCCATCTCGGGAAGGGACTTATTTTATGTATATAAATCTCAAAGTCACCTGCGTAGGCAAATGCAAAGAAGGCATCCTCAGTCTTAATGTGGCCAACAAGTTGACCTGTGATGTGGAGCTTCCAGCAGATAAAACATCTGTGATCAAGAAATGCTGGACAGTGAGTCCCTTGCGTAGGGAGAGAATGATCATCAAGATGACTGTGCCAGAGGAGAGATTACCAAACTGGAAGTTGGATATGCCTGGCTCAAATTTTGGGATTTTCCTTGTAGATTAATGTGGACTTTGTAGTGCTAACTACGATCGAAAAGATGGACACGCGCTTGTGACCTCAAGTTATAACTCATGAACATCAGTGTGTTCAACAAGTGGAAAAGGGGCAGGTGCTGTTGCCTCTTTTAGGCCTCTTTTAGTGCCTCCAGCTGGGAGTTATCCCACCAACTGTAGGTGCAAGGTAGCTTAAGATTTTAGGATGATCTCTCAGAAAAATTCATGATCATTTATACAACATATGAAAAAGACATGAAACAGACCTCTTTATATGTAAATGTGTTTATATCTTTTCTCAGTGTATTTATTTGATAACATGCAATTATTTATGTACAAATATTTATAATAATGTTGATATTGTAAATGGAAATTTATTTAAATGTAAATGCCACTACATTTTTTTTTCTGAATGTGCAATACACTCTGGGTTTGGTGTGACTGTAAAGTTGTCCAAAAATGTGCTGGTCAGCAGCAAAGAACCCCAAGAGGGGCTTCATGTACTAAAGAGCCACTGGAGTAAATATTGTCATCGTTTCTGGTAGATGATAACAGCAATGAGCAACTTAATCAGAACATCCAAGTGCGTTAAACATCTCTGGGACTGTTTTGTTCTTAGGGACAAAAAGGATTTAGTGTGGGACTTATGAGCTTTGAAAATGTTTTGCTTGTTTAAATATAAGTAAGTCCTATGGACAAACTGATAAATGTTGAATGTATTGTATGTATTTTGCCGTCATCCCTATTAAACAAGGATATAAGGAAAACATTGAATTTTGGTTTGGAAATTAAAAGGTGTGAGACGTGGAATAAAACATTTATGGGTAAGGGAAAGTTCACATCACAGAGCGCAAGCGGGAACTAGGTGCACATCACATCCTGTTTATTTATCAGCGGTTTAGAAAATGAAAATTGGGGCCTGCAAAAAAATGCACGTACACACCGTGTTATATATAACCAAAGTACAGATACGAAGGGAAAGAGAAAAGGATTCTTTCTGCCATTACATGATGGACAGCTTTCATTTTATCACCATACAAACATATTTTGCACAAAATTTTGAGGTAGTGTGTTTAATTACTATCACACTCTTTCAAATTGCAGTCAACATGGGAGACATTAACATTTTATTAATATAATCAAACTAGCTATACTTCCCAAAATCAATACCAGAGTAGATTTTATACTAGTCTGACATCAAAGACAACTTTGCATTTGAAAGTTATCTTCTCAGCAACATAATTTTAGATCTTTCCATTGCAGTGGTTAAGATAAGGTGAGAGTTTTCTGTGAGGTACCCACTGAAACCTGCCATGCATTTGTTGGCAAGTAACTTATAAGTTCCATCTCAGACCAGATAAGAAAAAGAAACAAAGAAAAGAAACCATAAGGTGTTCATTCCCCTTGTAAAAGGCAGCTTTTACAGTGGATACATTCTTGTTTTGTGGCATTGATCTCATAAGAAGAAAAGTTTCTGTATTGACTACTAGGAGACCAGACCTGTAACATTCATTGCAAAACAGCAAAGAACCAACCAGTGGGTAGCTGTGGGTTTTTTTCTTGTTTGTTTGTTTTTTCCATTTTCTGCATTGTTCTGGCATAATTCAAAAGATTACTTGTGAAGTCCTGACTTCCTGCCTCAGAGGTGCGTCTAATGCAGCCACATAACCCTCCCAATCTCTCGCTCTCCTTGGTGTAACATCGAGTTTCAGGTCAGCACTGAGCTGTGTGGCCCACAACTTTACCGTTTCCGTTCAGTCTAACCTTGCATACTGTCTTTTTCCCATGCAGCAAGCATCTGTTTGCACACAAAACAACAAATTGAATGTACATATGCTCAGATAGCAAACGAGCAAGTGAATGCAGTGGAGCATTTACCTGGTAACGAGCAAAATGAGAGGAAAAAGAGAATCTGAGTTACATTATATATTGGATATGCAGACAACTGCTCCCTTAGAAGGAAACATGTCATTAATATGTCTAAAACATGGTGCTTATTTTTTTAATTGCAAGAGGTCCCCTTTGGAGTTTTTTTTTTTTAACTCTTGCAGTACAGTAGAGGTACTTTTTAATGAGTATGACTTCATCTAATTTGCATATATAAATGCCTTTTTGTATGATTCAGTTCACACATTTTAGCGTTCACACGGTGCTGATGATGTTATTCAGCAAATGCAGCAATGCAATGAAGACTCCAGTTGAATACATACACAAATGAAAAAATGTATGACTTAAAGTACAGTGCTTGAAAAATACCCTTGAAAATCTTGTCATATAATACCAATTACTTCCTTTCCATGCTGGTTTGGTACAGTGAATCAAAAGTTCCCTATTCGTGCTCTATCACTGGAAAGGCAGATAGTGAAACTGAGTTAGCTGCTTGCTACACAATTCAGAATTTTAACAGCAAATGACTTTACTGTGAAAGTCATCATCTCATCTTCACAGCAGATATGAAAAACATGTCTACATGCTTTCAGGTGTAAGAAATGATATCTGTTAGAGGAATTTAAATTCCATGCAGAGGAGTATTTATGTGCACTACTCTAGCACATTAAAAGCAGACTTACCGCTGGTGTGGTTAGATGCTGGCAAGATTCTTTGCACATTCGAATGCCACATCTTAAGTTTGTTTACTCTGTCTTTTTTCATGGCATAACACACACCCACACACACGGTGACATCTTACCAGCTGCTTTTTATCCTATACACATAGTAGCTAGTTGCGTTCTCATTACTCCTCTAACTGCACAAAACATAAACATTGCAATTAAAAGCTGGTAATTAAAACACCTAAATCTAAAAAAAAAAACCTCCCAAATATCACTAAAAACCTTTTACACTCAGGAGGTGTATTTTTTTTTAGAGGTGTCGATGTAGATATATTGCAAAAGTGTAATGGAAACACTTTTTTTGCATTTACTTGCCCCCGAACGTGACGTACCTCTGCTTACCACTGCTTGAATCAAGCAAACCAGCTCACCTAAACAGGTGAAGATGGGCAAGCAGGCAACACTGGACATGGCAAAGGTGGTGTGTCCAAACAGAGCCTGCATTGGAGGCATGTTTGCTGTCAGAATAGTAACCTGCCCGGCAAGACAGCCCCACAGTGGTTGACAGAACTGCTGTGGCCATGTGGTGTGGACATTCTTACACGTCACACGTTCAAGCAAGGCTGTGAAGTTGCAGACTGCTTTACTTTTTTCTATCAGACCATACTCTATTAGACCATCTATTATACCTATGAATTTTCAAGCTTTACAGCCATAATCAGAGAGACACTTTGTGTTTAAAGACTCTTCTGGGAATTTTAAAAAAAAAAAACTTTTCCCATTCCTATTGCCATATCACAGTTTCAGTCATACATCACGTGACGGCTGTAATTTAGAGATGGTTTGGCTGGACTATATTAATTTAATCAACATAGTTACTTTTTCTTGCTACAGATCATTTAGTTACTGAATTAATACTATTTCGGTTGTACAATATATTTAAAAAGACAGGAAGAATGTCACTTTACAACCCTTTTTCTAATGGAAACCTGACAGACCAATTTATTTCATAAAACATGATATGGAACTAGAAATATGACATTGAGATGGGTTGAAATGAAGGATTTGTGTGCTGATGTGCTCTAACACTCACACACATATACATACACATTCATTAATGTAGGAGGTTATGTACATTTGATGAAGAAAAGAACATTAAATTCAAAATGCTTTATTATGTAAAGCACTTTGAGATGCTTTTGTTTTTAGAGTGCTGTATAAACAGTTTGATTTGATTTCAATTAAAACGTATTTGTCATTGTTTACAAACTCAAAAATCTTGATTGCATTTCAAAAGGAACTTATTTAAAGTTGCTGTGACATTTTCCAAGTAAATCTTTATATATATATTATTGTTTGTTGTTGTTTGGTTCAATATTCTTGCAGGTTCCAAGAAGAATATAAATTTTCCTTTAGTTTAACTCAGTGTCTGGTAGAATTTACACAACATTACTACATGATTTGTGTAGAAGAAGTTTGTTGTTTATAGCTGGTGATTTCTTCTCACAGCACACTGCACATGGGTTTTTCTGGCAAACAGATGTGTCTGTGGTTTCCAAAAAATAACACAATAAGTACATTACTCCAGCAAGTAAACTATGTTTACTTGTTAACAGTAATCTTTGGAGGTATTAACCAGCTCTTTGCCACCATTTCAGAATCAGCACAGTAAAATATTGTCGAAGTGATGACAGAAACACTTGCGTGACATCTGAGACAGAATAGGATAACAGCCAAGTTTCAAGCAATGTTTCAAAAAGCTGCATAAAAAAATGAATAGCAGATACGTTTCCTGTAACTGGTGTGAAACAGGGAAAACAAATAAAGCTGCTTAATGATAACAGAAAGCGACAGCGAAGTAGCCTATGTGCTTCTATTGGTAGTAATTCAAAACAAGAAGTAGTTGTTTCTACTGTAAAAAAAAAAAAAAAAAAATCTATTGGAGGGGGAAAAGCAGTGGAAATCTGCAAAAAAAAATTAGGAAAGCTCTCCTTCATGAATGACCATGATCTTATTCTTAGGGAATTTTTGCAATAAATCACTGTTTCAGAAGTTGTCATTTAGTGGTGTCTGACATGAATTATAGTTCGCTGCCTCACATCAGAAAAGGCTGGTGAGTCATTTCTTTTTATGCATTTTCCTATAATCCAGATCATGTGCAATTTGCAGAGTTGCCCCCCCCCCCCCCCCCCCCCCCCCCCTTAATGTGAGTCAAGTCTTCTTTGAAACTGGCAAGCAAAACTGGGAACTGTCACAGAAAATAACTTCACATGCAATCAGAGGTCATGCACGCATGCTACACAGAGCTTTACACACTGCCAGTAAAATGAGATTGCTAATGCTAATACATTAGGATGTTAGGGGCAATGTATTGTTGCTGCTTCTTGACTAATATATAATGACTACAGGAACATCGCAGAAAATTAGAATATTATGAAAAAGTTGAATATTTTCGTCACTCACTCATTTCAGAATATGAAACCCATATATTATATAGATTCATTCCACATAGAGTAAAACATTTATTTATTGAAATTTTGATTGTGGCTTATAGATAATGAAAACCCAAAATGCAGTGTCTCAGAAAATTAGAATATTACATAAGATAAATAAATATATATATATATATATTTAAAACAAATGTCAGGCTTCTGAAAAGTATCTTAATTTCCATGCACTCAATACTTGGTGGGGCTCCTTTTGCATGAATTACTGCATCAATGTGGTGTGGCAATGGAAGCGATCAGCATGTAGCACTGCTCAGGTGTAATGGAGGCCCAGGTTGCTTTGATAGCAGCCTTCAGGTTATCTACATAGTTGAGTCTGGTGTCTCTAATCTTCCTCTTGACAATACCCCACAGATTCTCTATGGGGTCCAGATCAGATGATTTTGTTGGCCATCAAGCACAGTAACACCATGGTCATTGAAGCAGCTTTTGGTACCTTTGGCAGTGTAGGGAGGTGCCCAGTCCGGCTGGGAAAAAAAAATCGGCATCTACATAAAGCTTGTAGATGCAGAAGGAAGCATGGAGTGCTGTAATAATTCCTGGTAGATGCTGTGTTGACTGAGCATTTCAGAAAACACAGTGGCCCAACACCAGCAGATGACATGGCTCCCCAAATCATCTCTAACTGTGGAAACGTCACACTGGACTTCAAGCAACATGGATTCTGTACCTCTCCACTCTTCCTCCAGACTCTGGGACCTTAAATTCCAAATGAAATGCAGAATTTGCTTTCATCTGGGAACCAGTCCAGTCCTTTTTTCTCCTTAGCCCAGGTGAGATGCTTCTGTCGTTGTCTCTGGTTCGGGAGTGGCTCGACACGAGGAATGGGACATTTGTAGCCCATGTCTAGGATTCGTCTGTGCGTAGTTACTCTTGATGTACTGAGTCCAGCTTCAGTCCACTCCTTGTGAAGCTCCCCAAATTCTTGAATGGATGTTGCTTGACAATGCTCTCAAGGCTGCAGTTCTGCCTTCTGCTGGTGCACCTTTTCCTTCCACTCAACTTTCCATTAATATGCTTGAATACAGCTCTTTGTGAACAATCAGCTTCTTTAGAAATGACCTTTTATGACTTTCCCTCCTTGTGGAGGGTCAATGATCGTCTTCTGGACATCTGTCAAGTCAGCAGTCTTCCCCATTGTTGTGTAGCCATTTGACCCAGACTGAGAGACCATTTAAAGGTTTAGGATACCATTGCAGGCATTTTGAGTTATTTACTTGATTATGGTGTGAGACCATGACTTTCTAAGATTGAAGATTTTCCCAATATCCTAATTTTCTGAGACACTGCATTTTGGGTTTTCATTACGTATAAGCCACAGTTATCAAAATTTCAAGGACTGAATATTTGAAATTTTTCATTAATGAATCTATAAAATATATGGGTTTCACATTCTGAAATGAGTGACAAAAATTATTGAACTTTTTCATGATATTCTAATTTTCTGAGCTGTACCTGTATATATAGTGACTATACAGTACGTTCTTCTTTGCCATTCAGTTTCGATATGAAATGTTAAAAATGAGGATATGTGATGTGGTTAAGAGGCAGGGTCACTGGTCCATCACAGGGTAAACACAGTCACAAATAACCTCTTGTGTTCACACTTAATCTAAAAATGTGCAACCTATTTTTATTAACAGAAACTGTGTCTTGAATATGAGCTTGCTATCTTTGCACTTTCATCATGAAAACTGCAGTTGTCAAATAAATCTCATAAATGATAAATTAGTTTATTGCTTCAGAAATTGATGAGAATGTGAACTTAAAGTGATTTTAAACAGAAACAAGCATGCTCAGTGCTTAAATAAAACAGACTTGATAGTGTAAGCACTGCAAGATGAGCAACAACACCTGACTGGCCTTAATACTCATACAGAAGCATTCATGCTAAAGTTTGCAAGAGCACCTTGGTGTGTTTATTGCACTGAGAGGCACTGATGTTTA
Organism: Telmatherina bonti; assembly: GCF_933228915.1. Taxonomy (NCBI): domain Eukaryota; kingdom Metazoa; phylum Chordata; class Actinopteri; order Atheriniformes; family Telmatherinidae; genus Telmatherina; species Telmatherina bonti. The sequence continues at coordinate 18,552,556 of NC_136621.1, read as the reverse complement.
TCTGTGACTTGTGGCAGGAAGTGACCCAAATATTTCAAATGTATTTTAGGCCACTCTTTCCACTCACATCTTTGTCTCAGTGGAGATTTAGTTACCTGCTGCTCTACCTGTCTACATGCTTTCCTGCAGTTGTGTTTTTTTCTTTTGCTTTTTATTATTCTTCCCTTGTTGTAAGGCAGAAGGTGTCTCAATTTAGTTATTGTTGTTGTTTTTTTTATAATTATTATTATTATTTGCATCTGAAGCACTCCACCATTGGTGAAGCTTTTTTGTAAAGTATGAAAAGAGCTGAGTCAGCAAGAGAAAACTCTCTAAGTCCCTCCTCCCCTTCCATCATTTCTCAACTCCTACTCGACCACATCCTGCTCTCACCCCCCCTCCCACCAACACACACACACATACATGCATGCAAACACACACTTAAACACTGAGCCTTGGAGGCATGTGAGATGTTGCATATCTGTAGACCTGCAGCTTTGTAATGTGGGTTTTCTGTGGTTTTTGATGTGCTTAATAGATCTGGTTCTCAAACAGTAGTTTGAGAAAAAAATAAAAAATTAAGCTCATCAGTCCCTGGAATAGATGATTCTTCACATTTTGTTTAATAAGCAAACATGATTTTATTCCAGAAACAAAATATGATATAATAACAGTTAAAAATACATTACCTGAATATCAGGGACATCAGATCACAACAATTTGTTGTGGTTTTAAATTTTTTAAAAAATTCATTCATGATCTACAGTACATATTAAATATGTATTTTGTACACCAAAAAACAGAGCATGCCCAGCAAAGTGAGACCAATACATTTTTATGTATCTCTATGAAGATATCATGAAGGCTCCCATGAAGTTTTCAGTGTGTCCTTGATGCATCGCTTGCATTTTGTCCAGAGTGACATAAATTCTATCTCCTTCCTGCAGTTCAAAAATCCCTGCGAGGAAACTGCTCCACAGATCCATCCCAGAAGGCAAACGCTTTGTACCCCTGCAGCCACTGCTAGAAGAAACATGTCAGAAATGTCACAAAGAAACTCATTATGACATAATGTAGGTGGAACACACGTAAAAGTCTGTAAGAAGTGTGATGAAATGCAGAAAGGAAGTAAAGAATAGAAAAATCACTCACTTTCTTGACTTCATAAGTTCCATAGGTATGCCGTAGGCACTGGTGTTTCTCATGACCCTGTGTATGATAGGTGGGCAGTTTACCTCAATATTTAATTGCAATTTGGTGTAGAGGTAGTAGTAACCTGGCTGCTGAACTATCAAAAGACCATTGCTATAGGTCATATTTTGCATGATGGATTCCCCAGCCTTTTCCCACTGTACTACATTGCTTTCCCTACTGTTACGAGTGGAGGAACCTAAGATGAAAAAAAGAAAAAGGATTAGTCAAAAAAGAAAAAATTATATATATATATATATATATATATATATATATATATATATATATATATATATATATATATATATATATATATATATATATATATATATATATATATATATATATATATATATATATATATATATGAGTTTATATAGAGAAAGAAAGTGAGTATTGTCAGGGATCTTACCCAACAAGTGGGCAAAAGGCTTCCGTTGTGTCTGAGTCTGCAATGAGGGAATTCCTCTGTGTCCTGGTAAAGAAAGCAGGGTCAGATTGGTTAGTTTATCATGGAAAGGTGAACTGTATCAGCATTAGAAGAGCAGTCGTTAGAAATTATGTTTTTCTTGGTAATTTTACGTTATGTTTTTATGGCTTTATTTGAAAGGATGCCATATATAGCACATGAGGACAAAACATTACAGTAACAGAGAGTAAGTCATACTCACCGGGAAGTTGGACTTGTTTTGATGAAGTACCATCCTGAAAAAGTAAAAGACATTAATAAAATGCGAGGGGGGGTGACGACATTTAAAGAGGAAGCTCAGATGCTGGTATGTGAGATTTCATGTCTTCATATATGCATACTGTGAATAAGCATTACCTCCTTGACACTAAATGGTGACACATTGGACAAGTTGTGGCAAAGAGGATAAGACCCACTAGGATTAAATGCCTGCAGAGAAGGAAGAAGAAAAGATGTGTGAAAGAAATCTGATGTGAACAATACATAAAAAACATTTGTGTGGATTTGGAAGGGAGGCAGTAAGTTTCAGTACCAACAACAAACAGGATTTATCTAGAAACCAGTGAAAGTAGCAGTGTGGAGTTCTAGACATACTCCATAAGGCACATTAGCTAACATCTAGATAATTCATGATAAATGTAAAAACAATTGTTTTGCATTTACAAGCACAAAGTCATGCTTTAATATAGTGAAATACCATAGAAATAGCAGCTCATTAAAGAAACTTTACTGTTAGCATCTAAATCTAAGAAAATACAGAATTTCAACTATGTTACATAATACACAAGTAGTGTAACATAAAACAGCCAGGTGTGTAAAAAAAACAACAGCATTATGAAACAATCTTAGAAAAAGGGAAGTTAAAATTGGGGCTTTGTACTTGAGATAGAAAGAAAGGGGAAGTAGGAGTAGAGACAGAACCCAGCTGACACATTTGTCATTACTGACCAGGAAATCAAACAAGTGATGACCCCCACAGAGACCAGTACTTTAAAATTACGGACATGTGACGTAAAAGAAAATAGGGAAATTCAGCAGCAAAGGAATTTCCATTCACTCCAAGCACTGAAACCTATTCTTTCCATCTGGTAGGCAGATATGTTTAAAACACATTAGATCAAGACATCATCCTTACCTCAGTTTTTTGGTAAAGATTGTAGATTAAACATCCTTCAATAACGATTCCCAGCATGGAAAACCCCACCAGTAAGAGAAGAAACTTCCAGCCTTCTCTGGCCCATCTCGATTTCCTTACACTGGTGATGTGGCCAACTTGGCTGTCAACCACAAACACCTGGGGGCATGAACCAGCACCGGCCTCCGACATCCCACCAGATCACGGCACCACCTGATCTAAGGTCGTAGGCTAAAGGAGGATGAATACTAAAAGAGAAACGGTTGTGTTTCAGTAAACAGACAGGAAACAGAAACGTGAGAAATAAGGAACAAAAATATATTTAAGAAAATACTCCAGAAGTCTTGTGTTTACAGCAGGCACATGCACTGTAACCAGCTTCTAGGAAACCAGCTGATTTCTACATACCTAAACTATTTCAAGCAGGACTTTCAAGAGGTATAAAAGAAAAGTCAGCAGCAACTAGAAGAAACAAAAGAATATGCCTACATCTTTTTTCTTCATCCTTAAAGGTATTGTAAAGGATTACCTTGAATTGAAGCGTTCCTCCACAGCTCAGTCAACCATCCAGGAGCACAGGGTTGCTCTCACACTACTCTGAAGAGCATGTGTTACTAAAACATAAATTCTCAATATTATTTTAAACTAAGTAATAAATATAACTCTCTGGACTACTCTACAATATATGATCATTCTTAGGAGCTGTTTTCCCTTCTACAGATTTTATTCTGTCCTCACCTCTTATACTCGCTTGCCTGCTGTGAAGTGTCACTAATATTGCTTTTTAAGTAAGGCTAAGGAGGAAATGAAGATGACATGGGTAAGAGGCACACAGACAGACATGAGAGAGAGAGAGAGTGAATGTGTGTGTATCGTGTGAGGGACACTCCCTACTGAATGTAGTTATCGGCCAATGGTTGACACTTCCTTTTCTCTCACTTGAGTATCTCTCCCCTTTAGTTCCTTTCTTTCTTTTTACACTTTCACTTTATTCAATTTCAGTTTATATGTTTTATCCCCTTTCTGCATCAGTTTTTTTTCAATTTCTTTTACTAGTTGTGCTACTATGTATTGTTTTGGCTAATGTTGATGCTGTTAAACTAAGGGAAGTGTTGAGAACCAAACTGTTAAAATCACGTCCAATTTTAACAGCCTCTCACTATCACCCACAGTGCAAATCACATCTGCTTTAGCATAGTAAAGTGATGCTTTTCTCTTCTCACACTTAGACACCAGCACTTATGTCTCAAATAAAACATCCATCCATTTTCTTAACTGCTTAGTCCAACTCAGGGTTGCGGTAAGCTGGAGTCTTTCAAGTAAAACACTTTGATGTTATTAATATTTCTAACAAAACCATAACACTTGTTTAAACAACAGCAGCTGCTGTGATTTACAGGTGACTAATATGTTGCAGAGGTCTGCAGCTGGTGAAGCAACATCTCTTTTGTGTGTTTTCTTGTATGTTTAGTCATTCTGATTACAAGTTGCTTCATTTTGAGTTTTCTTCCTTTTTTTTATCATAGCTTTTATTACAATGATTTATTTGTTCTTACTTCATGACTTCTCATTAGTGTTTCCTCTTTATATATAGAACAGAAGTTGCTAAAGAAATACTGACAATCCACCTTGGTTAATAATTCTGACTGTAAGTGTCTTTGTGGGTAGGCCCTGCTGATAAAAGATTTGTGAAAGTTAAAGAAGATATAAAAATAATCAAGGATCCGATGAGTCAGTATCATGATTATTATTTTTTTTTTTTTTTGGCTTTGCTGTACGAGGGGACAGTTTGACATGATAAACTCCATATGGTGAAACTGCATAACTAACCCCCACCCCCTTTTTTTTTTCTTCTTTTTTTTTTACAAGAACACTGGCTTATGTGCTAAACACCTTTCACTGTAAACACTTTCAAATTGCAATTATAGTTTTATTTTGTGAAAAACTGTAATTGAAATGCAGCAAATAACATGTATTATAATAACTATGCATTATGGGCATTATTTCCTAAATAATGCCCATAATGGGGGGGGGTAGGATGAAGAAGAAAATTGGCCCTTATTGATTGATCAGAACTTTTTTGCAGGGGAGTCAGAGAAAAAGTGCTTCCTCTTATTTCCTCCCTCCTGAATAGAAAAATAACCTCAAAAATTGATTATATAAAAAGGTGTAGTTTTTGCAAAACAAGTCAGATTGTGTCTAATTAGTACATGTTTTGTACACTGGATGGTACCTTGTTTTATATTGTAGCCCTCACCATATGGCATGTTATTTTAATGTTAAAAAATTGATTATAGTAGAAACAACCATTTACAGTTGTGTAGAAGTAACAAATTTACAACAAAAGCATAAAACAAATTACTGCTAGCTTCCTTTTTACTCAGTGTACCCATAATGTTTGCATTAAACTTTGTTCATATACCTTATGCCAACTTAGCATACATTTGAAATGTTTCACTAGCTGCTCTGGGAACAGCCTAAACTTTCAGCTCCCAGTCGTCCTACAAAGGCAGACAACGCAGACAAGGCCGACAAAGCAAACAATGCATTTCAGGCTGTTTTGGTGTTGTTTAATATCTAGATCAGTCTTTGTGAGGACTTGGGTTTGGGCTTACATACACATAAATAACCAACACACTTAGACAAGGGAAACTCCCAAAAAGCAAACCATGACTTCTTTAAAGTTTACAGTATTGATGATATAATATAATTAGATTTAAGGGTGGTCTCCCTATTAAAAGGTTACAAAAGATTTACATGAACTTAGCATGTGTTTGGTCAATATAACATACCCGGGTATTACTGAACTGACATGGTGGTGTGTAAACATAATTTGCTAGCCCTTTTAGAGGCCAGCAAGACAAAAAAAGAAACACCAAGAAGAGCTGTGTACTGAATATTTCAAACAGTGGTGACATTATTTTCATTTCGGGATCCATAATGATGAAAAAAAACTTTGATATAAAAGGTTGAATGGCAAATAAGCATTTTAGATTTTCCACCATCCACAAATTGACTGTTTCGCCTGTTAAAAGTTGTCCCTTTATGTTAGCGCCATGCTATATAACTGCACTACTATATAAAACAGTATTTTGTGTACCTGTGAAAAGATCATCTTGTGATCAAGATCATCCTAAAAATATACTGTTTTTATTCTAATAATAACTTTTAGGATCTAATCTATATTCACTGGGAAAAAAAATATGTATAGGCATGCTACAGCTGTAATTTAAACAAATATGCCAGTGAATGTCTGTGTAAGATGATTTAAATATTTTAATAGTGAATTTTACATGTCGTAAAAGTCAAGGCTTACAAATATGTCGTGGATAATTTTACCTATGTCAATCTTCATTTTAAAGTCAACAACCTGATACATGTATATTAGTCATAATAACGGCATAAACTTTGCCAAGCATGCAGTCCAGAAATGTCACACTGCGTTTCACTACATAACCTTTTCTGGCTTTCCTCAAAAACTTCCAAACAGAAACACCAGCAGCCAGGGTTCTGCTCCTATCAGTAGGGCTTTAATAACTTCATAGAAGTGGCTAATTTTTGTTCACTTCCTGTTTGATTAAATATCAAAAAGGTTGTTGCAGGAGGATTTTGCACCAACAAATGTAATTTCAAAGAAAAAAAAGTGAGCATCAAGGTCACTATCCAAGATGAAACATCCAAGCTCCACGAATACATCAGGAAGAGGGCACCAAGGGATTGAAGCACTTAGTGAATGTCTCAGAAAATGGAATCTGGAGGAACACAAGATGGAAGAACCATCATGGGAGGAAAAGCCCCTGCATGGGATGTACCACTGGCAGATCACTGAATCCATGTATATATATAATATATATATATATATATATATATATATATATATATATATATATATATATATATATATATATATATATATATATATATATATATATATATATATATATATATATATATATATATATACATGTATATATATATATATATATATATATATATATATATATATATACATGTATATATATATATATATATATATATATGTATATATATATATATATATATGTATATATATATATATATATATATATATATGTATATATATATATATATATATATATATATAAAATATATATATATATATATACATGTATATATATATATATATATATATATATATATAAAATATATATATATATATATATATATACATGTATATATATATATATATATATATATATATATATATATAAAATATATATATATATATATATATACATGTATATATATATATATATATATATATATATATATATATATATATAAAATATATATATATATATATATATATATGTATATATATATATATATATATATATATAAATATATATATATATATATATATATATATATGTATGTATGTATGTATGTATGTATGTATGTATGTATATGTATATGTATATGTATATATGTATATGTATATATGTGTCTGTGTATGTGTGTGTGTGTGTGTTAGGGTGTTCTCCTGGCTCAATTCTTTTATGTCCTTTTTACAAATTTTCTGAATTTTTTTTGTTTTTTGTTTTTTTTTTTTGTTTTTTTTTTTTAAACAAAATTGCAGGCACAGAGAGTAGGGGAATAACTTACAGTAAATAGTCCAGCCACTAGTGACCTTCAGCCCAGGGTATTTACATGTCTGCAACATACAATCTAATCACTAAACTATTGGTTTACCCCCACCCCCTTACTTTCAATTAAACGAATACCTATTTCCCATTTTTGTAATACAAATTTCCCTTCAGCAACAGGAGAAGAATTCCCTTCCCATTAGTTGACACATTTTTCTCAGTTCCTAAATACTTTGTCATGAAGAGTTGTTTGGTTAGTTAAGGAAACAAAGTTAAGGATGAAGAAAAGGGGTGAATGTGGATTAAAAGGTTATGTATCAAACAACATTGAATGTCAGAAGGTGAGCAGCTTGAAGAACTAGCCATTGCCTTTGGTTATTTGATTTGCTTTTCTTGAGCTACTTCATGCAGAAGGTACTGAAAAGGTACTGAAAAGCAGTACGAGGAAAAAAATCATAGCAATGAATCTGCTTCACATTTTTACAGCGGATACTTTGGCATGACATATATTTATGTATTATGTAACCTAAAGTTTATTTTGGTTGGTTGTGTTATAGAAGGACAATGGAGAAAGGAAAAATGAGAAAACTGAACTTTTAAAAGGAGTAGCTGACATGGATAAAATTGTTGTAGTCAACCACTCTGGAAATGGCTAAATCAGAAAATTTGAGGACAAATTGTAGAGATGGATAGTTAATAAAGTAACCAAAAAGCCCAGAGCAACCTCCAAAGATGTTAAAGGTGAACTCCAAGGTTACCTCATTGTCATTGCTGTCTGAGTTATAGTGGACTTCATAGAGACAACCAAGAATGACACCACTGTTGAAAGCAAATCATAAATAAGCACAACTAGAATTTGCCACAATACTGGCAATGTTTACAAAGATTTAATTCTTGTTTCATTCCGAATAAAAGTTAATTGTACTTTAAACTCATTGAAAATTGACATGTAAAGACCAATTTCCAAATGAAAAAGTCAATTCAGAACTAAACTCCATTTGGAATTATTATTTTCATGTAAACTCGTAGGAGAATACTGTTAATTTGGATTTAAATTATGGTCAATGATAATTCTAATGATAACTGGCATGCATTATTTTCGTATATACGCATACGTAGTTCGGCAGTTAAATCACTGTAATATCACTTCGTTATGGCCGTCACCATAGCAACGTGTTAATCAACTGATTCAAATCAGCTGGCATTTGACAGGTGAATGAGAGAAACGCACTGTAGCTTGACTGTGGTTGTTTCACATAAAAAGTACATAGAAGTCAAAATGAAATAGTTCCTGTACTTTAGCTTATTTACCAAGTGTTGTAAAAATTTAAACAAAAATCTGTTACAAAAATGTTTACCATGGTATAAGCGGAATAAACAACTCAGATCCGTGATTTGACATTTAAAATGCACTTCAAGGATGAGCAGTCTGAAGAAGAAATTAAAAATGTGGTTTGGATTATTTTTTCATCATTGTATTCATGAGGAAAGAAAAACAGGTATGTTCTGAAAATGAAAAAAACATTTCTGTTGTTGTGTTTTTATTTGAATTTTGATACTTTAACGCTTCCATAGCGTCAGCTCTGCAGTGGTTGGAAAAAAGCGTTGCTACTCTTCCTCTTCTAATTGGTCTGTCGTTCGCGGGCCTCCATCCAATCACAACATCGCAAAGTTCCCAAGCGGAAGAGGGATGTGAAGAAGATGGCTGAACTTAGATAGCTGTGTGTGTAAAAAATATTTTACCATGGATGTTTTCTTGATGAGGGTGAAAGACAGAGGACGACTGCTTAGCCTTGCTATAGTCTTTCTGTGGTGTGCAGGCTCTGTGCGCTGTTTTGGACAGAACCTAGACAGCGAGTTTACGTTTCTCCTGCCAGCCGGAAGATCTGAGTGTTTCTATCAAACAACCACAAAGAACGGTACGATGGAAGTCGAATATCAGGTAACTGTGTGCAGCAAACACAATCACTTATTGTCTTCTCAACTAGTTATATGTTTTCAAGAATCGCTTTGTTGATAATAAAGGTTCTGTTGGTGGCAAAAGGTTGCTAGCTTTAGCAGCTGATATGATTAGCCCACATCAAACTAACCTGCTAATAACAAATGGCATTCCTCCGTCATCTTCTTCTCCGGGGATGTAGATGAAACCAATTGGGAGCTGCTTTTATAGATCTGTATTCCTGTGCCTCATTGTAAAATAAAAGAAAAAAAAATGGTGAACATCTGAATCAATTCCAAAACGACAAATCAAACTGAGCCGCATGGGTTGGAAATGAAAACGTGGTCCCAATGACACGAGCATAAATGATTTAATTAGTAACAAGACTGCTCAGGAAAATACTGTCAAGATTAAGAGATGACACATCCCTCATTGTATTAAGTTTAAAAAAAAAAAAAAAAAAATTAGCAGACCTAACACATCCGGCTGCTTCAGCCTTTACATGTCCTGGTTGAAGTCCTGAAGCGATATCCTGTTCCACCTGGATGATGCATGTTATCGAAAGAATAAACATTACTAAGACTTAATGTCAATATTATCCATCAATCATAACTACATGATGTCACAGTCTCAGACAAGGCTGTAAGTAATCCTTATTTTCATTTGACATCAAACTACTTATAAATCAAATCAAACATGACTTAAAAAGCACATTTTGTGCATAACAGCAGCATTAGTGCTATACAAAGCAAATAATCAGTTTCTTCATCTTAAAGACACAAATCACACACTTTTACATGATGCAAAATGTAAAAGTAGATTAGTTTAATAGTAAAGAATAAAGAATGAGAAATTGACCAAGTAATTATGTTGAATGTGAAAACTATCACAACCTCTAAATAAACATGATCACATAGCCGGAAACATATTTATTTTACTGTCCCAGCTGTTTGAGAGCATTTGTTAAAACAATCAACATTTTTATTTTAAGAAGGCAAATAAGCACTTCTTCAGGATTTATGATTTATCAAAAAACTTTTTAGGCCACATATCTGTCTAAATTGAGAAATGAAAAAGTGGTAAAATCTCAGTCTCAGATGTAATTAATCTTTTTTGAGAAGGGTTTGTGTAAATGTTTGTCTCAGGGTGTCCATGAGCTTAATATCCTACTGAAACACAATTGCCACGTTAATGTGACTGAAGTTGTATTCCACACTGATTAGTCATTTTTAATAAAACTATGATGTCACTTATCTTGTTTCTAAATAAAGTTCCTGCTATTGCATTCAGAGATTGGGGGATTTTACCTTAATGAAATTAGCATCAGCTGTAATAACCGTTTGATAAGACTTTTCAGTTTGAAGTGTAAGAAAAATACTACCACGGCAAATTAATCATGTATGACAACACAGTCTTTTTTTTATATATATATATAGTTGCAGAGATACACTCCAAAGTGGCCTGTTTGGTTTTGTGTATTTACTCACTGGCATGTCCACAGATTAATAACCGTTTTGTAACCCAGGAAGTGACGTGCTCTTTTTTTTTCATTGCTAAACCTGAATAAACCCTCATTAGCATTTGAATTATTTGAGGAAAAACATTTCTAATATCACAAACTAAAGTTTGTTCAGTTCCTTATGAGATGCTTAAAACCTGCGTCCGTATAAGGCATCACAAATGTCACGGTAATGTGTTTGCTCACTTCCTGTTATCACATTTTCTTCTGTGTATATTTGGTCCTCCTGGTAAAAATGTGAGAGAAAGGTGATAGAAGGAAGCCAAACTGCTAAATAAATAAAAGAAAAGACCAGAAAAAAGTGCTTCCTCTGTGTGAATTTGTAAGACTAAGTTGCATGTGGCGACTGTTGATACATCTGCCATTGAAGCTTTGAGCTCCTCCATGAGCTTCCTGTCTTTTTGCTACTCACGTCTTCAGTGTGTCTGAAAAGAGGACAGAAGACCTTTGTTTAGAAGAATTCTAAACCATGGGAAAACACCTGGGAACAACTAAGTTCTTGATAAGAACTGGTCAAATTCTCTAAATCAGGAGTGTCCAGCTTTGGTCCTTGAAGGCCACAATCCTGCAAGTTTTCCACGTGTTTTAGAACTGGGATACATGGAAAACCTGCAGAACAGCGGCCCTCGAGGACTGACTTTGGACACCCCTGCTCTAAATGGTATAAAAAGAAGCTTAAATGCCTAATTTTTAACTTAAGCTTTGAGGGTAGTACACTATTTTGTGTGAAAGGAAATCAACCTTCAAATAATAATCCATTTTATGTAGTCATTTAAATGAATTTCCCTTATCTTCTCTAAACCTCATGAAGCTTTGACTTTTGGGCTATTACCAAGGCTTTTTGTATTCTTTTATAAACACATGCTGTCATAAATAACTTACTGTGAAGATCAAGTTTAAGCAAAATAAAGGAATTCTTTAGTAAACGGACCACTTTCCCTGTTGCATGCTCATGCAGATGTTGTGTGTAAAGCTTTTGCTTGAGTTTCAGACCCTGCAGAAAGTTCTCATTCTTTCACTGCTTGTTAACTTCCTTAAACTATTTGTTTTAGTCCACCCTGTCCTCAAGGACTAATCTGTATTACCCTAAAACACTTTTATAGCTTGTATTGACATATTTTATTTTCATAAATGAATTGAGAAGCTACAAGCTGGCCAGTCAGACCAGTTCAAGGCCTCCTGGAGATGAGCTTTAAAAGAACAGGGTATATGTTAGTAATATGTTTAACTAATATATTTGATTCATAATTTAATGTCCAAAACTTCTGGTAAAATGAAGTTTGGATTTAACCCTGTTGTTTCCTTTCTTCATCCCCTAAAGAATTTTTTTTTCTCATCCATGTACTTTCAGGTGATAGCAGGTGCTGGTATGGATGTAGACTTCACCATCCTATCCCCTGAAGGCATCCAGCTCATCGTGGAGTCCCGCCGCTCAGATGGAGTCCATGTGTTAGTGGCACGAGTCTTCAGTCACATTCATATCACTCACCACGCAGTGGTTTTACCAGCATTCAATGTTTTTGTGACTTGGTATTGCAGGGTGGAGCCTACAGTGGAGGGAGACTATGAAATCTGCTTCGATAACAGCTTCAGTCGCTTCTCAGAAAAGATGGTGTTCTTTGAGATCATCCTTGAGGGACAAGGAGGAGATGTGGGTGGAGATGAAGAGTGGCCAGGCATAGAGGAGCCTGATGGAAGCCTGCTTGAATACAAACTGGATGACATCAGGGTGGGTCACATGACTTGAGTTTAGACAAGCAAAGATGGACTTGTTGGCTGTGAACTGACCCGTAACAATGCTGTTTTTCAGCACACACACAAGCAAACAATGTCCAGGCTGGGAATGTATTTTGACATCAATCCAACACCACACTATCCTACTAGAAATAGTTCACATGTGAAAATGGCTCTACAAACACACTTCTGACTAATATTTAAGTCATATTTGGTGTCACTTCAAAAGAAGGAAATTGTTTCTGCTCTGTTTTTTATTTTGTAATCAGCTGGAAGAATCTGAACATGGGGCTGAGACAAACACACAGACAAACTGGGGGAAGTGGGAAATGCACACTAACGCACTTTTGGTTTTAGTTTCCTCATGGTCCTTCTGACGATTAGGAAAATGCATAGCAGTGCTCTAAAGTTACATTTAAGAATTTGGTATTTCTTCATATTTAACATAGTATTTATGTCATTATTGCTTTTGAATTTGGAAAATGTTACATATACACGTTTTTATTTGAGTTTCATTTGTTCTTGTTTTTTGTTATTTTAGAGCTGTGTGGACAAATAATTGTGATAATCAGTTGTGAGTTTAAAATCTTATTAATGTCACTTTAGTATGAAGGTCGATGTATCTGATATGTGGCTGTGAGACATGGTGAGGACACTCATATGCTGATTTAAGTGGCTTAAATCACAACAACTCCTTCAGGTTGGTTAAGTTCTGCTGGTGTAACATCAGTTATGCCACAGATGCTTTGTTAGATTGCGGTCTGGGCTTTGACTAGGCTATTTCAACACATGTAACCATTTTCACTTAAACCACTGAAGTGGTGTTTTAGCTCTTCTTTTAGGGGGCATTGTTCTGCTGAAAGGTGAACTTCCCTCTGTTTCAAATTTGTGGCGACTGATAAAGATTTTTTTGACAAATTCCCCTGCATTTCATACCATCCATCATTCCTGTGATTCTAAAGACTTTCTCAGTCATTGGTAGCAGAAAACACGCCCACAGTATGATGCTGACACCACCAATGTAGATTGCACATCAGTTCCTATTTGTCATCAGATCTAATGGTAACTGGGAGGGCTACAGCTTATTGAGGGGCTGCATTGCAGATGGGATAAATATATAAATATATAAGCATTAATTTGTAGATTTTTTTTTTTTTTTGCTTTGATAATTTCTTATATTTGATTTAAAATCAAATGATATTTTATTTAAAATAAAAATCATTTTAAATGTCATTTTCTTATAAAAAGTAAAGTTCAAGGTGAAGCTAGTTGTTTCTAATTTTTATTCTAATTTTATTATTATTGTAAGTCTTTTCATGTGTATCAGGGCAAATTTTTCAAGCTAAATTATGCGAGTGATGATGTCATGAGGCCGTGTTGTAGTTTGTCTCCTGACAAACTGACATTTCACATAAAATGAAGGACGTGGCGGTTTAGGTGGCTCAACTAAGGTCAACATGCAATACTTGAAAGCTTGAAGTCTTGAGACAAAACTTATTTTATCATCATGTTTCTTTCATCTCTGTCTTTGACTTACACATCAATCATATCTGTTTTTTATCCCCTTCAGGACTCCATGGACTCCCTGCACAGACGCTTGGAGCGCAGCCGGCAGATGCAGACAGTGTTGCGGGCTTTTGAAGCACGAGATCGAAACCTTCTAGAGGATAACCTCTGGAGGGTCTCATTCTGGTCCTGTGCCAGTGTGCTGGTGATGTTGTGTGTGGCTCTTACCCAGGTAAATGTGTTCACTGCAACAGGGCACAGCTGCAGCTCAGCCTGTCACTCTGTTAAACCCATCATCTAATATCTTTCCATGTCTTTTCGCAGGTTTACACCGTGCGCAAACTGTTTGATGATAAACGAAGGGTCTGCACGTAAAGGCATCGTTTTGCTGTAATATGAGACAGATTCCCAGAGAGAACCGTTTGTTAGCAGTGATTAATTATTGTTAGATTATAAAAGGTAACCAGATGAGCAAGAGTTTGAAAAGTTGATCACTTCATTTCTTTTAGTGCCTTAAAAGTCAGATCTAGCCACAAACCAATAACCAATTAGGAAATTGCATGTTATGCTCAACTTATGAAACTGGTTAAAGGTCTTGGAAATTTCTCTTTAAAGGTGATGTTACCATCAGAATAAGGTAGAAGGTGGACAATAAACCTCCACTTTGCTGGCTTTCAGGGGAGAACAATGTGCAATAGTGTTGCTGGCGTTTGCTCTTGTGGTCTTGTCAGTGTGAGACTTTGCCATAAAATCAGTGATTGAATTGTTTCCTTGGCTATGGCCTTTCTGATGATGATCTGATTTAGTTCGGTGTTTTTGTTTTTCAGAGGGTACTGATTTCTGTGTGCCAGTATAAGTCCATCTTGAATTATGTTTTGTTTGTTTGTTTTTAAGTAATAAGAAAAAGTAAGTAAAGAGGACTCAATGCGTTATTGCCAAAATGATCAGTTTTCTTTGCAACAAAAATATGTCGCTATATGATTGTCAGTTCAGGTTTGTCAGGATAACCGGAACATGCTGGGTGTGTTTCTGTTTTAGGCTTCTGTTCTTTTGTCTTTTAGATGATCAAATTATCTTTTCATCTTATGTCAACAGATTTTCTTTTTTCTTTTTTTTTTCTTTTTTTTACTAAAACAATGTCTGTGAATTCTGTAAAATTTTGAAAAATTCCGGTTTTCATGAGTCATTTATGATAATAAAAACATCTTTTTTTTTTTTACCTTGAGTTTTCCTTGTAGTTTAAAAATCTTTATGAAAATGTATAGTAATCCATTCTAGCAAAAATGAATTTTTAAATTTTAAAATAGTTGAATTGTCAAAGTATCGAAGCTGAAATGTTAAGATTTCGTTTTGGAAAATTTTTCACCTCTTGTATAAATGGAAATAATTTTCTCCCCATATTATAGAATACATCATGATTCATGTAAGCAGACACACTGTTCATTTAAGAAAAAAAAAACTATTTTGAAACATCACATAATTACAAATAATTAAACACTTAAAACATACATTTATCAGCAGTTAAACTGGAACCAAGTTAAACTTGTGTAAACTTCACTGGTTGTAAGACTTGTGCTTTTGTGTTTTGAATTTCTAGGTCAGTGTTTGTGGAGATGCTTTGCACATGGCATACTCTCTACTCGCACACTGACCAGCTAACATTAAAGCAAAGCCCTGCTGGGAAAACCTGCACTCTGAGATTTAAATTATTTACATCATAAAGGAGGAATTACTTGGATTCCCCTACAATAACATCCCCTCCCAAATAGCAACCCTGACTGAGCAAGATGACCTTCTTAATGATTGGGTCGTCATGTTATGCCTGATTATGTACAAAAAAACAAGAAGCAGTTGTGTGAATTACTTTACTGGGATTAATGTAGCTAATGCTGAGGTATGGAAATGACAGGGGACACCTTTTGTAGCTGTTATACATAGCAAGTATGCTATTTTCCCTCATTTACTTAAAATCTTAAAGTCTACAAGACATACCAGATAAAGAACCACAACATTTCAGCAGCATTTATCTGCACAAAGAACTATTAAGCCAAACTGTAATAAAACTGTCATTACAGAGGTATTTCTTTTATTCTTGAATGCGATATCACCTGTTACACATTTGCTTTGGTTTGGTATTTGGACATTTAACAAAATCAAGTCTTTCAATTTCTAGTGCGTTGAGCAGAGCAGTGTGGTTGGCCGAACTGGTGCGAGGCTTTTATGTGAGGTTTCCTCCCCAGTGGTCGGGGCGAGAAGGGACTTGTGGAGGTCGCCTGTGTGAGAAGATCATCAACACAATATTTCCAGTTAGTTTCTCACCTTGTGGAGGGAAATCAGAGTAGAACTGCATACCTTTGTCCTTTCCTGTAGAGAAGTATATACAGCCTAAAAGTGACTAACATCATCCTGTACTGCTGGTTGCCTTTGGCAGCCTCAGTTACCATGACAACCACAGCTCCATCACAGCATACAAAAGGAAGGTCTTGCTAGGCTGCACACAGAATAGTGAACATTTCTCTTCTGCTCAACTGTCTTTTTTTTCTAATAATGCAAATCTGAAAAGTTTTGCCCTGAATTCTCCCGTGTATAACGCACACATTGGTGTTGGTGTGACAGGAAGGACCGCTCTGTACTGTTTTTACCACCTGCACATGCAAAGAAAGTTTTGGAAAAGAAATGGGCAGAATTGTAAAGAAGAGGTACCAGTCACCCTACTTTCTCTTTTTCTTTCTTTTATTTACTCCAACTATATATATATATATATATATATATATATATATATATATATATATATATATATATATATATATGCTTTTCATTTTTCTTGATTTCAATTAGAAAAAAACAACACGGTAGCCAGACCATCATTCGGCTGCTATAATGCCCAAGATGATAAGTACAATAACAAAAACAATAAAATGACAAAATTTTTTATAATGGATTATTTTTATTTTTTTGAAAAGAAAATTTCATTTTTTTATTTGAATTCCCACCCCTAGTATACATACACACATATCATATATGTATATATATATATATATATATATATATACATACACACACATATCATATATATATATATATATATATATATATATACACACATATCATATATGTATATGTGTGTATATATATATATATATATATATATTTTTTTTTTTTTTTTTTTTTTTTTTTTCCTCTCTCGCTCTCTCTCTCTCTCATACACTATTTTTATTATTATGGCTTTAATTTCTGATGTAATTTTGAAATATTTTCCATAAGATGCACTTTCTTCCATTCAGGATTAGCAGTTGTGGGAAGAACCTATCAAAGAATATTAGACTGTGTCACACCAGAAATGTACCAGTGCTGCAGCACTTCCCATCAACATTCTACACCCCCTGTCTCATGCTCATGTGCTGTGCTACAGAAATACAATAAAAAAAGAATAGTTTATTGTAGTAAAAGGGAACTGAGTAATTAGCAAAAATATCGACACACAGAAATTTCATTGGCCAGTTGAAGCCGATTTGAGGCTGAAAAAAATGAAAATTTGATTTTTATTTTAAAAAATGCAGTGAGAAGCTTCGTAAATAAAGTTACTGACAAATCATTAGCAAGTACACAACTAACCAAAATAACTAGTGCCATAGTAAAAAAGTTAAGAATCACATATTAAGACGTTTCATTTCATAATAAAAATGAAAGATGACTGGATGGTTGATAATTTTCACTTTAATAATCAAATTTGTCCCTTTTCACTATACTTAATTTCCTTCATGTCATTGTGTAATTGTTAATAAAAAAAACATCTACACATTCAGTCACTATCACGCTTCGGAAATGCACAGACTGAAACAGCATCAGATTACCAGTTCCAGTAGTCTGTGGTTACAACAAAAAAAATCATTTTAGTGACTAATATTTGTGCTTGAAAAATGTATAAAGTGTAAACACAGTCTGTATGAGCAGACAAAACAAGCAAAAGAGAAAAAACAACTTGTTTGTTTCTAGTCAAGCAGGGAGGGCTCTGAAGGTCGTATGACAGTGGGTCTGTTTGGTGCAGCCGGAGGTCTTCTGCTGCAGGCAGAGACAGGAGAGGAGGTGCCAGTAGACGGGGAGAGAAAACATGCAAGGAAATATGTCATTAAAAAGTCATGCACCAATGACTCCCAAACCCCCAAAAACTACAATATACAGTAAAACCCTTCACCAGCAGCCGTAACTGACAAGCCGCTTTAAGCATAAGAGGATGGGAATATTCTTGTTGCATGCTGGGAATGGAGAGCTATCTAGTTTCCTTTGTTTGCTACCATAGTTACCTGTCTACTTTGTCTTATGTTTAGATGAAAAGTTGTTGAAATTGACAGTCAAAATTAATGTTGAGGCAGAGGGAAAATAGGAGAGATAAATGGAATCAAGTCAAGAACGGAATCAAGCTTTTAAGGAAGAGGATAAACAGATCCAGATGCTGGACTGGATTACGGAGTCTGAACATGTCAACTTTCTGCACACTGCACTTACTGGCAAAGTGGGTGTAATTAGTTAGAATTTTAAAAAGTAAAATAAAATACAACGAAGCTTGTGAAAACTTTTATAGATGTTGGAGACAACATCTTAAACCAGGGGTGCCCAAGTCCAGTCTTTGAGATCTACCATCCTGCAACCTTTAGATGCAACCCCTGTCCAGCAGCTGAATTCCTCTTCTGCATGTCATTCAGCTCTGCAGAGGCCTGCTAACGAGACACTTATTTGATTCAGGTGTGTTGGAGAAGGGTTGCACCTAAAAACAGCAGGATGGTAGATCTCAAGGACCGGACTTGGGCACACCTGTCTTAAACCATCATTAGAAAGAAAAACTTTAATCAGTCCTGTGGACAAGTTGAGCCCTAGACAGTGTTGTTTATCATCAGTAAAAATAAGAATAAGTGTATTACAGAAATAAATCTGTTTTATTTTGTCACCATTGGAGGGAATATTACTATATTGTTACTAACTGAAATGTAACTTTATGGGTTATTCAGACTGCATGTGATTAAAACAGAAAGCAATGTGTAGAAATAAAAAATACCATTTCAAAATTTAGAAAGATCACTTGTGGCGTACTCCAGGGTTCTGTAATCGGCCCAAAACTTTCTTTGTTTTATATTAATGATATTTGTAAAGTTACAAATTAGTTAAATTTTATTAAATTTACAGATGATACAAACATATACAGTTCTGGTAATAATTTACAAGAACTTCTGTTGTCTATTGAGAAAGAGTTAGAAGTCTTCAGATCATGGTTTAATGTAAATAAATTATCACTCAGTATAGAATAAAACAAAATTCATAGTTTTTGGAAATAGAAATTAGAGATTAAATAAAAAATACATAATGATTAAATCAAATGAGTAACCAAGATCAAATGTTTGGGGGTAATTATTGATAATAAATTTCCATGCAAACCACATGTTAATTATATCAAAGGGAAAATTTTTAAGATGGTAGCAATCTTGTACAAATCCAGAAATATATTGAACTATAAAGCTTTGCATAATATTTATTGTTCACTCATAGTTCCTTATATATCTTAATGTGTGGGAGTCTGGGGATTAACAAATAAAACAACTTTAAATGCAATAGTTCTTTTGCAGAACCAAGTTATACGGATTATTAATATGGCAGATTATTATGCACATACTCACCCGCTTTCTAAGAAATCCAGTTTTAAAATTCAATGATTTGGTGTATCACAAAATAATGGAAATAGTGTATAGAGCTAAGACAAAGTCACTCTCAGCCAGCATACAAGGATTTTTTTCACTTCCGAAAGATAAATTATGACTTCACAGACACATGCAAATTTACGGGACCAAAGGCCAAAAAGAAATTAAAAGGAAATGTTTATCTATTTTTGGGATTTCATTATGAAATGATGCTGATAGAAGTCTAAGAACTTATGATACATTTTTTATTTTCAAAAGAAGGTTCTTAAAGGGGTGCTATTATGGTATTTCAAGTTTTCTGGGCTTTCTACAGTGTTACAGTGTCGAATCCTCATCAGACATGTGAACGGCACTGTTTTTTTTATCACCTAAACGCATGTTTGAGTTTGAGTTCCAGCACTCTCTCCGTTCGGTTTCCATGGCGACGAAAAACGCATCGTTTTATAGAGTTTTTTCTACTTCGAAATCCTTGTGACGTCCCAGGGGATAAGGTTTGGTGATTGGTTACCTTCTACTGGTTAACAAGGGCATGTACACATACATCAGGTGGGTGCAAAACGTCGGATGAGTTATTTTGAACGATGGCTGGTGAGTTTACCAAAGAGACATCCTGCTGCATTCGTTGCTGTTTTCCACTTTGTTTTCAGGGTCTGATTCAGGTTCCAACATGTAGGGCTGTATGCTATGTGTTGACATTGTAGTTTGTTTTTATTTATTGAGTTTATATTAGCATAATCCTTCTGTTACATCTCATAATCCTATGAGATGTTACAATGATGGCGAAAGCAGTTGCGGTGCGCGCTCCCGATGTAGTGCAGTGGCGGGAGGCGGGGCTTAATGCGGAAGAGTCTCAATCCACTCGTTTTGCCCACAGGCTGATCTGACAGCCTACGGAGAGGGTCGGTCTGAAGTAAATAAAGCGATTTATGACAATAACTCGATCATTATCAGCCCTTCTGGGCTCAGAAATAAAAATAAATTAGCCTGAAATGCACATAATAGTTCCACTTTAAGGTGATTTTTGAGGGCTATGAGAGTGTTTTGTAAATTATGCGTCTTAAGAGTTTTGCTTTATTACGCTTCCATTTTATTCTTTACTGAAGATTTATTTTTTTCTTCTTGTTTGTTTTCTTTTCTTCGTTCCCTTCTGGTTTTGTGAAATTCTTTGTAATACTACAACATGTTGATGGGTAGTTTAAGTTTTTAAATAACACAGGCTTAAATATAAGCATTACGCTTCAGCCCGTACATTCTAGTCACTTTATAATTTGTATTAAATACATTAGTTGTATATTATGTGATTTAATTATGTGATTCAATAAAAAAAACTTGAAAAAAAATTCTAACTTTTTAAGATCATTATCCAGAGTTCCCTTTAAAACAGACAACATCCTCCCAGCATGATACGTAAATAAAACAATCCTGTAGAAGTTAAGTGTGCACGCCCAAAAGGGCTTCTTAAAGTTTTAATCATGTGACTTTTCGGGCCCCATCCTTTAGAAATGTAAGGAGCTAGCTGCTTTACATCAAAACCACAAAGGGCGTTTGTGTGAATGTGTATCCATGTTTGCAGACAAAGTTATACCTGGGTATTCCCGGCGGCAGAGCTGGAGGCACACGAGCTGGCCTTGATGGAATGAGAGGCACAGCAGCAGAGTTGGCGTCGCCTGCGTAGGCCGATGGAGGTCCTGGTCTGGAGGGCACAGGTGGTGCCCCAAATGCTGGTGAGGGGTTTAGAGGCGGGGGAGGACCAGGGGTGGGCCCCCTCACTGCTGGTGGTCGGTTGGGAGGGGGCGCTGTTGATGAGGCGGGACGGGATGCCGGAGGACTATGACAAAAAGGCAAAATGGTATTAATTAAAAACATCTGAAGCTTGATGTCATTTTAAATTGAACAAAGGGACAGCTTGTTTACAGAGAAAAAACAGGGAAACTGATGCTACAGTTTACCTAAACATGCCGTTTAGGTAAGGGAATGGTGGATTCCTCTACTGATGGGATTAAGGGAACCAGAACAGCAGAACAGATGTGTGTAAACAGCCGTCAAAAACAGCAGTCAAATTAATCTTCTATGAACTGCGTCATCTTTACTAGAATGGTTTCCAGTATGTCCTTTTTCTTAAGAGCGTCACTTTCAGATCGTGTACATCTGCTTTTTCTAGGTAAGCCACATCTTCTTTTGACCTTTTCTAATGACATTCTGCACACTATTCTGAAATGCCACGTTTAGGGCAACAACACCTTGAGAATCACCTTGTTGGTACCGAAATACAATTTATGTTTGTCAAACTGGCACTATTAGTAGATGCATCTGAGTAAAGTAATTATGAGTCAAAGTGACAAATAAGATACTTTAAACAGGTTATTCATTCCTATAGTTTAGGTGACTTTACTTTCTCTTGCGACACAAATCTGCATCATTTTCAGGTGCTGTTTAAATATCTTTCTGAGTGTATTTTTCCTACAGCTCTGCTGGCTAAATTCCCCTTTATAAATAGTTTATTCTTAAAGAAAAGCAAACATGTTGAAAGCATATGCATATTAAGCCTAAAGCATTAATACCTTGTAATCGATAGCTATCAGATGACCTCTTGTGGGCATTTTAAGTAATAACAGCAACATTAAATATTCGTACAACTGAGAGTATGACAACTTCATGCCACGTTGTCTCTTGATTTTAACGCCTGAATGTTTCACATCTTTATGTTAAACTCTTTCTTTTCAGATTCATCAAGTATGTTGGTTTTTGGCTGTTTTTAAATGATATTTTTCACCTTGGTTCTTTGGCAATCCAAGTGTCATCTACAGGTGGAGGTACTGGAGTGGAAATGGTGGATGTGCTGATGTCTCCAATGATGACAAGAGCCTCTTTCAGAGCGTGATACATCCTCAGCATCTCATCTCTCCTTTGAGCCTTCTCTGCAGACTCCTCCATCAAGCTGCCCTGATCCCCGGCTGAGTACAGGTAGGCCAACAGTTCAGAGTGGATGAAGTCCTTCGCCTAGACATGGGAGGAACAAAAAAGCTTTCTGATAGAGTTGCGACAAGCAGAATAATGTATATATTTGAGTTAAATACACAGATTTATTCATACTAAATTACACAATCTGCTGCACTACAAGCTGATAGAACTTGTATTTCTATTTGTAGAGCAGGTCAGTAACATCCTTCCAAAGCCTACGCAGAAACAGAGCAAAACATAAAGAAAAATAATTTTTAAAAAAAGAAGCATACACTGTTGATCATGAGGTGCATGATGGTCTTAGGCATGAGGTCTCTGATGGACTTGTTGACTATGCTGATGTACGAGTCCACGAGGTTACGAATGGTTTCCACCTGCCGTTCCAGCTGCGGGTCCATGGAAACCGTGTCACTGGGATTTAATGCCTCCTCGTTCTCAGCCTGGAGGATACCAAGACCAGGAGATGCAGATGGAGAAGGAGGGACATGAAGAGTGAGAATCACACATGAAATAATGATTCATAGAGATCAGAAAAATCCTCTGAGCATGACTAAAAGATTCATAAATGCCGTCAGGACTTCCTGACAAAGTTGCAACAGTTTGGATCAGTTTACATGTGAGGAATCTGATTTTAGCGTCCGTCTGAGGACCAACAGAGATAAAGCTCCACTTGATGTTATTTTCACTGCAAGCTGGTTGATGTCACTCAAATCTGATTAAGAGATAGACAGGATGATCTCTGGAAAAAACTCCTAAAATTAAAGAAAGCAGCTTTAGACATGTGTTCGTTTTCCTTGGTTTTCCATATTTGGTTACACTTTACAAAGTTCTAAAAACAATTTTTTATAAGGGAATACAATTATCTTATATAAGTATATTAAATAATTATATAAGTAGAGCACCTGATCTTTCTCAGGGTAAACACCAGCCCTGAGGAAGGAAGCCTTCCAGCTGTCAACATCCTCCTGAGTGTCGCAGGCCAATTCGATCTGACGCAGGTCTTTATACACATTCCTGCCAGACACACACACACACACACACACACACACACACACACACACACACACACACACACACACACACACACACACACACACACACACACACACACACACACACACACGATTAACAAAAGATTCAAACAAAAGAGCACAAAAACATGATGTTTTCAAGAGGAAGCCCTGCAAACCTCTGTTCAGTATTGAAAATGGCGAAGACGTGTTTGCTGGACATGAAGCCCTTTTCCACATCTCTCAGCTTCAGGTTGTCAAGAGGCAGCATGAACTTCTTCTCTTTCTCCTGATGAAACATAAAGAGAAAATCTATTTCCCTCAAATGCACCAAGTCTTTAAAATAATACCAAATAGTCCCTTTCTAAAGGTACAAGTGATTTTTACTTTTTTTTTCAGCACTTTTACCTCTTCATCTTTGAACCAGGAGAGAGATTCAGCAGTCAAGACAAACCAGTAGTCTTTTGATCCTCCCTTCATGATACTGATATTGATGGTGAGCCAGCCTCTGCGGATGACCTGCGCACAATGATCAGGACATCAGTTCACTGCTACACATCTCACATCCCACGAGTGTACAATCTAAATCTACACACAAAGAAAATACAATACTGGAAAAATCATGGATTTAAAAATGCGCCCCTTTTATTAATCAATTAAGAAATTATTGGGGCAAATAGTTTGTTTTAACTTCTTTGAGAGAAAAAAAGAAAAAGTTTAAGTAATGAGATGCTAATTTGTTGTGCCACAGTTCAGTTATGTGTAACAGAAACCAGTTAGTTGTGAAGCAGGAATTTCACATGAACTACTTTTAAACATCCAATCAGAATGAAAATTCATCATGTAAACACCACAGCTGATCTGATCGGCCTCGATCTGAAACAATTTCCAATTGGATTGAAAGGGTTGGTTTAAACTTTCTGATGATCGGATCAGCAGCACGTTTGTGGTGAAAGGTAAAAGAGTTTAAGGATTACTGAGAATTTTGACCATAAATAGGTTAAAAATAAAAAAAATTTAAAAAGCCCACTTTTTCAAACAAGTAGGCACTACGCATGTCATTACATTACGATTAAATCTGTCCATCATGTAAACACAACTGATCGAATCACTTTACCTAGCTTCCGTGTAAACATGTCAGCTGGAATCTCCAATCAGATTTATTTCAGTTGGATAGATGAGATATTTGTCCACGTAAACTTAGCTACGGTCTCCTCTAATAAGACGACAAACCCTCGTACCACTCCAAAAGAGAAAATCCAGTGTTCCTCTCCAGGCCTCAGTTAGCACGTTAGTTTATGTTTAAGTTTAAACATAAGACAGCACAGTTAGAAAACAATGACTGCCAGGAGAAAGTTTTTTTTCTCTCTAAAGCAAAATACATGAAAGCAGTACTGAGGCTTGCCAAGCTGCACCTGAACAAACCATAAGATCTCTGGACCAATGTTTTGTAGGCACAAGAGACCAAAGTCAAGATTTTTGACCATAAAGTGCCATAACACAACAGGACTTCCAGCACAGCAGAAAATCTATGACAGAAAAAAATTCATAACTTTAAACTGCTCCTTGTTACTAAGTAATATTCTTTTGCCACTAAAAACTCGCGAGTTAAATCTCTCCAGTCTCCTTCTGGAGCGGAAAAAAAACTACAATAACTATATATTAATGTAGTCACTACAAAAACACATTAAAGGGAAGCTATATTTGTTTTGTCAAGCAGAGCTATGACTGCACAATAAATCTGAGTTTCGCTTTCACTTCTCTTTTCGCCATCAAAAGCACAAATCTTGCTTCTCGACATGGCCTGAGTGACTGTTGACGCTACTGCCCACCTAAGGAGGAAGCAACACTTACGGGATTCTCTCCCCAAGCTATTTGGAGGCGGGAATACAGGAGGATAGGGTGAAACGGGAAATGAAGAGCAGAGGAAACATGACACAGAAAACAGCATGATGAAGCAACAAAAAATAGGAAAGATAGGATAAAAAAGAAACAACAAAACAAGCCAGAAAAAGAAGGAGCTGCAGAGGTGTGAGAACTGAAGAGCAGGTTCGTGCTGCTGTTTTTATTCACCTGATTGGGCATGACTCTCTTCTTGGTGGCATTAGCAGCCGTCCTTTGCTGGGCACTGCAGGAGAAAGGTTCAATAACATATCTTAACAGCAATCACAATAACTATGATACAAGTTACAGAAAAAAATTAAAACAGAAAAGGAAAAGAAAGAAGACAGATTTATACTATTGTTAAACACCTCCTAACTGTACAACAACCAGAGGTTTTTTTTTTTTTTTTATGTATCTCAATGGAATATCAAAACATCTGGATTTTAGTTGTTTGACTATCAAGACTCTCCATGAGAGAAATAATCTGATAAAAATCTGAGCCAGAGATAAAGGGATGCCATGGTGAATAAAGCTGACAGTTTCTTTCTTTTTTTTTTTTTTTTGTTAATTATGATTCAAACCATTTGTTTTTTCAGCAAATGGCTCCAAAATGGCTACTGTTGTACTATACATAGTACGTAAAACACTGCAGTAAGGGAATGTTTCATAATATAGCTATTGCCGTTTTATAATTTGTCCACTAGGTGGCAGTGATGAGTTCAAACTCCTTTAGGCATCATGACTGGCACGGTTAAGACCAATCACATAAACATGTGTATGACTTTTTTTTTATTCTCTAATATTCCTTGTATCATTTATCCAGTCTTTCTTTCTTTTTATAGAATCAAAAAGAACATTTCTTTAATTTCACATAAAAAACTTATTTACATTGTATAAATAAATACCTACACATCTCCTGTTTCAGTGTTAAATTGGATTGGCTGGAGAACATTCAGAAGATAAAATAGATCACTGTTTAATTTTTAAAAACATTTTTAACAAAATTACTGTCACATGGAGAAAAGTCTCAAATCCTCACTTCAATTAGCTCTCTTCAATAATTAGAGCCAATTAATCTTTGCCTAATGAGTCCTAATTTATATAAAAAGAAAAACTGCAGTTTTCCTGCAATTATTCACTCCATTTACACCTCAGTGTGTATGTTATTAAACCTGTGAATGTGAGCATCATCAAACAGCAGCATGTTTCACATCTCGGGGTGAGAAGACTGCTAGTCTGAGCTCCATTTATCTTGTGAGTGTGAACTTAATAAAATGTTACATATACAACATACATGTGCAATATATGCTTTAGACTTTGTTCATCTCACTGTAATGAAGGTCTATGCTGGCAGCATATTTGTCTATGTGTGCGTGGCTGTTGTGTGTCTTTGTGTGTGTGTGTGTATATAATATATACATATATTATATACATGGATAAATGTGTTTTTTCATTCGTATTTGCTGATAGGACAAAAGGAGAGCTGCGCAACATTAGGAAATGTGACAGACTCATCCTACAGACATTCACCAATTAATATTTAAAGTTTATCTTACTTGGCAAATCCAATGAAGTCCTCATGGTTAGTGTTGATATATGAGAGCTCGATATCAATCAATAGCAGTACCTGAGAACAAAAACATGACATGTTAGCTGTGCACACAAAGAAGTGAAAGTGCACAGCCATTCAGGTGGGCTGCTTCCTTTTGCTTATGTTCACACTCACCTGGTCCTTGGTCTTGCTGTCTCGCTCTCTGATATAAGTGGTGACAATTCTCTCACTTTCTTCTCTCAGTCGAGGGTATGAGTCCAACTGCAGAGACACACACAACAAACACACATACACTGCTGCAGAACTTTGCACTTAATTACAGAGTATGCACGCCTACTTAATGCAGGGTTACACAACATCTAATAAGCAGCGACACCCAACCAATCATGGTTAATACACTTAAACAGAGTGAGGAGGCATGCACCGACAAGTTCCCCATCAGCTTGAGATTTCTCACAGGTTAACAAGTGTTCCTTCCATCCAGTTCAGTTTCAGTAAAACTAAATGAGAAACAGCAGCAGCTTCATTAACTGAGCCAATGTTACGTCATCTCAAGCTCATAGTGAGTTTCATCAGAGCAGGAAGGAATCAGGAAGATGAAAGATCAGGTTAGAGTTCAGAAAGACTTGAAGAGTAGACAGGGAGTGGTGGATTCCTCTGCTGATGGGATTAAGGGAACCAGAACAGCAGAACAGATGTGTGTAATTATAAGGCGGTGCCATTTCTAAGCAGTTAAATTTATCAAGTGTAGGTGGGTGGGATCTGATTTGATAATGAGGCAGGGAAGGGCTTGGGAAATCACTGATCCCGGTGTCTGTGAGTGAATTAATGGGGATCCAGGATCAAAACGACAAAGATCTGTCACCGAGGGTTACAGAGAGAAACAACAGGGTGGGTGCTGAGCGAAGCCTTTAAGCATCGGTGAGGGGTAACCATAAACACTGACAGTGGGCGGTTAGTTGTAGAATTTCTGCTCTTCATTACATTTATTTTTATATTTCTTTTACGTCTCTTTCAGGCCTCTACTATTCACTTTTACCTTTTCACTGCACTTCCTGATCAGGGTGATGAGCTCGGTGACGACGAGGTCTACACATTTCAGACAGGGGTCTTTCAGCTTAATGACCTGCTTTTTCACTATAGCCTCAAACGCCATGTCTGGGGTGAACAGGCCTGTCCTGTGATGAGGCATCATGGGAGTTGAAGATTTGAAATGAGGGCATAGAGGAGGGGGAGCGTAACATGGGTCATAGTAAGAAAAAAGGAGAAGATGGCAGGAAAATGAAAGGCCAAGTTGGAGGGAATGGTTTACGGAAAAGATGAGTTTTGAGGAATATGAAAAAAAAGAAAAATAGGAGTCATGTTAGTTTATCTTCTCGTTCAGAACAGAAACAAGCTGCAGGTTCGTGAAATTTTAGGCCACAATATAAATACGGTTTTGTGGCAGGCAGTGCTTCTGTCTGCTCATCTGTATGTGAACAAATACTAAATGGATTAAAGGGGAATGATGCAGAAATATTCAGAACAAAACCCAATGTCTTTGGTAGTTTCTTGAATTTTCCTGTGAAGATGAAGTGTAATCGTGTTACAACTCAAGCTTGGAGGATTTATATGCCATAGTTTGGTTTAAAAAGATTTTAAAAGTTAAAAAAGGTCGAGTTTCCATGATAAAGTCAGCATATATAACACGTAGAAGAAATGAATATCATCATATAAGTCTAGCAGAACAGCTGCAATATGGTTTAACACTCAGCTTATGTAGCAATAAATACAATAAAAAAAAAAGTTTTTAGTTTTCCCTTCACTCCAAATATATTGCAAGTACATAGAAAAATAACACTCACCAGTATATTAACATTTGAGGTTTTTACTCCCAAAAAACTTTTCTGACATCTTTTAAAACAATAATCTGTATCATTCAGGCAGTATTAAAGAGCTAAGGTTAGCAGGCTGGGAGAAGCATCCAGCTAAAGCAAAGTATAGCTTCACGGAGCAGCTAGCACATAGCATGACAGCAGACCTTAAACTGTGGCTTCGAACCAGGCCTGCAGCTTGTTTTGCAATGAACCTGCGCAGGAACATGTCACAGGTTGTCTGCTGATAGCACACAGCCTCTATCAGGCATGCTCCAAAGCACTGCAGTACAGCCAGGATTTGTTACTTTACTAAACACGTATTTGCATTTGTGAACTGGACTGTCAAACTCATTCCCGATCCCTACTGAAATATGCAGCTTAACCCTGAAGCTGGCTTCCAGACTGATCAGCATGAGCAAGGTTTCATCGTGATGTGATCCATCAGTTTGGGAACTGCCATTCTGAAGATCAGACTATCACCACCTTGAGATTTTTACAACCTGGAAGGGATTCATCTGACCAGGAACCTGCAGAACTTGAAGTATAATTTTATATAATCATTTATTTTAAATAAGTGAGTATAAAAAAGAAGGGATCATATTAATCCCCCAAACAGCTGTAATCCTTTTGAGGTTTGTGCTTCAATCAGATCAGGTGAAGAAAGCTGGACAACTCACTTAATCCTGCAAGAAAAGTCATATTTTGTTTGTACTACAGCAAAGTCTCTCCTGAAAACAAGCAACCGTGTGGTTTTCTCCTGCTGCTCGCCTCAGTTTTTTTCTCTCCTTTTTAAAAATTCTCTGAATAATTACTGATCGTGCAGTCACTGAATTCACACAGTTGCAGACTGGTGCAGAGAACAACATTTACATCACACTGGCCTTTTGCATAAGTAGATGCAGAAAATAATGTTTGAATCTGATAGTGGCTAGATTTTTCAGTCGGGGTTCTCAGTCCAGGAAAAAAGAACAAACATAAAAAAAATGTCCAAAAGCACATCATTAAGAAAACAGTTATGTCTCTCTGACCCGATGTAGAACCTGGCAGCACTGACTGTGCATGGGCATGCCGTCGTGGCCATGCAGTGATACCTTATTGGTGCACTGTCTGACTGTGTTGATGAGCTCCTGGATGACCAGGTCGATGCATTTCAGACAGGGCTCTTTCAGCTTTATGATCTGCTTTTTCACTATGGCTTCAAACGCCAGGTCTGGGGTGAACAGGCCTGTCCTGAAGGACATACAGATAACACACACACATGGAAACATGGAGACACGTGAAGACCATGAAACAAGCAGATGGACAGCGAAGACCCGGACAGATAGACACTAAGAAGGAACAAACTAGGAGCAGGAGGAACTGGAGCTGAACACAGACATGAGGTCGAAACGAATCCTGTAATAAGTCAGAACTGGTCACGGATGAAAGAAAACAAAACTTTTACAGGTACATAAAAGACAGCTGACAGAACGGTGAGCAGACACATGTGTGTTCCATGTTTTCTTTTTTCATTTTGGTTCAACTTGCCTGACTCCATGGATGTTCTTGATAGCATAACTTATTTCTTTCCGCAGTTCCTTCTCATCAAATTCCATCTGTGAAACGCACACACACACACACACACACACACACACACACACACACACACACACACACACACACAAAAACATTTTACATATAATTGTCATGATTAATTGTCTGGCAACAGATGGATGCATAGTTGAATAATTAACTGGACTCTTAAGGAGTCTGTAGCATTAATGAGAGTTCGATCAACATGTTATTGGTGTTTAAAGACTGCCCATTAGTACTTAAAATATATTATTAATTTCTTGAGTCATTTGGGTTTTTTCAGTTAAAAAGAACAAGCATTATATTTACCAGCATTTCCTTCTTAAAGGAAATAAAATCACCCAGAAAATAAGAAATAAAAACTAATAATGAAAAAAAGCTGACCTTCACCAGCTCGAAGGGAAAGCGCTCGTGAAAGATGCGGTTGATCTTTGCTCCCCCAGACAAGTTGGAAGTGTCCACCTGATCTCCAGACCCCTCTATGCACTTCTCAAAGTCCACACCGAACTGCTGAACCATCCTACAAAATTAAACCATAAGTTATAATTATGTATTGATGTGTGAACACATTTAGCTCTATGGTTATTATGAATATGTGGATGTGTATGTACAGTAAGTACAGACTGAAGCAAAGCCTTGGTCTTGCGTGCAGGGTCATCAGGACGGAAGTTTTTGTACTCCTCCACCTCCTTTTCCAGAGACAACAACTGGCTTTGAAGTTTACTGCGTAACCCTGGCAACGTGTCACGGATGTGGTTGGTGAGTTGCTGGAGAGAAATAAAAGTTCAAATTTACACCGAATTGCTAAGTTGGAACAAGTCTGGTACATCTTCAGTGACTGACTCCAGTCAAATAAGCTTTGACTGCCCTGAATGAAGCCTGAAGTGGCTTAAAGTACACGTTGCATGCGCGTATGATCACGTGTCTAACCTGATTGAGGGTCTTCTGCAGGTGTGGTGTACCCATACGTTCTGCGATGTGTCTGTATGCTGGATGAGACAAGAAGAACTTTCTCTCAGCAGCCAAGGCAGCACGGATGTCTTTCTTTCCATCAATGTCCTTCTGACTGCGGTTCACCACTCCAATGTAACCTGATGGAAAAAGGCAGATAAAGCACACAATATGTTCAAAGGAGTAACTTTTTTTTCCTGTTAAAACATTTGTGATAGTTCTGAAAGTACTTATTTAACTGAAAAATAAATATTTTCGAGTCTTTTTAAAACTGATAAACACCTCTGCGGAGTGGGAGTAGTTTGTTTTCCAGGATTTCTCGTGCATCTGTCCCTTCATCCATAAGATCCAATTTTGTGATCACACCGATGGTCCGGAGCCCTGACAAGAAAAGTGTTACGTTAAATTTTCATATTAGCATGAGGGGCACACTTTCAGCACACACAGACTCTGTGATTACCATCCGTTACTCTGCTGTGACAGTCCATTACCTATAAATGGTTAATAACATTGTCATAATTAAATAAAATAGATCCAAAGGTGGAGATAATTATACAAACCTAATTATACATCTGCTCAGTGTAGTAAATTTAGCTCTTCTGCCAGGGAGTTTTTTTAATAACCGGTCTCATTTTTCTTTACTTGCTAGATCCAGGAATTGAGGCAAAGATAGATCCAAAATTGAAGATTTTTACAATTTTACAGAAAATATTGATCTATTTAAAGCTTATTGAAAGGATATACATAAAAATCCTACAGGTTTCAGAAAATCATCTTACCCTGAGGATCCACCTCCTTGGCAATCTTTAGGGCATCAGAGTTTGCCAGGTCTGTGTTGGCTGGTGTGACGGCCAAGATCAGGCAGCTCTCCTTGGTAATGAACTGCAGCAGCATATCTCTGATCTGATGCTCGATGTCTTGAGGCTGGTCACCCACAGCCACTTTAGTCATCCCCGGAAGGTCAATCAGAGTCAAGTTCAGCACTGAGACAAGATGAGGGATAACAAAAGGATCAAAACTGTTACAAAGAGGTCGAGAAGAGAAAGAGGATTTGGGATCTTTTTGGGTGTGTGTGTCACCATTAGGGGAGTAAACACGGAGGTTGATGGGGATAGGGGAGATGCCCTTGTTGGATCCTGTCAGCCTGTCAGTCTCTGCCTCAATCTCCATCCGGACTTCGTCAAAGTCCACAAATTTGCGTCCTTTACAGTGCAGGAACTCTGCATACTCTACATGGAGAAACAAGACAATCCAAAATGGGTTCAATAGGGATGAGTGTAAAAAACCAGAGCTAAAATAATGCCGGTTCCAGACTGGTCAGTGCCGAATTACCAGTAAGTCAGGATAAATGGTACCTCTGTTGGTATCTAATATGACATTAGTTCATACTACTGGCAACTGATGATGATGTTGCAGGAATATAGGATGACTAGATTACCATTCTGTAAACAACAACAAGTGTGATGTGGACACAGTTTTAATGTAATGCTTTATTTTAGAAATTTCCTTATTAACTTTTTTTTTTTTTTTTGTTAAGTTATTCTTAATCTTGGTCGTAAACTTTTACAGGTGGCTACAGTTTAGATGAAAACCCAAATAGACCAGACTCCTATTCCCTTAATAAGTCCTAATGCAAATTTAACAACAATTTCTAAATGAATAATTACTCCACACAGGTTTTTCTAAAAGCCACGATCCGCTGTCGCCTACTTGGGAGCCATGTTAACATCAATACGCCACATCGTATTGGGGAGTAATTCAAGTTAAATAAATGCTGAATTTTCTGTATTACCAAGGGAATTAAACTTCTGGTAAAGTTTCTTTAAATCCAAACATGCTTTAATCATTTGAACACTGAGGAAGTTGAACAAAATTTGCATTGTTTTGTTGACAACCCGATAATAAATAAAAAAACAAACAAAAAAAAAAAGAAAAAAGAAAAAAGCAAACACACATCTAAGTACTTTCTGTGTATCCCAGCTTTACAGGCACCATTGCCCGACAATAATATTGGTATTCAACCCCGTTTTGTTTTAAAAAATTTTGATTGTACGCAAGGCCGGATTATCCAATGGGCATTGAGGGCAAAGGCCCAGTGGCCATGCCCACTTGGTGTGTTGCTATTGGTACCACTGGCTGAGAGATGTTAGAAATGTCGTTTCACAATGTATCATTCACAATTTTCACAATGTTGCGG
This sequence comes from Telmatherina bonti, assembly GCF_933228915.1. Lineage (NCBI taxonomy): Eukaryota > Metazoa > Chordata > Actinopteri > Atheriniformes > Telmatherinidae > Telmatherina > Telmatherina bonti. The sequence goes on along the minus strand of NC_136621.1, from coordinate 18,518,786 downwards.
TGGGGAAGGAGGCCCCTGGAACACTCTGGGCCCAGGGGCCTGTGCAGGCAACCTGTCCAGGGTGTACCCTGCCTCTCGCACAATGATTGCTGGGATAAGCTCCAGCTTCCCCGCAACCCTGAATTGAACAAGCAGCTAATAAAATGACAGACCAGATGAGAAAAGTTTCATAATGCTAACAAGAAAATCAGCCAGAACATCCCACAACTAATTAGTTTAGAGGTCTTGTGAAAGACTGGGAGGGCAAAATATTACAGACTCCTGAGCTCAAGCTTTCTTCACACAGAGTGAAGTGGAGTTGAAAGCTTTTTTTGTTGGGCAGGTAGGTGTTCAGGAAAAGTGTAAATGGATTTTAGAAAAACACATGATGTCATACAGCTGATGTCTGTTTCAGGGAAGCAAAAAAAGTGACAAAACCACCTTGTTAATGGTTGATGAAAAGAGTTAAGGAGCTCCAAATAATATGTAGTCCATTCAGCTGGAATTTGCTTTGCTGGGAGCACATAATAAAGCTCACATTTAGCGTTTCTTCTGCTGCCTGTATACTACTTTAAATCAAGTACAGAGTTAAACGCATTTTAAAAGCAATCATGTGTTTTTTTACACTTGCCTGCTTTACTGTTGACCAGCTGGAGAATGAGAGGACGACGGGTAACGATGCCAGAACCTCTCGGTAAGAAGTCCCTGCAGGAGAAACAGAGGTAATGTTTAATACAGAAACTCCATCAAAACTTGTCAGTTTCAACTAAAAAAAGATTTCATTCAGTGGTCTGACATCCAAGGTCGCTGTTTACATGCACAGACCTCTGTGTTTGATGCAGGCTAAAGACTGACTTACAAGTCTGTACATTATAAAAACAAAAAGAGACAAACAGACATCTCTCTCTGCTCTTTCTCATTATATAGACCCTCATCAAAATGGAAACTCCTGTTCAATAGAATTGCAATCATTTCCAGGTCAGCAGCCTCACATCTCTCCAGGCAGTGAGAATATGGCCTCGTATGCCTGTCTGTCTGTGAGCTTGCCAAGTATGGTGCCTGGTCTGAGTTTCATCGTGAGGTAACCAAAACGAAAGAAAACGTACATATGCTCTAAGGTAATAATGTGCACCCACAGATCCACAGAAACATGCTGTGCCTGGAGTTCACTGCTGACAGAGCAGACAGGAAGTTACACAACTGCAAATCCCATCCGGTTTCCTCATCTCTTCCTGTCACTCATGAAACCGCAAAATAAATACGAACAAGTCAGAATCAATCAAAGTACAGAGTCACTTATCCAGTAAACTTTTTCCTGCTGTTTTTTGCTGGATTAATGTGGTAACTCTTACATTTGAGTACAAATCAGTGGCTGCCAGTTAGAAACAATGCAACATGTTCATCATGTGATCAATCCAACAACAAAAATGGCAGCATCTTTAATTATGGTTTCTTCTGGGATTCTGCGGACTTCAAGTAACATGTTTCCTATTGGCTCTGTTTATTATTCAAAACAAAACACCAGACGACAGTATTTCGGGTTCTTGGAGGCAAATCTATGAGCGATCTTTTACTAGCTGAAGAACCCAAAAATATCAACCAAAAGTGGCAATAATCACAAGTTACACACCTGCTTCTGATTTCTCTGGCTTGGCACCTAAACCCAAGTACTCAACCTTCTTTGAAGCTTTGATTTATCAACTAAGTCGTGTTTTCCACTCAAATGGAATTCAAGAGGGAACATTTTCTTTTGCATCTGGCTAAACGCAGTCCAGCAAACTGAAAAGTAAATGAAAAGCACACAGATCTTAAAAGCCTGTGTTACATAGCTGCGTGTGAGTGGGCTAATCAACAAAGATGAAAACAGCAAACAGTTTTTGTGGGTATCTGATCAGTGTGTCATAATACACATGACAGTGCAGCTGGTGACATCACTGATGACCCCAGTACCAACACATCAATGCCTCCACTGTCTCCTGCTGCCGCTTCTCGGGGCTCAGAGACAAAAGGCAACAGGAAAAAAAGGAGACATGTCTGCCTGATCAACATTCACCATATCTTGTGCAACACTAAAGTCCCTCTGACTTGCCGTCTAGTAAATCTTTCCTGGTGTAAGATGTTAAAACACAAAGCTGCTCCAGTTGTCTTCAGTAGATTAAACTGCCATCCCCTTTCCCCCTTGAACTGGTTTATTTCAAGTTGTGCTATTCTGTTGATGGCAAAGAAGTGCCACCATATAATTATTATTTTCTCCAAAACTCTGATCTGATTAAAGAGATTCTAAAATTAAAAATAATTTAAAAAAATAAATAAATAAAAAAAAAAACTGAAAAATCTGTCATCAAGGGTCCAGAAACTCTTACTGTGCTCATTTATGAGCCTTAACACAGCAGTGGTAGGCATGCAGAGGACAGACTCCAGTTTAATTTGTGTAAATGTATTATAACTAATCGTATTTGTTAATGGCCTTTTAGCGAGCCTGCAAATAAACGATCTGCTCTACAACCTTGAATGTAAAACATTCACCTGACCTATGTGACACCAGGCTTGTAAAGACATCTTATTTACAGTCTAAACTATCTAAAGGCAAAATGATTTTGTAAATGTTTGACAAGATTTGCCTGACACGAAGCTCTGACTCACAACAGCGGTCATTACGACAAAGTGACTTTTAACTTGATGTGTTTTATGACTGCTTCATCCAAAGGCACTTACTATTATGGCCTTTTTTCTTATTTTAGTTATGTCGCTAAATCAACAGCTGTCTTCGGGCGCAAATCGCGCAGTTATGAGTTGTGAATAGCTCGGGTCATAACTGGGGAAAAACGTTAGAAACTGGGAGGCACCGACACGCAGAGCGCGTAACCAACTGCTTAGCTGGCCAGTTTTACGTAAAAGTGTTTATATCAAACAAACTATCGCCAGTGTAAAGTCTTAAAAGCTAATGTCACATTAACAGTGTCGGGTTAAATCAAGATGACAGAGACAGAAGGCTACAACCTCCCGACGAAGTTCTCCAGAACGGAACTTTTCCCGGCGCTCTGACCGCCGACGACTGCTATCTGCGGCAGGTCCAAGTTGCAGCTCTGGCCGATGGAGCTGAAGGCGTCCTGGAGCTTGTTGATGAGGGGAATCAGGTCTTCCATTCCCCGGTTTCCCATAGCGGCACCTTGGTGAGCCCTGCAGTCTTGGCTCTGCACTACTCACTGGTCAAATAAGAGCCAAAAAAAAAAAAAAAGTCACTCGTCCAGCAAATTAAAAGTACCCAGAAGACACCGCAACTGGTCACAACTTCGTTTTGTTTATTTCTCTCAAACTAATAGCAGAGAGCCCACAAGTGGTCAGCCACATTACACTGAAAAAACTTCTGTCATCATCCGGTCAGGCTACACCCATCCTCCGCCGGATTGTGGCCCCGCCCCCAGCGCAACTGTGCTCTGCCATTGGGCTGCAGACACGTCTGTCAGCGGAAACGTGCAGAAAAACACACAGACGTGGACAAACGTGTTTTATCTTTCACTTCAATATTTTAAAAAAGTGTAGTTTGAATCACCCCGTCATGACCAGATAAAGCTTGAAAACACAAAACAATTAGTCAGATCAAGTGAAATCATCTCCCTGATCAACAGTTACTCGTGAATATAAACCTACACAAAATATGGTCTGCTCCCAGAGGGACGTGCCTGGAACGCCTCACCAGGGAGGCGTCCAGGAGGCATCCTAACCAGATGCCTACTACTCTGAGCCCCCTCCGGATGACTGAGCTCCTCACCCTATCTCCAAGGGAGAACCCGGCCCAGGGAAGACCCAGGACACGCTGCAGGGATTATATCACTTGGTTGGCCTGGGAACGCCTCGGGATCCCCCCCCCCAGAGTTGGCAAATGTGACTGGGGAGAGGGAAGTCTGAGCTCCCCTGTTTAGGCTGCTGCCCCCGTGACCTGACCCTGGATAAGCGGCAAAAGATGGTTTTAAAAATGTTTTCAACGGTAACACTCTGCTTCTCATTAGTTTTTAATGGATGAGCTGCAGGAAATAAAGAAAGAAAGTGAGCATGAGATGAAATAAGAGTTAACAAAAGACTGCCTGACCACAGAGAGCTTGGAGAAGAGACAGAATGCAAGATAAAAGCTCAATTAGCCTTAGTTAGGCAGCACTAAATAATAAAAAATCTGCCAAAGTTTGGTAGTGCTTCTTTAAATGGTTGCATTGCTCCATTTAATCATGTTTGTCCTGTAAAAAGAACATTTGTTCTTTCACTGTAAACCTGTTTGTGAATTTTAGTTTTTATTATTATCGAAAGAAAATCAAACTTGGAACATCTGGTAAAGAACTTGATTCTACTGGTTAAACAAATTATTACCTAGCTGTAAATATGCAAAAAAAAAAAAAAAAAAAAGGCCCATTTCAATGGATGGAAGAATTAAGTTACAATGTTTTCAAAGTCTCCAAAACATTGTTTTCTGGCCTGGATCTATTATGATTATGAGACCTTGTTATATTAGGTTACTCCCATTAGTCTTGTTATATTAGTTTTCCTATAGAGTTGCTTAAACTTGTCGATCATTCTTGTGTTTGTAGTTTATGTACAAAAACATAGACCAATAAATTTGAAAAAAGAAATAATCAGAAGTGTCCATAAGAGGGTGCTGTAATATGCTAAAATGAATAATATTTTCTTCACTGAGAACACATCAGGAGTACAATTAAACTTTAATTTTGTTTTTCTTGTGATGTGAGGAGCAGAAAAAAGTTTACTGTGCATCATAAATATAAGATATATTTTAAATATAATCCTATCTCATCACTAGTGGAGAGGCAGGGTAGGTCTTTCACAGGTTGCCTGTTCATCACATGGGCAACACAGAAAGATAACCACTCACACCCACTAGGGAGATTTTAGAGCGACCAGTTAATTTGCATGTCTTTGGGTAGTGGGAGGATGCTAGCTGACCCGAGTCTTTGGATCGAAGAGCTCTGCTTGGTTTATATTCTCTGAACATATCACAGATGTATTCTGGTCCTAAACCATTCTGGGATTTATAAACAATCAGCAGGGTTTTGAAATCTATCCTGTGATTGACTGGAAGCCAGTGTAAAGATTTTAAAACTGGTGTGATGTGCTGAGACCTCTTAGTTCTAGTTAAAGCAGCAGCATTCTGGATGAGCTGCAGACATTTAATGCTCTTTTTAGGAAGTCCAGTTAAAAGACCGTTACAGTAACCCTGTCTGCTGGAGATGAATGCATAGATGAGTTTCTCCTGATCTTTCTTGGAGACTAAACTTTTAATTCTGTTGATATTTCTCAGTTGGTAAAAAGCTGTCTTAGTAACAGCTTTTATGTGGCTACTGAAAGTCAAATCTGAGTCTATCAACACTCCAAGGTTACAGACTTAATTGGTGGTTTTGAGAGCTCGAGTCTGCAGGTGTTTACCAATGTTGACCCCCTTCTCTTTGCTACCAAACAGAATAATCTCAGTTTTGTCTTCATTTAATTGAAGAAAATTCTCTCATCCAGGTGTTTACTTGCTTCAAACACTGGAACAGTAAGTCTATTGGACTGTGGTCATCTGGTGACAAAGACACATAAAGCTGCGTGTCATCTGCATAACTGTGATAATTGATGTTAAAGTTCTGTATTATTTGACCCAAAGGGAGCATATACAAGTTGAACAGAAGAGGTCCAAGGACTGACCCCTGAGGTACTCCACAAGTCATGGCCACTCACCCAGATTCATAGCTGTCAATTGTAACAAAATAACTCAGGCCTTCTAAATAAGACCTGAACCAGTTAAGGACCACTCCAGAAAATCCAACCCAGTTTTCCAGCCTGTCCAACAGAATTCTGTGATTTGTAGGTTTTTTTTTTATCATTGCAAACAGAGTGCGGAAATTGTTGACATTTTTGTTAATCATATGAGATAGATACCGCTCTCTGGCCCTGCACAACTCATTGTTATAGTCTTGCAGGCTTTGTTTTTACAGCTCATAATGGATCTGAAGGTTTGATTCCCTCCACTTACGTCCTGCTTTTCTGCATTCTCTTTTTAGGTTTACAACCAAACTGGTGTTTTGCCATGGTGTCTTCTGTTTGCTTAAGTTACTCTTGATTCTTATCGGTGCAACAGCATCCATCACATTCAAGATTTTCAGATTGAAAGGATCCAGGAGTCCATCAACTGACTCTGCTTGTTAGCAACAGAGCTACGGCCTTTATGAACTCTGTATTTGTTCTTTCATTAATGAACCTCTTCCAAACAGAGAAGCAGGATGCTTGGACATTCTGGGTGATCAGTAAGTTAAACAAGATACAGAAATGGTCTGACAAGGCCAAATCAGAAACTGCAACAGAGGAAATATCAACACCTTTACAAATTGTTATGGGGTGGCGGTGGGGAAGGTGAAGGTGTGGACCCAGATGCAGAGATCAGGGAAACGGGATGCAGATTTTAGTTGATTTATTTTAACGAAGGATCTCCCAGGACAACAACAAACCAAATAGTGCAACAAAATGATCCAGCAACCAAGGAATGAAACTGAGGGGTATAAATACAGTGGGGAACCAAACAAGAAACAGGTGAACGGAATGAACTGATACAAGACCAGGTGAACTCAATGAACAGGAAATCAATAAAGCTAAACAACAAATAAGGGAACCAAACAGGAAATACTACAAAATAAAACAGGAAACCTGAACCAAGGAAAAAAAAACACAAACCACCACATCATAACAGAAATAACCAAGTCCAGAATGTGACCTCGAATGTGGGTTGGTTCTTTTACATGTTGCCTTAAACCAAACATGTCCAATACAGAAGAAAATTCTTTGGCAATACCACCTGTTAAATTATCTATGTGAATATTAAAATCACCCTAACCCAGGAAGTCACTAAAATTTCGAAGTAGAACAAACCAATCATTTCTGTTGCCATGGAAATCAAATGTAGCGAGTGCTGGAAAACTCAAACATGCCTTTACGTGATTAAAAAAAAAAAAAAAAAAATCATATGAGGAGTATTAAACACTACAACACTATAGAAAGCTCAGAAAACTAGAAATAGCATAATAGACGTCATTTAACATGTTATACACCAAAATCATTTTACACTTCAGGAAATACATGAAAAAGTGGCTCTGTACCATTCAAGCTGTAATCTTTCACACAGTTTAAAGGGCAGGAGCTCAATTTCCAAATCTTGCGGGGGATTAATTAGGAGTAGATGGGGCAGTAAACACACCCTGTAACACCTTTTTTGGGAACATATTGCTGCAATAAATTTGAAATCTTGAGTATTTAATGTTCAGTCACAGCCTATTTTATGGCAAATGTTGAGCTAACAACAGACTTAACTACTGTTCTTCTGTCTTTGCAAGCGTAGAGTAGAGAGTTTTCTCTGCTGCATCCTTGGCGCTGCTGTTCAAAGCAGAGGAGCCAGTTTTATCAGGAACTGTGGTCCCTTTCCTCAGGAAATCTACACTTGCATAGTGTATTTGGTTTGCAAGAGGACTGACAGTTGTATACACAGATGTTAAGGGGTTTTCTCTGTTGCTGTGGAACTGTATCTCATCATACTGGTGATCTTCATGATTTTGCTGGAGATAAAAGGAAAATAGTGTGATTCATGGATATGTGCGATAGATGTACTTCCTTAATCAAACAGACATACCTCTGTGTTATGCAAAGAGTTTGTCCTCTGTTCTGAAAGTTCCCCTGCAGCACAACATGCCAAGACAAAGAGCATGTGAATACATGTAAACAAGAGGCTGTTGTTATTTGTTTGCATCCTCATGTGCTAAAGATTTTCTCATTAAATCAAACAAAACAATGTTTAACAACTTCATCACACTTTAAGATCATAGTCTGCTAAATAAATAAATTCAAAGTAACACATTTCAGAAGTTACATCTGTTCTTCACCTTGTGCTTTAAGGTGTTTCCATCTGAACAGTAGTATCATGACTAATAATACTGCAGCTAAAACTGCTAGACCACCTACAATACCACTGATCATGCCTGGTCTTGTATCTGCAAACAAGAAAAGACAGTAGAGAAAAAAAAGATCTTAAGACACGGATTCCATAAGACTTAAATAAAAAGGTCTTCAAGAATATTAATAAATGAATGAATGAACAAATTGCCAGTTTAACTAACTTTCAATTCTTGATTTAGCATTAATTGTGGGACATGTTCAAAGGTGTTTGTGAAGTATATGTTTTTTGCTCATAGAGACAGGCAAGTATCTTATGCCTGTTACCTAAAGAGACTTTGTTATTTTGTTCTTCTCCCATTTGGTTTCCAGGGTGAGGTCTAGGGGTGTTGTGTTCAGCTGTATGAGAGTGACAAAAAGAGACTTGGAGACATAAGCAAAAGTGGCATATTTGTAAGAACAGCAAGAATACACATGTTTGTATTATATAGCAAACTATCAGCATTATACATACCAGTTATGCAATAATAAGATTAGAAAAAGGGGAAATGTTTGGAAAAGATATTGTATAAGGAGACAATTTCATCAGTTGTATGTAATTACTTATTCTGACTTTGTTGTCATTTGTATCCTTTTTAAGACTGAAAGTAGCAGTATCACAAAGACAATGATTAATATTACTTCAATTTTTATCAGGTTACCATCTCACAATTTTTTTATGATCCAAATCTTGTCTTTACATAACTGTTGTAGTCTAACACATAAAATTTTATATTCATTACCAAGAAATACTTTGATGTTATCTTGTTCTTCTCCAATTTGGTTTTCAGGGGGAACTGTAGGAGCAACGTTGCGTTCAGCTGTATGAGAGTAAACAGCAAGAGTGTTGGGACATAAAGCAAAAGTGGCATCAGGTATCTCCCCAACGTTTCTTTGTGATCAAATTATTATGCTAATAAATTTACTATAGTGAATCCCAATGTCCAGGCACCAAGTCGGGGGGCAATAAGGATGCTCGACACCTCTCAGGGAGCAACTCCAGAGTGGAAGAAAGTCCAGCCTTTTTTCAAGGACACTGGTTCCAAAACCAAAACCAGGTGAAAGGTCGAGGGGTGGGGCTTGTGGGAAGTGGGTGGGGAGGAGTGGGGTACTTAATGAGTACTTACATTAAATGAAAGTTGATATTTTTGCCTGAAACTAACAATTCAAGTTGCCCTGACCACATCAGATAAAGGGTCATCCTGGAGGAATGCCTGCTAGACACTGTGTAAAATGTTGCTTCTCTTTCTGGAAGGACAACAACCTGAAGCATGGAGCCGACAATACAATGGTTCAGGTCAAAGCATATTTATGGTAAAGAATGGTCCAATCCAAGTCTAAATCCATCTGAGAGTCTGTGGAAAGATTGGAAGTTGCCATACACATGCACTCATGTTTTTATCATACTCATATGATCTGACAGAGTTTGAGCTATTTCTGCAAAGTAAAGTAGGCAAAACAAATTCAGTATCTGAATAGGCAAAACTCGTTGAGGCGTTGAGATGAAATGGATAACACTTTGAAAGCCACTTCTCATTTTCTTTCCACTTCACTTTCATGCTCTATATGTTTTGATCTATTGCATAAAATCCAGTAAAGTACATTTAAGTTTGTAATTTAAATGAAAAAATATAGAAAAGTTTGACATATAAATGCACAGCGATTTTTCACTCAGAAGGTTCTGAGACTATTTACTAAATTATTGATAAATTTAACAAAACTAAAAATTAAACAAAAATGACCCATACTTTTTTTTCAAAGCCCAAACCATATTTACATGAAATAAACAAGTACCTGCTGTAAGTGCAAAGTTTAGTAGTAGCTTTTTGTCACTTTTATGAGCAATACATGAAAAACACAGAAGTTGCTCTTTGAATTAAAACAAAGCTATGTTTAATAATGGCCATTACTTGTATATTTTTTACCAACATAACCACATTTGCTGTGTCAAGGTTTGTCTAAACATCTTCTTTTCGCATGGACTTTAATCATGAGTCTGTTTAGCTGTAACAGTTTTTTTTTGTTTGTTTGTTTGTTTAACAAGCTACTGGTGTATAAGTTATAAACAGTGTTAATCTCTCTCCTATTTTTAACTAATAATGTAAGAATGAGAAGAAACATCCTGTGCAGTCCATTAAATCAATTTATCCATCAAGAGTCACACAGACTTTTAAAGACATTATTTCACATTTCATTCGTAGAACTGAATGTGTTTAGTATTTATCGCATGTGTGTTGGGGTACTCACCTATAGAAAGCTGTATTTTGGTGTAGTTACTTCCTCCAGGGATGCACCAATATGTCCCAGAGTCTTCTTTGCTTCCATCCTTGATGTCCACATAAAAGTATTTCTTTCTTTTGTTATCTCTTATATGAAACCTACCCTCATTTACATCTCTGTCCCCTTCTGTACTTATTAACTTCTCACAGTCGAACGGATTCTCGCCCTTGCACAATATTTTTTCACATTCCTCATGAATTTCAGAATATGTACAATTAATTTTTGTTTGCTTTTGAACATAATTTGTTGTCATTGGTGTAATATCCTCCCATTCTGGAAAAAAAGAAGGCAAACTTCAGAATAATGCAACTCGCTTTGTTTTAATTTTGTGAACATAAGTTTGTGTGTATGGGGCATCCTTACTCAGAATACTGAGGTTGATCTCACTTAAACATAAGATATGATTGTCAGACTTTTCATCATCTGTTTTTATGGCACACCAGTATCTTCCAGCATCCTCCAGAGTCAATCTGGAAATGGTCACATTGTAGACCCCTTTCTGTATGCCAAAAGACAGAGTGAATCTGTCTCGTTCAGTCAGACTTGAAGTGCGTGATGATATTACATTTACACAGCCAGAATTTCTCTCTTCTGATCTTCTGCAGAAGTATTTGATGTTGTTATCCTCCATGTTGGGATACTTGCAGATTATGGTAACAGAGTCTTTGACATATCCACTTTGGTTCTGATGCATGTTGCCTATAAAATAACAGAATAATATATATGGATGTTTTTTTTATTTTATTTATTTTTTTGGCCTTATGGTGGGATTGATTTTATCAGAGGCTGACCAAACAAATGAACTTTGGAACCTTTTTAGCTCACGAAAAAACATAAACTCCATATCCTTCTTTCAAGAGCTGATCACAAATTAAATGCATCTGTCAAGTATGTATTAGTGAGATAAAGTAAAACAAGGTCCTCTGGACTTTTGTAAAAGTATAAGCCTATGAAATAAAAACTTGCATTTATCATCAAAAGCTCCCCTTAACATCAGCATCAACGTATTAACTTGTCTCTGTGTTGCAGTATTTTACAGTCTGTTTTGTATTTTTGTTTTACTTACAGTTGTCAAGAGGTCTGTTTTTCTTTCCCATCACAGAAGATAAACTTGCACACACTGTCATGAAAATTTTAAAAAAATTATTTCAACACAACAGTCCAAACACATTTAAAGGTACCAAAAAGACAAAAAACTACTTCACTACCTCAGAAAGGAATATTACCTGTCAGAAAGCAGACAATGACTTTAAATAGTATCCTCATCATTAGATAAGTGGTATATTTCCCCTTCAAGCGGTCTGTTTTTTCCACTAACTTTGGCCAAACAAGACCGTACCTTATCGTTTTTATAATTTTTACTGCTGAGTAAAAAGCGGATGTGAATTGGAGACTCAAAAAGAAAAGAAAGAAAAGGAGAAGAGAAAGTAGTACTGACTCATATTGAGAGAAACTCATCCATGTCATCTCACCTGCATGAAACCAAATATAGTGTTATTTTAATCAGCAATTTTCATACTAACCTTCATATCTTTGGATCAAAATAATTATGTAACCAACTTCATCATAATTAAATAAAGGGAGTTGTGTAAAATTGAGAACTTCATGCAGCTGTAAAGTCCCACCTATAACGCATTGCAACTTGTTAATCATTCTGTTAAAAGGGCTCTTGCTTCTGCTTCTGGCTAGTGCCAATAGTAGTAGAAAGTGGATTAATGGTGGTTGTGTCTTCAGCATAAACTTCAGAAACAAAGACAAGGAAGTTGGACATAAGAGCTATTTCAGAGCAAGTCTATGTAAAACTTTCTGGCACAACAAAATTATTTCCTATTTAATATGATTTAGTCAATAACTGTCACTGTGTAAAAATAAAATTAAAAAAAAGAAAAACTCACACACACCTTAGCATGAACCATTGTGTTATTTTGACAAAGCTGCCAGGCAGTTCAGGAGAGACAGAGAAAGAAGTTGGGACTAATGAGCTTAATAGAGATGTGTTTTGGGCTACATCAGTAACTGAAAATTAATTAAAGTCATAACACGGCATACTGAGGTTACTTGACTTCCACAATGTGTGATTTTGGAAACACTACTGTAACTGGCACAGACAATATCAGTTTGCAGTTAATTTTATTATAGATTTTCTAGAAAGCATATTGGCAGCTTCAAAAGTAAACGGCATCCTTGTTATATATACATACACTGTCTTCATAATGGAGGGTATAAAAATGCAGCAGTCGATAATGGTATTATTAATTAATTGATTTTTATATAGTCACCAGATATGCTTAGTAGCTTTCCTCATATCTCCAAGTATTCCTTTCATAAAATAACTATTAATATAATCTCTGATCACAAGAACTCTTACATGATTATATGCAGAAGACTTCTTGATCACTGACATGTTCCACTGTCTCACAAATAAAGGCTTTTTTATGGTGCTGTTCCCCTGACTATAACTATAGGGTCAAGAGTTTTCTCAGTTGCATATTTGGCACTGCTGTTAAATGCAGAGAAACCTTTTTGACCAGGAACTGTGGTTTTTTTTTGTTTTTTTTGTTTTTTTTGGTAAATGTGGCATAGTTGGTTTGCAAGAAGACTGATTGTTACAAACACCAACATGACTGATTCCTTTACTTTATAGCTTGTATTTCTTCACACTCATGATCTGAGTTATTTTCCTAGAGGAAGATGGAGACCGATGTAATTTATGTATCTGTTATGTAGCTGTACCCCCATCCAAACTAAACATATAAACTTCAGTGTTACATGATGAGTTTTCTTTACAGATCATTTCCATGCAGCACAACATGCAATGCAATTAAAAATGTTTGCTTACATGTCTATCTGCTATTTAAAGAATAACTTTAATTCAAACTGAAAAACCTGTGTCACACTCTCACAACATTGAAATCAAAGTCTATTTCATCAATAAATTAGTATAAATCATATACAGCAGCACAATGAAATTGTATGCAGTCCTATACAATAAGTAAGTAACCTTTAAATAAAGCAACTTTTATTGGGCTCTCATTGAACGGATTAGAAATTCCCAATTTAAACAACAGGAAAAAGTGTTTTCATAATAATGAAGTATATTGCTTTACTTACTTTAAATCTCTTTTGCTTTATTCTAAAATAGCAAAAGTTATTTGATATCTAGGGATCAGTGCTAAGTTATCTCAGATTTCATGCTTTAGTGTAGACCAAACTTAGTTAAGTTTGACAGATCAAATTGGTCCCGTTATCTGATTCACTGGGTCAGAGTTCCACTGCTATGCAGCTGTTACTGATGATGCAAATTGACTGAAAGTGCTTTTTCAAAGAGGTACAGTCTAGTTTGTTCTGCATTTTGTTTGTCAATATGAGTTGCTTCTAAAGTCAGAGCTGACTGAAATAACTCAAAGCCACTGATTTAGAATCAAAAACTCATATCATGTCAGAAAAATTTAACCAAGAGTTTTTTCATAGACTCGAAGTTAGTTGAACCTCCTTCCTGGAATAAGTCCCATATACCATATATTGCTGTTTTTGTTTTATTGCAGTAAACAAGAAAGGAGTTTATGAAGAATTTATAAAGCTAAAAAAAAAGTTTGCAGTTTCAGGGGCTCCAGTATCATTGACCCAAACAAAATCTAAAATACTGCAGAAGCATTCAGGAATTGGAATACAGAAAGAGGCTATGAAGCTACAACATGGTTTCTGTCTCATATAGAAAAAGAAAAAGTGGTAAATATGGATTATCAGATGAGATTTGATTGTTACCACAAAATATGTATCTTTGCTCATCATTATGTTTAACTTTAATTACGATTGTGGGTGTTGTTTTGTTGGATTTCTTGGGCACATGTTATGTTTTGGGCTGCACTGTGGCTTAGTGGTTAGCACTGTGGCCTCGCAGCAAGAAGGTCACTGGTTTGATCCTTGGCTGGGGTGAGGCTTGGACAGTACCCTTTCTGTGTGGAGTTTGCATGTTCTCCCTGTGTATGTGTGGGTTCTCTCTGGGTACTCCTGCTTCCTACCACCATCCAAAGACATGCATGTTAGGTTGATTGGTTACTCTAAATTGCCCTGAGTGGTTGTTTGGCTCTTTGTGGCCCTGCAGTGGACCCTGACTTTTGCTCAAAAACTGCTGGGATAGGCTCCAGTTTCCCCGTGTCCCTTAATCAGACTAAGCGGTTAGGATAAGCAATGAATGAATGTTATGTTTCAGGAAGAAAAATAAAAGGTTTTAACCTTCGTCACCTTTTAAAGAGACCACTAGATGGCCCCATTGTCATGAATTTGTTTAACAATTTACTGGGGATATTCTAAAAAGTATAGATCACTCATTTAGCTGTTAATATAAATTAAATGTTTTCTGTAACATTGTTCTTTTTTCTTGATCTGGATGATGAATTTTCAGATAATTTCTTTTACATTTTATAAAACCTGTTTGGAACTTCTTCCTGTATTTTTTGGCCAAGCACCCTGAGTTATCTGCATATGTCCTGAAAATGGTCCTATATTGCAATGATAAAGAATCCTTCAAAAAAATGCCTAAATCCAGATGGTGATCTGAATCACTCCTAACATTTAATAAATTCTAAATTAGACCAAAACCCTTTCTCAAGAAGAGAGAAAAAAGAGCTTGTTTTTGCATAAAGTTGCTAACAAACAAACAGTTCAACGTCGGCAAAAAAAAAAGTTTCCACTGGTGGAGCGAATAGCATAGCATGTTTCCCTTGTGTTGGCAAGAGAGAGAAATGGGTAGACCCTGGGGATGTTTTTAAAAATCCTAATTTGTGAAATAAAATTAAGCTCAGAGTCAAAATGGACACCTATTTTTCTCACACACTGAAAAAGTTTAAAGTTTTGTAACTTTGTCCAGTTTTCTATAATCAGAACATTAGCTGCTTTCCTTTGCATTGCGATACAAATCATGCTCTCACGCATTAGCAGCAGACTGTCAATAACTGTTGAGGACAGAAATATATGGCCAAAAAAATCTAGCAGATGATTGATTATAGCTGTTGATCTGGCATAGTGGTTAGCACTGTGTCCTCACACTGAGAAGGTTGCTGGTTTGAGCCTTGGCTGGGGGGAAGTTTCAAACGTGACCTTTCTTTGTGGACTTTGCATGTTCTCCCCATGTATATGTGTGTTCTTTCTGGGTACTCTGGCTTCCTCCCACCATCCAAAGACATGCATGTATAGTTGATTGCTCACGCTAAAATTGTTCGTGAGTGATTGTTTGTTGCCCTGTGATGACCTGGTGACCTGTCCAGAGTGTACCCTGCCTCTCGCCCAGTGACTACTGGGACTAGCTCCAGCCTCCCCGTGACCCTAAATTTGTCTAAGCAGTTAAGAAAATAGATGGAAGGATGCTATTGATATTTGAGAGATTTAAGGATGAGACAAAAAGATTTCTTGTCTAACCCCTGACAGAAGAACACAATATTGATGGGCAAAAAAAAAAAAAAATCTAATTAAAGATTAAGAGACCCTCCTGTTCAGAAAATTTTCAAAATACTTTTTGTGCACAGAATCGATAAACTTTGTGTTCATTAAACAGAACTCGTCATCTAGTTCATGAAAGTCTGAGTGTGAAGCTTAGTGGTAAAATGTGGTTTGTTAAGCGATGCATAGAAGATCACTGCGACCTCTTCCTCTGATCGAATTGCTTTTCAGTTTCTGTCAAGTATCACGTGTTTATTCCAACCACAGACCCACACAAACGTTATTTGTGTCATTAATTCACATTAGTGTAAAATCTACTAGACAAGAAATACAACAAATTTCTCATTTATTATCTGTCCTGCAAGAAGTTTAATGCCATGCAACAAAGACACAGAGGCAGTCTGAGTTCAGACATTGCAATCTAAATGTGTTTTAGAGATGAGTAGGTACATGTTGCACTTTGCGGTGTAACCGTGCTGCAGTCTTTACGGTTACTGAAGCTGATGGTGGCATAAAAGAGAGCATTTTCTTGAACTTGAGTTACAGATGAGGCACTTGAGTAAATAACTTCAGGTTGACCTTCACCGGTATTTTGTTGCTCAGCTGAAGACAAGATGCTGTCAGTCTGTGGGTTCTCGCTGGCTGAGGAAGCGATGTTGACACCAGGTGCATTTTCTTTTTGAAGAGTAGATGAGTCATATATTGTGTCATGGTCCTTTTCTGTATGTAGAGTGATGAAACAAAGACAAAGTTTGAAACTCCTGTTAAGCAAATTATATTTTCACTTTTAGCTCCTAAAACAAATAACATAGTGTCTGTTATGGACGTGTTTATGAAGTTTGTGTGACTCTGCTATAGCAGTAAAGTATCTTTAAGGAAAAGAGCACATAGTTAAAAAAAAAAATAGACTATCTTCCTTATAAAGTTATAATGTAGGGGAAATGGAGACAAAGCTTTCCGTCAGCAGGTCCATCTCTTAGTGCCTTCCAGTTTGGATGAGTTAAGTTGCAGGTTTTTGATGATGGGAACCTCCCATGACGCACCTCCACTCCAAATCACTCTTTCTTGTTTGCAAGCAAATCACAAACGGCTGCTGAGTCCCATTCTTCTCATTATTGTCTGGTCAGGTACTTTCATTTTAATTCCCCTTAATGTGTACCAAGTCTTCTTTGGAATGAGCAAAATCCTACTGCATATCAGGGGATTTTTTTAAATTTATTTTTACAGCCTCAGCTAACCTTTACTTCTTCACATGATCTTATTTTGAAGAAAAAGCTACAGCTCTCTGAGTCTGATTCTGCCAGAGGTGCCCTTTCAACAGGAAATAATTTAATTCAAATACTTTATAGAATTATTGAGTTTTTTATTAATGAGTTTAAAATTGACCACAAAGACAGAAATCTTGGTGCAGTGATGGACTCAGACCTGAATCTCAGAAGTCACATTAAAACAATTGTGAAGTCTGCTTTTTAGCACTTCAAGAACATGTCAAGGATTAAAGGACGGAAGTTCCAGCAGGATTTAGAAAAACTTGTCAAAGCATATATCTTTAGTAGACTAGACTACTGTAACGCTGTGCTTACATGTCGGTCTATCAGACTGCTGCAGTTAGTCCAGAACGCTGCTGCTCCAGACCTCACTAAAACCGTGAAAGTGGATCATGTAACTCCAGTCCCCAGATCTTTACACTGGCTTTTGCCTGTGAAACTCTTTTCTTTTTGCTGGTTTTTTTTTTGTTTTTGTTTTTTTTTTTGCTCAAAACAACAGTTGATTCCTCACATTGTAACTTGTATTTCTTTCTGCTTTAATTTGAGCTTTTTCTGTTTTAATTTATTTAATTTTAATGTACTTTATAATGGTCCCTGTTCCCTTTAATGATTCATGTAGCACTTTGAAATCTTGTACATGAAATGTGCCATATAAGTACACGTTTGTCTTGCTTAGACTGCTGCTGAATTTTAAATGTACACCTTCACCAGCAATAAAATAACTGTACAGCACTCTGTAAGATGTATGTTTCAGACACATTTATCTGCAATTTATGTTTGCGTATGTTGTTGGTCTCTGTGGTTGCATCTTAAGTCACCGAAATGTTGCAGTTGTTGCTTAAGACTAACTGAGACGTCGCTAACGATTGCAAAAGCGGTGGGATCCTTATAATGTGGGTTTTGTTGGTTCTCGTCGTTTAAATGAATCTGGCATTTTAGGAGGATCTGAAAGAGTTGTCAGGTGAGAGTTGTTTGTACCAGGCAATGTTCTGGTGCTTCTTTTTCTGTGTCCGAAGAATATCAGAAGGGCCATTGCCAGAGCCAATACAACCACACCGAGACCTGCGCCAATATAAACGAGTCCTTCTAGAAAAAAGAAACAATAACAATAAACAACTTTGTTTTGTTTTGGGTTTTTGCCCCACAGCATACATAGATTCATACAGACAACCACTTACTAGAATATGAAGCATTTGCAACCTCATCTGAACTGCCTGGAAGAGAAAAGACATTTTTGCCAATTTTGTTATCAAAGCATTTTGATCTTTCATCTGTCATGACATGAATGATGCAATTCCTTCATGACTACCTTATGAATAAGAACAACAAAAAACACATTTGTGAAATTGTGCTCAAACAGAAATAAAACAAAGACTGTAATGGGACAAATAATGCCATAAAAAGCTGTTCTTGACTCAACTCACCCTCCACGACTTTAAGGATTGCTTGAGTGTATGTGTCTACACCAGTTCTTTCAATTCCACACCAGTAAGTTCCTGAGTCTCCCAGCTGAAGATCAGCGATTGTCACGTAGAATGTGTTCCCTTCATCACTGATACTGTATTTAGCATTTGAGCTTTTCTTCACTTTGCTGTCAACCAGAATGTCTTGATAACGACATGCTCCTTTGCAGAAATATTTGACGTTGGAGGAGGCATACGTATGAGAGCATTTTATTCTTATTTCATCTCCCACAACTCCTCTCACTGACACGCCATCAGCTTCTCGTAACCCTAAATATGACAGCAGCAGAAGTAAAAAGAAAAAGGTCATTTTACCATGGATCTTTGAGACATATTTCAATCCAAAAACGTATGTATTCATGTTAATGATTATATAATCTTAATGAAGGACAAAAAAGTATCAGTTATCCAGTAAAATAAAAAGAAAAAATCACGTGTTTATTGTTTTTAAAAGGTGAATCACAGCAACTATAATCAGCAAATACAGCTGTTGGTTCAGTAAAATGTGTAAAAATCTACAAAGTCGACAACAGAAGCTTAAACAAACACAGTCTACAAATATTCAGTCTGGAGTTGGTACTCTCACTGATGTGACGTTTTGTTTAAAAAAGTCACTTAACTCTAAACTACAAAGATACCAGATGCACAGACAAAGAAAATAATCTGTGAACTTACCTTCCAGAAGAAAAACCAAAAAGACAAACATCATGTCCATGTTTCTCTATGTCGGACTTGCTTTCTTGAGGTTTTAATTAACACAGACAAGAAGTCTTAAGAAATCTGTCGATGTAGTCTGTTTTTCTATGCAGTTCCTCTTTGTTGGTCTACTTTCTGATCAGGAAGCTGATCAGAAAGTGCATCATCCTTATTGTGGCTTCCTTTTCTCCTCAAGCCACTGAGAGGTTTTGGGTTCTATAATATTTGTGACGCACTTCGTCCTACAGGTCCACAGAGGCGCAGGATCCAGGATGCATTTCAGTGATTTATTGCACACAGCATGGATGTTGATGATGGACTTACAGAAAATAAACCAGAATGATCTCAGAGAAAAACCCAAAAGTTTAAAGCAAAAACAAAAAGCGAAAATTACGGCTACTTAACTGCCTCCCCAAAACATTTCCCCAGTTGAAGATGTCCCTTTTAAAAGCTTTGCACCCACACACACCTGACCACACCCAAACACACACATTCACACCTGAAATCTCTTCTGCTTGTGTCACATATTATTATTGTGCTTTACTTATTAGAAAAGGAAGTTGGACTGGTTGGAACATCCAGTCTGTTTAATTTAGGCTCAAACCTCAGACTTGACAAAAGATATTTCCGTCTTTTTTAGTTTTATTTAAACTTTTCCCCACAACAAATAAAAGCAAGACATCTCCACATGCCCCAACCTTACTTATTAAGAACCATAATGTTTAATTCCTCGGGTTATTCATTCTCATCACTCTCCACTATGATATCTCACCTTTTTCATTTATAATTAGTAGAAAAGGTGACCTGAAACTTGTGAACTGTAAATAACATAAGACAGTACTCGTATCAATAATGAGTTAGATCACTCTTTAAAGAAGCATAACAGACCAAAAGCATGCATTTATATCACAAGGTTTTGTGAAAACTTGACAGAATTGTCAGAGTTTATTCAAATCTTTTTTTTTTTTCTTTTCTTTGTCTTTAAAACACGTCCAGTCTAAAATGAATATAAACACATGCTGTATGATTGAGCCCTCCCTCATGGGTTATTGATCATATTGGCGGGTATCTTCCCTTTTGCATTTCCACATTTAAGGCAGCTGTCTTCCTTAAGGGTGTAATATGTATGCTCCTCAAGTTGGCTAAGGTCCACATGCTGATACTGGTTGATGTGTCCTGGTGCTTCCACATCAGCATATTCACCATGGCTGACAGAGATGGCAGACACCCTGCATTTTGGTGTTAAGTGGGTACAAAAGGCATCTGGAGGTGGTGGTAAAGCTGAGAGATCAGGGTAGTCTAGAGCCAAACGGTCGCTGCAGGGTTCAGGTTTGGTTTTGAGACCAGGCATCATTATCTCGTAATCAGATGATGTCTGTGGGCAGAATACATTACAACGGAAAGTTTAGCTACTTGAGGTTTAGATTCTAAACTATCAAACAACATTCGACTGATTGTGGTGCTAAAAAAAATAATTGACCCCATTTGTTTTTATCTTAACACTAGAATACTAACTTGAGTAGCCATTCACAATCACTGCTGCATGGGTGAAAATCACCCAACCTTAGTGTTTTAGGGGTAAAGGAGGAAACAAAATAGGAGTGTTGCTAAACAGTATTATAGATGTTTAAGCAATCAGGACTACCAGTCTGCACAGTTGTGCTGCTTGTATTGCTAAAGGTTTATGTTGTAAACAAACCTTTCTCCTCTGGGATAGGCCTGATCGTCTTTCTTTCACAGTAAGCAGAAGACAACATGAAAACAGGCACACAAACACCACTGCAGCTAAACACATCACAGCAGTCAGGAGCAGCTGCAGGCTGAGCTCTGTAAGAGAGAAGGACAGCTGACATTTACCCGGTAAATGATTCACAAATATGGAACGATGTTTTGAATGAATAAAGACGGAGTCCTTCTGACTAACAGAAAATACTCACTGGAACTGTGTCCTGAGTGGTCCGTAGTTAACACTTTTATTTCCTTTGCTGAAAAATACAAAAGATTATTTTACACATGCAGAGCATCTGGAATCTTTGCCATTTTTAAAAAAATAATTTCTTTATGCACTAGGATAACCCGTAATATCTATTCTCAGATGAACACCATGCCAGAAATAGTCATCAGTCTTTTAAGCTATTTCCACACTTCTGCTTTCCTGTAAACAAATCAATAGCATGCATCTCTAAAAACGGCTGACAGAATTTTACATAAACACAGCTCTGCAGCTTTTTTTCCTCTTTCCCTGCCAGGTCCAGCTCGGCCATATCAAGACTGGCGATGATTGCAAAATGAAAAAAGGAAAAAAAAAAAAATAATAAAATGATTATCATAATAATAAAAATATTCAGATTATCAAGGGCAGCTATATACATGAGATGTCTCCCTTGACTGAGCAAATCTGTCTGGCAAAAATATGGCACGCAGATTGCTGTTCTGTATGCTGAGATGCTGGACAGGACAGGTTTTAAAAAATAAATAAATAAAATAAAAAATAAAAAAAATAAACACAGCTCTGCTTTAACTTAGACCAGAGTCTGAAACAGTTGCCAGCCCTCTGAAATAGTTTAGCTCATGTATAGTTTTGCTAAATTCCTGAAACAATTTGAGATGAACATATTTTACATCCAGTATCCAGACATGGAAATGATTTGCACAACATCTTTATTAGCTTCTGACTTTGGGAAAAACACTGAAATGTCTCCCCTTTGGAGAGGTCAAACCTTACACATTAATACCGTCTTTACTTAGGCTTGTGTATGTGAAATGGTCATGCAGAGTTGGAAAGAAAAGAGATCAACAAACAGAATGTATCTCAGTCTAGTTAATCGATCACAGGATGCTTCAAATCTGCATATCATTCAAGACTTTGTCAGCAATTGCATGAACAACAAAGTGTGTCATTGAGCAGAATATGGTATGGGCCTGCAGGAAAAAAAATTTTCCTAAAAAAAAAAGTTTTTTAGTTTTCTTTTCTTAATATATATGTTTGTTGACTGGTGAGAGTGAAAGTTTTTCCACATAAATGCCAGCATGACAGAGCCGAAAAGCCCATCAATCCACACCAGTGAACATCCAGCGATTATGAACTGATGTTAGGAGTAAGAACCTGTGTGTTCAAATGAATATTATTTCTGGTCGACATGTATTAACTAAATATACAGGAGGGAACTGAGTTGTTTCTATGTGCTGATGAGACTAGCGCCACTGTTGTGTGTATGATACTGGTGAGGACATTCGACAACACTAAATGATAATTAGTAACAGTTTTTCCCTGAATATCACCAAGTGTACATAAAAAAGCTTGCAGTGTGGTGCTAGACGTTTGGACCTCACTGCAGTTTTGCACAGAAACAGAAACTGCAGAAAAGCAGAAGATGTTTGTAAATGTTACACCATCTAGTTCTCATTTACGGTGTGTGTGTGTGTGTGTGTGAGACCTGACAACAAATGTCCCTCTTAAGGAGTTGTTCAGATGTCAGGTCATGTTGCTTTACTTAACAAAAAAAAAAAAAAAATACAGGTAATTTATGAAGAACATTAACTACTGATCAGAAAGCATTTGTTTGTGTTTATTTGGGTGAAATATTTATAACCGGGGACCTTGTAGCCAAGATCGTTAGCTGCACTTTGAGATAATATACAGTACCTTTGGAAACATTCAGCTGAATGACAGTGATATGATCAGGGAGAAAGCTGACATCAACTCCACACCAGTACGTCCCGCTGTCGTTTAAATAGAGTTTGTCCAACCTGACAATGAAGAAGGCTCCTGTGGCGTTGTCATACAGTGAAAAGCGTCCATTTCTCTTCCACTCGTTGCGTTTTTCTGTCCGTATCAGTGGAGTGGAGGAATCTTTATCTTCAACTTGACAGAAGTACTTTGAGTTGTTCTCCCAGCCTTTTTCATACTCGCATTTGAAGTCAAATCTTTGACCCTCCAAACCAGAAACCTTTGTAGTTTTGACACTGATTACAGCTGTAAGTTAATATTGGTGTTAGTATCAGCTCAAGAGGTTTACAATAAGATGTTTGACATTCATGGCCAGTTTACCGGACACTTATTAACCCATTTTATCCTTAATGAAAACCTCATTCCCTACAATTTATAGGTTAGTATTTGGATTCATAATCTGGGAAGCTGCCCCTTGAAGTCAAAATTAACAAGAAAAAACTCACCTTGAGTTTGTTGTAAAGTAAAGACAAGAACCAGAAAGGTTCTCCATGAGGTCCAGATTCTTCCCATTTCTCCCAGTTGCCTTTAGTCCACATATACAGATGGTTACCAGGCAGCAACCTCTAGACTGGAGACTGTCAGGTGTTTCAGAACTTAAAGCTCTTCCTCTTTCACATATCTATATTCACTGTTCCACCTACACAACCATGGTAGTTATTGTGACTCAAAAACTGTGTACACTTTTTATAAGAGACATTTGCTCACTTTCTTTCAGACGGTTGCAAGTTAACCCACAACGGTTGCTTCAAAGCAACATTTCATTAGAGGTTGGACGCTTTGGAAGCAGTGGCATCTGTGTGTAGATGTTCTGCTTGAAATAAGTATTTTAAATGGATATTTGTGTGTCTGTTGTTTGTTCTTATCTTGCTTTTAAACTATTAGTAAGTTTGAATGTGTTTTGTTCACTGTGTAACTGTTCTGCTGCTGTCTTGGCCAGGAGACTCTTGGAAAAGATTTTAGTTCTTCCTTGTTAAAGTGGAACTATTTTGTGCATTTCAGGCTAATTTATTTGTATTTCTGAGACCAGAAGGACTGGGATTGATCGAGTTATTGACACAAATCGCTTTATTTACCTCAGACCGACCCTCTCCGTAGGCTGTCAGATCAGCCTGTGGGCAAAACGAGTGGTTTGAGACTCTTCCGCATTAAGCCCCGCCTCCCGCCACTGCACTACATCGGGAGCGCGCACCGCAACTGCTTTCGCCGTCATTGTAACATCTCATAAACAGAAGGATTAGGCTAATATGAACTCAATAAAAAAAAAACAAAATACAATGTCAACACATAGCATACAGCCCTACATGGTGGAACCTGAATCAGACCCTGAAAGCGAAGTGGAAAACAGCAACGAATGCAGCAGGATGTCTCTCTTTGGTAAACTCACCAGCCATCGTTGGAAATAACTTTATCTGACGTTTTCCACCCGCCTGATGTATTTGTACATGCCCTTGTTAACCAGTAGAAGGTAACCAATCACCGAACCTTATCCCCCGGGACGTCACAAGGATTTTGAAATAGAAAAAACTCTCAAAAACGACACGTTTTTCGTCGCCATGGAAACCGAACGGAGAGAGTGCTGGAACTCAAACTCAAACATGCGTTTGGGTGATAAAAAAAACAGTGTCGTTCACATGTCTGATGAGGATTCAACACTGTAACACTGTAGAAAGCTCAGAAAACTTAAAATACCATAATAGCACCCCTTTAAATAAAGGTGCAAAGAATGTATTAATTTAAGAAGTCCTCTTTAAATAATACTTTCATAAATCAGTATGTCTGTTCTGTGTTGTTGGAATAATTGTGTTTTAACCAGCTTAAAAACGTATTATACTGAGTAAGACCTGATTGTTTTTAATCCTATCCTGCTAACAATTAAATAATTGAATGAATGAATGAATGAATGAATGAATGAATGAATGAATAAACGAACATTGTCCTTCCGCAGCAAGAAAACGCTTTTTAATTAATACAATACCTGATTTGAATTATAATAGCAATCAATCACAGCCTGATGTAAAGTCAATTGAAAGTGACAGTTGCTGCAGAGGCCTCAATACACCTCTGATAAATTTTAAGAATAAACAAATAAACTTTTCACATCCATCCACCCATTTTTCTTAAACGCTTAGTCCAATTAAGGGTCATGGGAAAGCTGGAGCCTATCCCAGCTTTCATTGGACGAGCGGCAGGGTACACTCTGGACAGGTCACCATTCCATCGCAGCAAACTTTTCATATAAAACACAAATACATCTTTCTTGTGAAAGTTGTTTTATCACACTTTGTCATTTATGTGGTTCTGAGAAATAATGTGGTAACTTGCATCCTTGTTCATACTTCAGAAAGGCTTTAGGTTTCACGATGGGTATTAACAAAAAAATCGGGGATGTCAAAGATATAATTCCATTTTTATTCAAAGTTGATGCAATCACCGATCCACTTAAGATAAAAGATTTTTGAAAAATTACAGCATAAATTAACATGTTTGATCAAAATTCTATAATACACAAATATACTTCCTTGTTACAGTAAGTTCTTTGAAACTTATGTTTGTGAACTGAAACTTTAACCAAACTGCTTACAGTGCAACATGATGCATTTATATGACAGCAATCTGGAAAAGTATATTAGCTTCCCTCAAAATTTACAATGAGACTTTGACAACATTTTTCATTATGTTTGTGCATAGTCATGCATTACAATATATTTGAAATAATTTAATTGTATAACATTTTAATGTATTTTATTATGAATGCATGTCATTTAGTTTAATTTTCCATGAGAGTTTAATCAAGTGTTTATTTACTTCATGAAGTTGGTGATGAAGATTACTTGAGATCCACAGTTGTCCCTGAATGAATATAGACATCAAATTCACTATGTTGTGATTAATTCTGATTTACTTTTGATAAATCTAAACCAAACCAAAGTTTACTGGAACTTTGGCCACTGGATTCAATGGAAGATGTGGAGTGACTCAGAGATACTTTGCTCTTACAGCTTTCTGTACTTTTACATGTCTTCGGTTCACATGAGTATTTTTTGACAAAGTCATAGGTTTTTCTTTCAGGTGTTGCAGTAGGCAAAGGATTAAGGTAGACTCTTGTGGTTAAATCATTGTCGTTTTGGTGATCAGCAGGTGGACACCTGGGTCCTGCAGTACCGTTAATGAGAGCAATATTTTCATATATAGACATGTCATCAGTACATCCAGCTGCCGCCAAAGATGCTTGTGTATCTTGTTGGTTGCAATCAACCTGTTAAAAAAAAAAAAAAAAAACACATCAGCGGGACCTTTGTGCTCCACACTTATGGTAATATTAAGTGGTTTTCTTTTGTCAGCATAGTAAAACAAATGATTATCCTAATTATGTTGGTGTCTACATTCATGAAAATATAGGAAAAATAAGAAATTCCCTTAACACTTTAGATTTGGGAAGATTAAAATGTCATTTTAAGAATAACTCAATAAATCTCTAAATTCAGTCGCTCAGGATGAGGAGATTCAACAGAAAAGAAGATTTCAAGCAGTTTGTTGGGTTCCTTTACTTTGAAATTATTTTTATTATTTGGGCTTGAATGAACATAATCATTATAAACTGGACTAATGTGGATAGATTCTTTTTAATTTTTTACAACTTGATCATGGTGAATTGGACAGAATTGCGCTGTTTAAAAATGTTTAGATTACTTCGTTGTCAGTTGGCACCATACAAATAAAACTGAATTGAATTGAATTGAATTGAATTGAATTGAATTGAATTGAATTGAATTGAATTGAATTGAATTGAATTGAATTGAACATGGTTTAGTAATTTACTCATAGAACACTTAGTTAAAATTAGGCATTCAACAATACAATTAAAGCAAGTAAAACATTACGGGCTGTGTTACAACAGACATAATAATGTGTTACATGTAAATAACCTTTTCCAGGATTACTGGCTGCTAAGTCCCATCCTCTCAGTTAAACACAAATACGGTTACATAATGTTTTTTTTAAATTCGGAATTAAATCATTCGGAATTATGTTATTCGCCTACGAGTTTTCATGAAAATGTTAATTCGGAATGGAGGTTTACATGTAACACATCCTAACTTAATTCCTCTTTAGAGAGGCGGGCTGGAAAGGGTTCTGATTGGACAGAGGGTGCACGTAACGTATGACGTGTACCGAAAATAAAGTTCGCTCCCTGCTTTTTGTCTTTTCAGTCGTTACTTGTAAAAGCTACATAATAAGTACCAGTTTCACCGCTATTTTTGTTACAATTTTGAAGTAGCAGCTCAGCACGAGCATACTACTTCACTTTTTGCAGCAACTGAGAAGGTGAAGAAAGACAGACCACCGAACACGGGAGGCAAAACAACGTGCGTGATAGGGACCATAGACATTAGTAAAGACCTCTATTAATTAAATAATCTTTATCGATGTCTATGATTGGAACAGGACAAGGTAACGAGCATGTGCAGAGGGACCTTAAATTAGAGCATAATAAAGGTTTACGTGACAGAGGAATTAAATAGTTTGGAATTAAGACGCGAATAAGTCAGCTACTTACATCAGAATTAAGTTTATTAAACGCACAGAAATTTGCATTAGGAATTAAGTGCTTATATTGTCTTTTTTTTTATCAGTTTAAAGCGGAATTAACTTTTATTAGGAATTAAACAGGGATTAAAACTCCCGTGTAAACATAACAAATGTTTATTGGATAAACAAACCACTCAGTGCATTACATTTAGATGAATCCATCACATTTAGAAAGAAATATATCATTTAAATTCATGACCATTTGAATGAAGTAGCCACAAACAGCTAATCCCTGCTCTTCTTTGTAAAACAGAATAGTTGAGGTTTTGTGCACTGTCATGCTAAAACTGGAAAGCCCCTCTTCATCACGTTCTCTTCTGAAACCAGGAAAGGTAACTTGACTTAGCTTGCTGCCAAATACAACCCTGTTACTCATAAGGCAGTTGATTTGCTGCTCAAGATGAACTGATGTGGCGATTTACCTGCATCTCATTGTAATCATTTTCATTGCTGGTGGGGTTAATATGTAGTTTTGACATTTTTCTGTATTTCCTGAGGAGTGTAGCCAGCAGCAAGATAAGAAATGTAGCAGCAATCCCGACCGTAGCGTACACCACATAGCCTGAGTAAACACAGGAAAACAATCATAAATGCCCACATTCTTGCTCAAGTCATATAACACATTAAACGCAGAAATTCACCTGGACTACTGTTCTGCTCTCCTTCATTTGGGAAGTTTTCTGCAGCAAGGAAAGATAAAATATTACTTTAATGTTTTTATGTTGTGAGGTTTGAAATATGGTCATAAATTTCTTCCTGCCTGTTGAGATGTTTGCTGGTTGACTGGTTTCTGCTCCAGCTGCTTGCTGTGTTGAGTTTGTAACGTTCTGATAAGTCCACGTTGAAAACATGGCAGGTTCAACAGTTGTAGTTTTGGCTGCATTGAGAAAAGAGGTTTGCAGTTCACAAAAACAATTTATTTTATACAAAGTCAAAATGAAGACATGTTTTACATACCTTTCTGTACACTGAGGTGAATTGAAATATATGTATCTATACCCCATCTTTCCGCTGCACAAAAATATTGCTGCGAGTCTGACAGCTGAAGGTTCTTGAAGATCACGGTGAAGACTCCTTCCCCAGAGTCCTTTAAGGTTATTCTTCCAGACTCTTCTGTTTTTCCAGGCTCGACAGTTGCTAGTATGTCTTTTTCAGTTTTACATGGATCCTTGCAGAAGTACTTTTTATTATTGGAAGCATATTTGTGAGAGCACGTGAATGAGACTTCTCCCCATTCATGTCCTTCTTTGTGGATGTCAGCACCGTTTGTCAATGCAGCTGTCAAAGTTACATCACATAATAAAACAGGGTCACATAATGCCAAATGTTTAAAGAATGTTTGAATAATTCTTGAATTAATTTCACAAAAATTTCTTACCACAAACAAGGCTGTAAAAGACAAAGATTGTCCTCATTTTGGCCAACAAAATTCAAGTTATGTTGTTGTTTCTTGATCTCTGCGATGTCTGATGGCTCTGCACCTGTATTTACAGTGTGTTATAAATCAGATCAACCTTGAAATGGTTCATCATCAAGCAAGCTTGTACGAACTGAATTCAATCTAAACAGCCCCTTCACAATTTACGTGATTCTTGTGGTTGTAACTGCCTAACATCACAGGATGGAAACTGTGGGTTTCAACAACCAATGACAAGTCAGAGGACCAGGGGGGCCTATTTCATGTATGCAACTAGTTTCACAACATCAACCCAGCCCAGGGACTTTACAGCTCTGTTTAATTTAAAGTGTAAAGTGAATTGAAATTGTGATACTGCTCCATATTAAACAATTATACTTTCGATGGAATTGAAGTGCTGCTGTTCTTAATTAAACAATACCTCCACATTTTAGCTTTATAAACAAATGGGAGGAAAGGAGGAGTACAGCTGCCTTGTTCAGAAGTTAGTCCAGTGTTAAAAATATATGTGTTTTCACTTCTTTGGAGTATATTTTTATTTTAAGGGTTGTTTGTATAATGCTAGGATAAACCTCACTGTAGCCTCTGGGCAGCAGAGACTGTCTATGTTTTTAAAAGAGGGTGTTTGTTTCATTTAGTGTATTTCTAACTGTTTATTAAATATGTGATATATCTGATTTTTATTTATTCAATTGTGTACTTATTTGTATTTGTACTTATCATTTTTAGGTTTATTTGGACTTTTATGTTTTACTTTTTGCCTCCAGAGTTCTCCACTTCGGGATCATTCACATCATGCAGAACTTGGTCTGTGAGGACATATCATATTTAATTGGCAGACTTGAGCAGGGTTTGAAACTTGTGCAATTCTGCTAAGTAGCCAATGGTTTGAATCAGGTTTGTTGCAGCATGGAAATGGTTAACACTTACAGGACAGCGGCCCTCAAGGATCAGAGTTGCCCAACAGTGCTATAAAGGCATAAAATGTAGCATGTAGACATTAAAAATGAAAGCAACTCAGAAATGCCTGCAGATCTGATTAAAGAAAGATCATTTTAAACCATACGTGTGAGATTTCTCAAACGCTCATGCAAATGCCTGCATAATGATTGAATTTTACAATACCACATCATGAAACATGCATCATATACTCATTTTTATTGTTTTTATACCCACAACAATGTCTGTATTTATGTGAAGATGAATATTTTACCTTTTTTTGGTTCTTTATGTATGGTTGGTAAACGCAGTGATGCAACACCAAACAAGCCAACTGAGAGTTAAAGAGCCTTGCATGTTCTTTCTGTGACAAGAAGGCGCATCTGTTTACAGTTGTCTACACGCAGTGCCCTCTGCAGGTATCTTGGTGACAATGTATTGAATTGGGGAAAAATCTGAACATTAACGCCTTCACAGAGTTTGCTGTCAGGCAGTCAGCTCTGTATGGTACGGGTCTTTTTATGAACTTGAATAAGTTGTTGTGTGTGTCTGTGTTGGCAGGGGGTTGGCGCTTTGAATATATTTCTTTTAGCCATGCTGTCTACAAAGTAATGACTTACTTATTAATATGTGAATACAAATGTTATATGCTATATGTGAATACAATCACATAGCATTATATTCAAATGATTGCCCTTTATTTGACTGAAAACACAGAGAGGAGAGTGGGATCAGACAGAGTAATTCCTGTTCAGTCCAGGGTTTTGGGATCCAATGCCTCATAGATGGCAGCATATTGGAAATTGTCATCGGGACTGGGTTCTGGATGAGCTTCTTGTTCCATAGACTGCAGCCCCACAGCAACCTGAGATGATTCAACGTCTGCATTTTCTTCCCCCTGTGAAGAGATTATCATCCTGTTTTGTTTTATCTCAGAATCTCAAAAACAACAACAACAACAACAACAACAACAACAAAAAGAACTGATAACATGTAATTCAGTATTAGTTCACCTCAGCTTTGGTTCCTTCTGGTCTGTCCTGACCTGAAACAAAAAAGAAGCAAAATTTTCTAGACTTTTTGTGTACTTAATCACAGAGCAGCTCTACTTCTGCAGTTAATTCATATACTTCACCTTCAGTACTCCGCCAGTGTCTGTAGAATATGAGCGGTATAATGGCACAAACCAGAAAAGCCAGGCATCCTGAGACAATAATGACGATTGTGGTGTCTGCAAATATCATAAGCAGAAGAAATCAAATCTATCGATTAACTGTCCTGTTGATATGCTTTTATGGTCTACCTTCTTTACCTCGATGTACCTTATAGTGTACTTAGCAGCTCACATCAAGGCAAAAAAACACTTGACTGACTGGGAAAACCAGACAAAGGATTACAAACTGGACTGAAAATGCAGAACTGAGGTCATACATCAAATAAAATCAAATGAAACTTTATTTATACACCATGTTTCATACAAAAGCATCTTAAAGTGCTTTACGTAGTAAATGGCAAATGGATAGTAAGCATTGAAGATAAACATCTGGCTTGACGCTGAAGTGAGTAAAGGATATCTTGGGGATCCATTCACATCAGGAGCCGCCCCACCTCGGAGCCCAGAGAGCATTATTTTTACATGTGACTCTACAACTTGAGGAAGCTTAGCTCCTCCAATACTTGCTAAAAGCTGTTAATTTAGTATTATTTGTTTTTAATCTATGGTGTAGACTGCAGTTCACCATGTGGTCATCTCTTGGGGCAGCAGCATTGGAGTCAGTCAGTAAAAGAAAAGAAATGATAAAGAAAACCACTTTTGTGCTCTGCACTGCCCTGGAGCTCCTGAAAATGATTTAGCAAAGATTAATGTTGCAAACAGCAGATGAACAGCATTGCAATTTAAACAATTATCCTGAGGCAGAAGCTTCTTCAGGTCCAGTGGGAAAAGGACCAGTGTAGGAAATCATTTCTTCCCAGCAGCCTTACACAATGACTGTATTCAAGGACTGTTTGGCCTTTTTTTTGTTTTTTGACTGTTTTTTTTATTTTTATTTTGATCATTAATGTGAACCATGTTTTGCTCATAAGTCTTCTAAAATATTATTTAACTTTTCTGGGCAAAATTCTGTTTTTGTAGTTATGCTATTTGAATATCTTTAAAAACAAGTTTAATCGGATAACTTTGGATAAAATTTTTGCTAACAGGGCCTACAGATAAGATCTTTGAGTCATTTAATCAACTGAGCTTGCAATGCATATTTGATTTGAAAAGCTGATTACTGTGCAATAATTAAGAACAAGCATGACAGTAAATTACTTTAAATATTGACCAAGTAATTTAGAGGATTTCTTTTCATATTTCTATAAATAAATAAAACACAAAAGAACCTGAAGATCCTGAGCATGTGTGCTATAAAGGTAAAATTCCTGCAAACTCTCAGTGTTATGTTTATCCTTTCTCCCAGATGTGACATCTCAAAGCTGTGGTTCCAAATTCTGATATGTAATGTGAGCACAGAGAGACTTTTCCCTTCAGCAGAGGACATAATGGTCTGGCATCAAACCCTTGTACTCATCACAAACCTTGCTCACACTGGACATTTATTTTTTACATGGAATAGCTCAGAAATGGTAACGCGGGAAATATCCACCTTCTGCACGTGAATATGCAGTTTAACTCCACAGTATCGAGGTGGAACACGGCCCTCATTAAAACACCTGTGCTTGCCCCAATCACTAAATGTTTTCCTCTTTACAATTTGAAAACCTGTTATTGCAGTAGTGTGAACTTAAATACCTGTGAGCTTGGTTGCTTCTTGCTGAGATTTTTTCTTTTCTGCTGGAGACAGCGTAAATGGTGCTGGTGATGGTTCAGTGCTGAATGGAAAGCTGCCCTGGGGTGGAGCTGTCTCCTCTGTCTGCAGGGTGGTATTTGTGGATGGAGAGAGTCCAGAGGGAACAGTGGCATCTTTGAGATAACAGGAAAGAGCATGACTACTGAGGGGATAATGTGCATGTATATGTGTGGTCATGTGATATTGTTGTTGTTGTGTACAAACAAGTGAAGAAAGCGTCACAAGATGCACCCTACAGTACATATGCATAGATTCACAATGTCTGAGTTTACCAGCAGCATTATGTCTTTTCTTAAAGGTTGATACACATAATGATCATTTTCACAGTGTTGATGTTGTAGCTGACTGTGCTATATGAAGGTTTTCCCTGGTTTTACTGTCCTACTATCAGATAACATGATCTAATAATTATCTCCTTACAGTAGTTTCGTACACTAGTTAAAGTAACCAAAGACTGAACCGCTAGATGGTTTGTTACTTAGATTTGTTTAGGAATTCCTCCATAGAAACTATTTGGAGGAGTCAAAATATTGACAGTTAACATTACAAGTAAATACAGAGAGGCTGTGATTGAATAGGAGATGCCCTTAGCTGCTTCTGTGGAGCGCTGGTGGTATGACTTGCTATTTGTCAGCCACAGATGGAGCCTAAGAGCATGTATTCACTTGTGATTGCAATCTCAGAAATGCATCAAGAATTTAGCTCCCTCACAAGAAAGCTTGACCCTGCTTTAACCCCACTTACACCTGCTGGAAGGTTTATTCATCCAACTAAAATCTTACTGACTAGGACTCTGAGATTGACATCCTGGTACAACCTGTTGGATGCCCTCTCCACTCCACAGAGATACCTCCCAGAGTCTGCCCTCTTCAGCCTTTTTATTGTCACAGTGAAAACTCCTCTTTCTTTGTCAAACTCCATGATGTATCTTCCTCGTCGTTTCACAGCAAGCATCTTCATCTTTGTCTCAATGAGAGTGCTTTCATGGGAGCAGACTCCTCTGCAGAAGTACATTCTGTTGTGTTCTGAGTTGCTGTCGGTGGCCCAACGAGCAAAACAGGGGATAGAGATCTCACCGTCAACATGGCCGCTTACTTCCAACACATCTGAGGCCTCCAAACACACAACTGCAGGAGGAAACAAAGAGACGGGTTAAAGCTGGGGCCTCTGCATGAAAGCTTCAGCACAAAACAGCCCATGTATGGCTTGCTTTGTTGAGTGATGCTGTGGCATACTGGTGCTCTTTTTGCACACACTAATTTTTTTTTTTTTTTAATTGTCCCCTTTCTATAAAAATAATCAAAATACATGTTCAAGTCTTCCATACTGTTGAAATGAGCCATGGCTTTTGTCTCTACCAGTCAAAAGCTATGATACATTTTTCTATTAAATCCAATGGTAAAGTGTGTTTAAATGTTTGACTAGGAGTGTGTTACTACTAAATTCCCTGAGGTAAGTTTGGATGTGAGTATTATGGGATGCATTCGAACTCACTTAACTCACAAGGTTTGATTTGACAGTTGACTAAGTGTGATTAAGTGACATAAATACCATTTGAAAAGAAAAATGAATAAAGTTTCCGTTTTGTAGTTAACCTGTTTCCACACACCAGTAAAGCTGCAGTTCACATTGATCCATCTTAGAGTTTTGGCATTAAAGAAGAGTTTTTTTTTTTAAAAACTATTTTGAGTTGAAACATTTTAATGTAATTAGTTTAATGTACTAAAAAGTGTATCCCTTTTGAAAAGATGTGTTTCAGGGAGGTTTATCATGTGCAGCCACAAGCCTGCTATACTTCAATGACAACACAATTTAAGCAGAAATAGTGCAGAAATAATACAGTGCTTGTAAGAAAATGATTGGAATTATAAAAATTCGAATGCGGTTTATTCCACAGTAAAATTTGAATAAAAATGTACTTAATTGGATTCTGTGTTTGGATTATACTTTGATAATCTCAGATTAAAAGAGAGTGAATTTCCTACTGACTATAAGGGCTGAGAAAAAGATTTTATTTTTTTTTTAAATGTCTTGTGTAAAAAAAAAAAAAATTGCTCGGAAAACTGGCTGATCTTTACTTCTCCTATAGGAGTTGATAAATTCAGCACCAGTTCTAGTCCAGAGGGAACATTTTTATCAAATGTAGATAACATCAGTTTGCTTCTTAAGCATTAAGATTATAGGAACAGGACAGATGTAAGAAAAACTTTCTTACAAAAGCAGCTCTCATCACAATTACTGTTGATATTTTTGTGGTATAAGGCTTTGTACAGGTTTAACATCACAGTCCCTGAAGTTGACACCCTGAATACAGTGACATGGATTTTATTCAAGAAACTTATTTTGAAGAAAACAAGTAACTGTTTGCACAAACATGCAAGAGAACTGCTGCTGGACGGTAAATATCATCAACATCTTCTTTGTATATCAAAGAGAAATAAAAAGGCTAATTATCAAACAATCAAAATATTCATTAAGGTCAGTTTTAGTGTGTAGGTTTGCTCTGAGGCTGTTGTTCCCCATAGCGAGGGGGATTTTTAACTTGCATATAGTGAAAATGGATGACAATGCAGAGTAAGAATATGCAGCCAAAGGCAGGCTCGTATGAAAAATAAATTACCATCTACTCAGGCTGTATTGCTGTTAAACTCAAATCTATTCCAGTAGGTCTATGGGCCTTCATATAAGACACACCCAGTTTACATAAACCATTAGATTTAAAGGTAAAAACATGTTTGTCGACAACATCTGACAATAATGTATAAAATAACTTCATATAAGATCCAAACCACACTCTCCTCAGCAAAAGTCCTACTTTCACCTGCCACTATATCATCCCTACCAAAGATCAGTTTCTCCTACAATCTCATCTGACACGTCTGAATTAACTGTAAATCACCACGATTATGTCATTTATTTTGGTTGTTTTTAAACAATTGCACAAAAATGTTACTGCCTACCCATTTGAGAGCAGGATTATTTTAATATCACATTAAAGGGATGATATGATGGTAAAACAGGTGTTTTGTTGGTCTGACTTGTGCTAAATCTAATTTAATTCTATTCTTCTGTTTTATCTACTTTAGTTAATGATGTAGTTTCACCATACTGGTTGCTCGTGTCAAAAACCTGACCTAAAAGCCAGGAAAATAATCCAGGGCTAATTATTTTTATGCAATATGTTAAGATGTTAGCAACAAACATCAATTTCCACCTAAGGAATCACTGTTGCAAATCTTGACTGATTTGCAGCTGGTTCTTCCAAGCAGAGTGATAAATGCAAAATTGACATTACTAAGCAACAATTTGATCAATTCTTCTGAAAATGTACATAGTTACATGTAGGGTTATAGCATTATGTAAAATGGAACTTGATTCCGTTTTTAATGAAAAAATGAAGATAAAAACTAGAAAAACTTACCAGAGATGCAGCAAAATGTGATGAAAAGAAGAGACTTCATTCTTTCATCGCAGGTAAGAACAAAGAAAGATGCAGCTTCTAATTGCTCATCTGATCCGCTGCCATGCAATGTGAGCGCCCTAAAAGATTGCAAAAACAGATGCGCAGATGCGCTTGTGCAGCAGAAGATTGCAGCAGCCTGTTTTCCTT
Source organism: Telmatherina bonti (assembly GCF_933228915.1). Classification (NCBI taxonomy): domain Eukaryota; kingdom Metazoa; phylum Chordata; class Actinopteri; order Atheriniformes; family Telmatherinidae; genus Telmatherina; species Telmatherina bonti. The sequence goes on along the minus strand of NC_136621.1, from coordinate 18,482,555 downwards.
CAGCTTATCTCTGTATCAAATGGGCATGATTCAGTTTAACTGTGCCTCTGCAACCAGCTTTTATTTCAACCAGAAAATATACACCATACAGAGGTTCTTCCTTTTCACTCTGCTTGGAAGAACCAGCTCATGACTATGAAAGGCTATAAAGTCTTCAGTGTTCATTTAAGGCTCCCCCAGCTGTCTATGAGCCTCAAAACGTCTCCAGTACATTAGGCTGGAGGGTATCAAACTCAATAAGCAGTTTGTCTGCTGACTGTGTCACGGGTATCTGAGGGCAACCTGAGGACTGTTTGATACAACATGATGCCACAGTTAGGCCACACTTAAACACTTGAAAATCATGCTGGTTTTCAGAAAGAATGAACTGTGTAAAATGGAGAAGCTTAGGTGGATTAATTCATGTTAGGCTTTAAGAGATAGGCACGCAATTTCCATTCCACGGGCTGAGAAGAACAGCGGTACAATCCTCGTATGCGGAAGTCTCTGAGAAGTGAAAGAAAGGCTGAGAAGACTTTTTTTTTTTTTGAGTTGTTACACAGACACTAAAGTCACCTTGTGTAAATATGAGCACATCTGTGTTTGCTAAGTGGCTTCAGAACATCTGGACTCATAACTGGATCAGGTTTGTTTAGACAAACCAGCAGGATTTTTGTAGTTTCTAATAATTTCCCATCAGGGATACTTAAATTTGTTTTCAGTTTCATGAAACTGTCCTTTCTACTTTAATATAATTTTTCATGGATTTTTTTTTTTTTTTTTATCTCCCCCGCTCATCAAAGCCCATCTAAACTTAGATCATATCATTTTATAGCTTTGATTCACTTCAGCTAATTTGATCAATGCCACGGTCTTCAACCCTTTTATCCAAAGAATCCCTTAAGTGTTAGTTGTGCGGCTGTTTAGACATTAGCTGGAAAAATGTCTGTGTTATTAGAAGCAGTATGAATATAATCATTGTAGAGGCAGCAGACCTGTGTTTAGTCATAACACAGGTCAGACTTGAAGATAAATATTTAAGTGCATAAGACAAAGTAACAAACAGATCTAGGTTGAACATCAATCCAGCATGTACTGGTTTTGAAAGTGAACAATCCAAACAACTAAATGTCATTTCTCACTGGATCCATGCAGTTAAGAGGAGCTATTGTGTGCAGCCCTCCACAAGCCTTTTCACTGATCTACTGCTTCTTTGTCCCAGTACAAGAAGAAAATTCATTTACCGACATGTCTGTCAGACTCTGCTAGTTACTGGTCACATGCCTCCTTTCATCATGTTGATAGTGTGCTTTTTTCCTCCTTGTTTAACCGCAACAATAAGGGTAAAATATTTCTCAAACAAGCTTTTTAGTGTTGTACATTGTTCTCAGACTCATTACTCCTGGGTTAGCGATCCAGGCAGGAAATGTAAAACGTGCCAAACACGCTGGCTGGTTTGGATCCACCTTCCCGTATGTATACAAGATTGCACTTTCAGACGCCTTGTGTATTGGCCTAATTTCTGACCATCAGTCATACTAACATGTTATTTATTTTTGAAACGTCCAATTTAAGTTTTAGCTTATTAACATAATGTAAACATACCAGCTTTGGTATTTTCTTCAGACAGTTTGTGTCCAAGTGAAGAAATCTTATTCTTCAGAGCACTTCACATGAACATTTCCCATTCCCTTACTATGCAGTCAAAAGCAAACCTCAGTGTTGCATGTTCTATAGAAAATTAAAACTAGAGGAAAAAAAGCACAAACATTTCAATAAAAACTTTTATTAGAGAACAAAACAACTTATGGAACAGTGCATGTGTTTTTATACCTTTTTTACAATTGTTCAAAATATAGTCTTACTCAGAAAACCAAACACCCCCTGTTATTGGTCACATATTTACAGTCTACCATGTGAAATGCTGCACTCATTCCCTTTATGCAGCTTTCCTGAAGGTGAGCTCAACATGGAACACCATGTATATAAAGGACAATCTGACCCCTGAGTCCTTCCTCTGTAGTGAGTGCATGTAAAAGTCCACTTAATGATGCACAAAAAAAAAAAAAAGGTTGGCAGCGTAGTGCAAGCCCTTCAGGTCCGTCTTCTTTAGGACCGTGGAAGAACTCCAGCGATGGTGTCCCGAGCACCCTGACTGAGTCGTTCTGGGAACTTCACCTCATACTCTACTATTAGGTCACCTCTACGATCAGGGCGTTTGGGATAAGGCAGCCCCTCACCGCTAACTCGTCGCTTCATCCCTGGGTACACAATTTCTGTTGTTGTTACAGGTACTGTTCTGCCATCCAGTGTGGGTGCGTTGATCGAGCATCCACACAAGGCCTGATGAGGGAGAGAACAAAAAGAGAAAATGGTTAATGAAAAAATACCAACAGCAAGAAAATTTTCAGTTATGACTTTTCTATAGATTTTATACAAATAAGTTTTAAATATATAAACATAATCTTGACGTACATCTCTGAGTGACACCTTGGCGGGGTAAATAATGTCAGAACCATCGCGTTTGAACACTGGATGTGGCTTGTCCTTCAACACAAACACCACGTCAGCTGGAATGTTTCTCGGCGTTTCATCCCCCTCTTTAGGAAACGTGATTTTGGTGCCCTCTTTCCATCCCTTCCTTATCTGCACTTCCAGGATTTTCTCCTCTGTCCGTGCTGTTCGGCCGTCAGGGTTCAGTCTTTTGCGAGAAATCTTCATTTTCTTTGTGCAACCTGACAACACTTCCTCCAGTGACACCCGGAGATCATGGACTACTGGTGGATCCTGCTGCTTTTTTACTACGCTAGTGTGACCGCCCATTCCTCCCATGCCAGAGCTGAAGGAGCGTGGGAATCCGCCCATTCCTCCTCCTCCCATCCCAAAGCGGGAAAATGGGTCATCAGTGTCCATGTCCTCATCCATACCGCCATTGCGTGCACCAAAGAACTGCTCAAAGGGGTTTCGTCCACCAAAAAACTCTGCAAAGATGGCATGAGGGTCGCCCTGGAAGGTGTAGCTGTAAGTGCCAGGTCCACCACCACCTCCACCACCAGTGGGGCCACCACCTTTCAGACCTGGATAAGAAAGGATAGGGGGATATAATATTTGCATGACATTCAGGGGGGAAAAAAAAAAAAAAAGTCTCATTTATAAAACAGAGAGCAGGAGCTATTCTGCCTGGCTCTAAATTATGTACATTTCACAAGACACTTTGTGCTTCATGTAGAATTTTACAAAAAGAAAAAAACAACAACAAAGAGTAACAGCTAAAAAAGGTATGATGTCATGCTGCCAATCTCCACATAAAAACAGATGTAGTCTAATGAACAGTGGACACTTAAACTCCAACTATGTACAGCCACAGCCTGAAAACATGTAGGAAAACATACAACAATGCATGTCAGCTGCAAGAACTACGAGTTATTGCAAGTCTGCTTCCTTATTAGGAAAAGACTAGAAAGCATGATGAAGGGAAAGGCCAAACTATTATATAAAACAGCAAATAAATTAAAAGTTTATTTCTCATATATGAAGATCTATCGATTGTTTTAATCGTTTTCAAGTATAATATGGAAAATTAAACAAATTAGTGCCATTTAAGGTGGTGTCGACCCTGTAGTTTATTTATTTATTCATTTATTTAAACCGTGGTATCGGATCTAGCGTAAATATCCAGACAAGCGTTTCTTTCCATCTTAGTTATTTATAATTATAAACCATTTCCAAAGTTGTGCATGTGAATATCTACTGCTCTACGAGACCACCCCTTTGTTGAAGCGCCCCTGCCTTGAATATCAATCAACTCCATCATCACCAGCACGTAGCACGCTAATCCCACCTCCTCCTGTCAAATTCAGAACCCTCCTGCTCTTCTGACCTCCTGTTATTCTGCTTTTATTGGACTGACTTGATTAAGACAAAATCAGTGTGAATCATGTTATTCGGCAGGTATTTGTCTCTCCAGGCCTGGGGACCAGACCTGCATGGAGGACTGGGGCTCAGAAAGCGCCATGACACGCGGAGTAACGCTGACCTCTGTCTGTTTATAGCCTTGACGTCAGCAAGGCTCCTTTTGTTTCAACCAAACATTGTTAATCCAAACTAGCGTGTTTACCCATTCAAACCAGTTGGATAAAATACATATGTTTTAAAAAGCGTACCTTCTTCACCGAAACGATCGTAGATGTCTTTTTTCTTTGGGTCACTCAGCACGTCGTAAGCTTCGGCAATCTCTTTAAATTTCTCCTCGGCTCCCGGTGACTTGTTTTTGTCGGGATGATAACGTAAAGCCTGCTTCCGATAAGCCTTCTTTATGTCCTCATCCGAGGCCCCTTTCTTAATCGCCAATATTTCGTAGTAGTCCTTCCCCATCTTGACCGTCCAGCGGCCTGTGTTGTGAAGATGTTAAAAGCTCTTAGCTACAGCTGTTCTCCTGTCCCGCTTTCAGTCTGAACTCAGCCTGCAGCGCTCCGACCACATTCTTTATAAACAGCGTGGAAACTTCCAGACTTTTCCATAACCAGCCTGAACAATCTCCATGGTGACGTCGCAGCAGAGACACGCCCAGTAGGACGTCCCACCGTGCTGCTTTCACTTGTTGTCGGAAATATTTCGATTACTTACCCTGAATGCGTGTCTGCATGCATATTAAACTTTGCCAACATTACATTACAATCACATTAAATGTCACGACATTAAAAATTCAAATACGTTTATTTTAAATAATTTAATTACAGAGGTAAATTGATAAATTGGCTGACAGAACCCCCTGCCATCCACAAAACCTTTGAATAGTTGGCAGGATCTTTTGTTTGGCTGGGGTGTGGCCCCAATGGAGGCCTTAATTTCCTGCTCTACACTGACTGACTGGTTAACTGGGATACTATTGTGGCATTAGCTCCACAGGCTCAACTCCATTTTCCAATGAAGTCATTTTACGTATCTGTTACCAAGCAGTAAGACAATAGGCAAAATAATTCAATTAATCTTTGTGTGCTGGAATTTAACACAGAAAGCTGGAGTCGTCTAAATGCCATGCAAAATTGTGTACAGGCATAGCTGTCATCTTTCCAAGTTTACAGTTTTACACGACCATTGACGTCAATTAATTTTCTCATATTTTACTTTGAGGTGCTTTGGGGATCTTTAGGAAATATTTTACAGCTACTTTTCCAGTTTTTCCCTGTTTGCAAATCTATTCAGCTCACTTGTACATTTGATAAGGTAGAATCAAATTGCTAACTTATACATATTTCAAATTTTACTGACTGTTACACTTTTCTTTCTGCTGTATTTTACTGATTATACACACACACACACACATATATATATATATATATATATATATATATATATATATATATATATATATATATATATATATATATATATATATATATATATATATATATAATTTTTTTTTAAACTGTCTTTTTAATCCTGTTTAATCCTGTTTGTCTGTCTGCCTGACTGACTGACTGACGAATGCTGTGAGGCCTCTCCAGGCAGGTTCTACCATGAAATTAACACTAGAGTGCCAATGTACTGCAGATAATAGAGATTCAGACTAATAATATTCTGTGAATTTGTTGATTTTCTTTGATTTGAAGGTTAACTTCAACTGCTCGTTGCCCAAACAAGTTAGGTGACAATCTGTATTTGTATATATTAATATATTAAAGTTTCAAACAGTTTTTTATCCTGATTATGTTATACCAATCCTAAACGGTGAAAACATTACAAGCCAAACAAATTACTTGTGAACATATAATGAGCCTTTTGACAGGACCAAGATGGCGGACGCATTGACGTACGGAGGACACGGTTGATGCCATAGACATCATGGTTGATGCGGCATCTGTTATTGGCGCAAACCGGTGCAAAAGTTCGTCCGTCTGTCTGCTCAAATCTCATTGGCTAGGTTGTTTACAGCATCGTCGTGTTTTTTCTACCTATAACACTGATGATAGGATGCTACGATCGCGTGGTGTCCGCCTACAGCGTCCTCGGCTGCTGTGTGTTCCTCCGCTGATTGGAAACGGCCCTATCGCTCATCTAAGTTATTAAGGAAGAGGTGCTGACTGCCAAGATGAAGCACTACGAGGTAAGAAGCGTTCATTCATTTTTTCAAAACCGTCGATTGATTTCGTGAAACGACCAAATCAGTTAGAAATGGGTTTAGCCTTTGTTTACTCCTTTGTTTGACTTCAGACCTGCATTTGTGAGTACTGATGATTGGAAGCTAATACGGACTGCTTGCTCTGTGACCAGGTAATTGTGGCCTGTTGTGGTAAAAATTTACGTCTTGTACTGAAGCAAATATAAAATTTATGGTCACAGATATGGCTAGTCATACCTGCGTTTTATATTCGTTAAATGCTGTTTAAAACGAATCGCTCAGCTGGCTTAAAACAGGGACTTTGTGCGGGCATCATCGCCATCTACGACTGGAACGACTCGTGGCGCTTCTTATCTTGTTCTTACACAATATATCGTCGGTGAACTGTCAAGGACGCAGCCTACGCTCTTTTCTGAATTAAATCCACATTTGCTGTTAAATAAAGTTTTAAGTTAGTCTAATTTAAATATCTGTGGCGTTCAGAAACAAGATTTATGGAGGCATCTATGCTTAAATGTTCTCACAGATTTTCTTCATTCATTTATAACCAGTTTAGATCTATTTCTTCCATACTTCACATGTAAACCTTGAAGAGCTTTCAGGATTGCAACAGTTTACATTTCATAAGCACCTCAAACCCATCAGACAGGATTTTAAGCAGCCTGACAGAAACTGACAGAACCAGTGATTCCTCTGCTCCCCAGTCTTTCTGTCAACATATTTGGCTTCTGACACCTAGAAATAGAAGAACATTAAATCAGTATTCATATAAATATGTTAGAAACAAGAAATACACTGATCTAGATGTAAGTAAGTATATAAGTATGTATTTAAACTTTTACATTTGTCCCTTTACGGCACAGTTTTGGTACAAGTCACTTTTGTAGGGAATACTTAAGCACAGTTTCTCAACATGTTAAACAGCAGATTAAATATATTCCTCTTCAGAGTTGTCTCTTTTAAAGCCTACCAGACTTTTATTCTGAAAGTTTTTATTCAGAAACACAGATATTACTGCATGTGCTGCCATCCCATAAAGGATCAAACCTAAAGCACTTTATTCTAAAATACTGAGTTTCATGCTATATTTTCAAAGAAAATGATAAACTGATTAACTTAATTTTTTATAGTGTATATAGGTCTGTTGTAGCGTTTTTGTTATTAGTGGTAAAAAGAAACACACCCTGACTTCATCTTGCTACACTGCAACTGCAACATTAGAAGTCACAGGACATAAACTTTACTGCATGGGATATGTTTCTCAGTGTTTCTTGTCTCAATGACAGATCCATGATTGATCCTCAGCTCAGATTCAATGTAGTGTTTGCATCAACTGTTTGGAGGTGGGTACGGGTAGTAAGCTTGCGGGGCAGTTTCTACAAAGAAACTAAAAAAAAAAAAAAAGGGTCAAGAAACATTTATACAGTATTGATGATGGAGTCTTGTAGGCAGACTGTTCAAGGTTTAAAAAAAACTTACAAACATTTTGTTTGTTTGTCAGTAGATGATAGGAGAATTTCATAACCTCCAAACCATAACTGATTCATTACTCTATGTATAGCCTCCACCATGAAGCATTCAGGTTATGCATTGATGCACTTGATGCACATTCCTGATCTTTACAAAATCCTTGGCAATGTTTGGCTTGCCACCAGGAATAACACTCTTGCAATGTAATGTCATTTCAGAAACCCTTTTTTTTTCTTTTTGATAGGCTCGAAATTTGTTACAGGCATAGGTCATAAGCATTTTACAAGCAAGATAGTGACTTTAAGCTCAGCACAGCTCAGGACTTTGCAAAATGATAGAACAAAACATTAGCAATGTCATGACTGCCTGAGGTCATCGGGGTCAGTCAATGCATTACTCCTTATTTGAATGTTTCATACTGAAGTCATTTGATTCAAAAAGTTTAGTTCAAATATTGACTAATCACTTTAAAGATCAACTAATAACATGGTGAATATTAAGCCCTATTTCTGCTCCCTTACTTAAGTAATAGAACAGCTATGCCAACTTCAAGCATACGTTGCTGCAGTTCATACATCCATGCATATTTTATGTTGCCATGGTTATGAAGTCTGTTCATCCACAAGCCGGCAGTGCTGAGTTTAGAGTTCACTCCTACGTTCTGACAGTAGTTTCTGACATTGGTTGGTGGCGTTAGTGCACAGCTATAAAGTTATTTGTTGTAACCAGTCAACATACTCACACAGCCTTTTTATTTTAAATATTACAGTCAGTACAGACATATCAACTGCCTTAATTGAGAAGAAAAGAGTTGGTTTTCTTTTTGATTATATGCACATTTCTAATTTGATGCTGTAAACCCCTTTGTAAAAACCCTTTTATTTCGAGGGAACAAGACCAGAAACCAATGTGAAATGGGACTGCTTCTTATTACAAACAGAATTACATAGCAAAAAAAATAAAAACCTGTGTGCATCAAATCAGGAACACATTTAAAAATCATCTGAAGTTAAAAGCCAAGACAAAAAGCAAGAAAAAAAACCCATAAATAAATAAAATCAGTCAAGTTGGAATAGATTAAATAAATATTGAATTCTTAGATCTAACCTTTCATATGTCATTTTGTACGGTTTTAAATCGAACATAGGGTTACAGTAATTATCCATGTTTAAATGCACAAAATGAGATTTTTCTGACAGGCACAGAAACACCTGACTCTCCAGAAGCGGCAGCAGCAGATGAAACTCTATCTGCTGTAAACAAACACTGCTGTGTTTATGTAGTTATTGTTGCTTTTCCAGTTTCCGTTTAAATCTAAATGTATTGGTGATGCATACTGAGCCGTTCTGTTTTGGTCCCATCATGTCTTCTGCAAGCTGTTGTGTTTTCTCTATAAGGTATAGTATAGCTAATGTAAGAGGGCATGCACAGGAAGGTTTATTTCTGCCCAAATTTTGGAACATGTGCTTGGCCTTCTTGATGGCATATTTATTTGAATCAGACTTGTAATCTAAACACTTACGTCCATAAAAACTAATGAATTGCTAATTAGGTTTTGTACTACATTAAGCTTCACCGCATGCATAAGATGCACATTTATCTATATCAAAAGCAGATTCTCTTATAAATTTTAAATTAAATCAAGCACCTATTAGTTTGTGATGTGGTATATTTATTCAGTTAAACTGAGGAGGCCTGCGGCTTCACAGTGGCTTCCTTTGCACATGCAAAAGTATCTTACAGTGTTTAGAAAACCCAATACTTCTAGATTAATTTGTCAAAATATTGAAAAAGATAAATTCTTACCTTGAAACCAGAATTACAAACCAAGCCAGCAAAGCAATGAATCAAGTCGTAGTACATTGACTCTCTGCTGCAATTTAAGCTCTGTTCCCTGTGCTTCACCCTCACTATAGAGTGCAATACCATCATGGACTGTCACTGCCAGAGGTTTTATATAGACAAGGCTGGGGGAGGAGGGGTCTGTTGCAGTGTCATGTGTCCTGCGTGTATTTTGTCTAAGTTACTTTTGTATTTGAATACTAACCAGGCAGCATTTAAGCGTTGAGGTCTTTGGTGTGTGTTGTCGTTGGGTAAGTGCTTGACCGCTACAGTATATTTTACAGCAGGGAATGTCTCATAGATACTGACTTAAGTTTATACATATCTATATGATCTAACCCAGGGGGTCCAACTCCAATCATCAAGGGCCACAAACCTGCAGGTTTCCGATGTATACCTGCTCAAACACACCTGGTTCGAATGAATAGGCTGTCAGATCCATTTAATTTGAATCAGGTGTGTTGAATCAGGGAAACCCTGAAAACCTGCAGGTCCGTGGCTCTCAGGGACAGACTTTGGACACGCCTGATCTAATAGAGAAGATGACCTTAGCTTCCCTTTTGCCATTTATTACTGTAAGTCGTTCATTCACTCTGGAAACTGAATCCTTACACTACGTCTTAGGAGTGTGATGGGGTGGGGTGGGCTTCACTGAAGGGATTGCCCCCACTAATCCCTCAGAATCTGGAGTATTATCACTGTGGGGGCAGAAAAAGGCAGCTCTGCGTGCCTGTGGCTGAGAGATCTAGTTGTCCGATCTACTTTTAAGATGCGACATACTGTAAAAGCTGTTTGGACTGTGTATGTGTTTGTGTGTAAGACACCAAACAGGTTCATTCAGGTGTTTTTGGGTTTAGAGTTGGGCATAAGAATTGTATTTGGTCACGAATATTAGCATATATGATCAACAGGGTAAGCCATGACATCACCACATTGGTGTGTGTGTGGGGTCTCCGAGGAGAAGGCCAGTCATGCAGAGCGAGCATGAGATGTTTATAATTAGCTGTGGAGAAGATGACAGGGTCAAACTAGCAAAAGGGGGGTGCTGTTTGTCATCATCCTCCCACTTAGCTGGGGTTTCAGGGGTGTGAGGGGGTCATCACATGTCCGTTTATAGTAACAAGTTGTATATTGAAATCCAGTCACAGCATTTGTGTAAAGAAGCTCCATCTCTCTGCGTTACATGTTAGTTCCATTAAATATCGTCTCAGATGACAGTTTGGCATTGGGGATACTGGACATTCCTACGGATGCAACTGTTCACACACATGTGGCGTGTATTTGTGCTCCAAGGGTCAGCTAGCAGTTAAATAAAGCGGCACACCAGAAGTGAGGGAATGAGAGATGGGCAGAGAGGGAGGGAGAGCTGAATGACACAGAAGGAGAGAGAGGGAGGGGCAGGAGAGTAGAGGAGAGACAGATTTATTTCTGCAGCTGAGTGCTGCCCCTCTCCCCTCTGGCTTCGCTTGGACCTGAGATCCAATCGTTGAGAGGTTGAAAGTCACTGGAGAACTGAGGGGAAGAGGGGAATAAACTGAGAGCAGGAGGAGATCCAGGGACATGGATGCCTTAGCGCTAGAAGCCACCAGTGGAAAAAAAACAAATAATGCCGGGGCAGTTGGTGCCCCAGTACCGGGTCAAGCCCCGGCCAAACGTAAACCTGCCAAAAAAGCTAAAAAGGCTGTTGTCTTCTTTGAGGTGGAGATTCTGGATGCCAAGACCAAGGACAAGCTCTGCTTCCTGGACAAGGTAAGAATTTGCTCTCTTACGACTCTGAAAATATAATCGTTTGTGTGCCTGTACTTTGGGTGTATCGGTTAATTCATGCAAGACGTGCAACATGTCCAATCTTAACTCCAGCAAAAAATCTGTGTATCCAAGTCAGGTGTTTCCTAGAATATTGGCGAGCCGCCGGAGCTGGAGTCCCTGCTGGTTGTCTGTAGGTTTATAGCCTCTGAATGCAACTGTCGGTGTAAAGGAGGCACACGCATGTGACAGCTCCACAGGGCAAAGCCAAATGTAGAAAGAACTACAAGTTATTAATTAAATTGTTGCATCAATCGCTATCAATTTAGGGGTGGCATTGTAGGAGCTTATTTGCAGTGTTTAATCTTTACCAATTAAGCACGTCAGCCACTGTATTTATAACGTGCAGTAACTAACACTGAGGCCAGAGTTTTCCTACTTCCCCATGCTGTGAACCAGAAAATAACTTCTTAAATCCTGCAAATGAGCTGGATTGTACTTTAGATTGGATCAGCCACATTGATGCTTCTTAATGATTGATTTGCTATCATGCAACTGATGGCGGTTTTGGAGCTCAAAGCTGTCTCTTTAAAGTGCATCACTGTCAGACATGTATACTTAAAAATATCTGAACTGTGATTTTAGAAGCGCTGGTGTTTTAATGTTATAAGTTGGTCTTTGGGCCTGCCTTCCTAAAACGCATGCAGTTTTTACATGTTCAAAAAACACAGTTACAATTTTTCTTTTTTGGTCTTCAGCTACGGAGAACCAGTAAGTTAACTGAAAAAGCAACATAGTATTTTCATGAGAAGTAATTAATTGTGAAATAACAATATAGATTGCTGCATATGATTTAAAATTCAACAATAAGTTAATATAAAAACAGATCAATTTGCAAAGTGTTTTGTGAGTGCACATTTTAAACTGAAATATTAAAATAGAATTGAAAATTGAAATAGTCTTTCATTTTTAAATACTGTAATTTGTAAATGTATATTCAAATGCTATTTTGAAAATGAAAAATAAGTTACAAGTGAATTTGGTTCGAAGTACATTTTTAATTTCTTATATTTAAATAGGTGATTCCCTTTTCCGTTTCCCCTCTTCAGTATTTGAACATTAAGAATTTGTCAAGCCAAGTTTTAAAGCTGTTAATCAACACCACTTTTAGCTGTTGTGATGTTGACTGATGGACTTACGGTGCATTTGCAGTCAGGACTTAGGCATATCACTGATCTGTTGGCTGTGTCTGTTTTGATTGATGGAAGCCTGTTTTATATTTACAGTAATTAGTACTGGGCTTTTACTTTGTCAGGATACTTTGTTAGATGGATTTAATTTCAGCCCTCAGCCTGTAGGTTAGCGCGGTTGCATTAGGAGGGTTTATCGTATTGTTGGTGCGAGGCCTGGTGGTGGATAGAGTTCCATTAGCCGCAGGGATGCTGCTGTCATCCAGGGCAGACCAGGCTGATTAAAGGCTGCTCCTCAGGACTACAGAGTATAAGGTGCTATCCTTACTGGATTATACCCTGTTGTCAGCTTAGCAGAGTTTCCATGGTGATAACATTGGCCGTCTTATCACCTCTGGAGAGGCAGTTTCAAAGATGACAGATGCAGATCTGATCACAGGGTCTTTAGGGAGAAGGGCTTTTTAAAATTAGGTTAACAGAGCGAAACTGACAAGCATATTTAGAAGTAAAACTCAAGTCTTGGGTCAGCGTGCGTGTGTGGGACCTCAGTGATGTCATCCTGCCTAAAATATCACAACGTTCTGAGGACATAGACAGGATCCATATCAACAACTCTGTGTCACGTGGTGTCTTACGTTAAGTGAGTGCTGAATGAAATTAAACCAGTTACAGTTCAGTCATTTTAGAAATAAATGATTGTTCTACAGTGTTCATATTTTTTTTCCAAATAATTTTTTTGTGTTTTCTTCAGGGCCAGACATGTCTACAATCCTTAAAACTGTCTTGAATAGCTCCCAAGCTCCCAAGATGGTCTTTCATAGGTTTTATTTAGACTTCGACTGCCTTTTCACGCATTTCCAGTTCTTATAGCCAACCATTTTGAAAGATATGCATCTTATCTTGCCTTTTTTTTAAACTGACTTATGAATCAGTCATATAATAAAGTGTCATGTTTATACATAATAAACAAGTTTGTAAAGAGTCAAATGTAAACAATGTATTTTAACTTCTGGGGAGTCTGTCATAAAGATCCAGTTTGTTCCAGAAAGAACAGTTTGAATAAAATATTGTTAAAATGAAATTTATTTTTACACCAACGAGGTGATTCCCAAGCTGTTATTAGCTGAAAACATTACAGCTCAGCATGCTGCAAAGAAAAGAAAAAAAAAACGGAACCAAAGCAAACAAATGTGGAGACAGCCTGGAGAACTGTTGCTCAAAACTACTTTAAAGTAAAACATAAAATAGCTGAGGGTTGCTTGAGGCCTGTTGACTGTGCACACTGCTTCTAGCAGCATTATGTGTAATTGGACGGGCTGTGGACAAAGTCCCCAACTCATTCTCTAGATATCCACCCAGTGCTAATGTGTAAAAAAATAAAAAAATAAAAAATAATGAACCCATGAACTGAAACCTGTTCATCTTTATGTAGCTTTTATTGTTACGCTGATAGACCCAGACAGTGTTGCATGGTCTTCCACAGCAGACGCAAACCACGGTCGAATGCAAGTTGTAAATGACCTTAATCTAAAATAAAAACAAAACATTTCATTGAGCGAGAGCACCCATAATGACAATTTAAATCATAATTTCTGACCAAACTTCAGCTTCGGTGTGTTCTCTCAATCAGCCATGCATGTTCGTATTAGCATTTTTTGTTCTCCTTGTGTTTCTGTTTTGTTGTTCTTGTGTTTTAAAATAAGTAGAAATAACTGGCAGCCTTGAACAAGGATGTGTATTTTGGCTGCGTGCATGTGTGTCTGGGCTCTTTAAAACTCAAACACCAGCTGTTAGATGTCTATGTGGACACAGCCAGAGCTAAATTTACCTTTGATTGCCATCATGAATGGAAAACAGGATTGTTATGTGTTGCTTTGTGTCTGTGAATGTGTGTACATGTCTCTTTACTTACTTGTTGTGGTGTTACGTCTAGGTCGAGCCAAATGCCACTATAGGGGAAATCAAATCTATGTTCCACAAGAGCCGTGAGTTCATCTTTCTGAAACCTCAATGAGTCTGACTTCAGATGAAAGATATCTTGTAGCTGAATTAGACTTCATGCCCTGTGTTAAGATGGCTGTGAGGTGTTTATCTGTCTGTTTCAGATCCTCAGTGGTACCCGGCCAGACAGTCCATTCGACTCGACCCCAGTATGTCAGCTGAAACCTGATGGTGTTTCAGTCTATTTAAAGTGAATCGAGTGCTACTTTTTCAAATTCTGGTCATTATATAATGTAAATCAGAGAATTAACATTTGTGTTTCAGAGGGGAAGTCTCTGAAAGATGAAGATGTTCTGCAGCACCTTCCTGTGGGAACCACTGCAACTTTCTACTTCAGAGACCTGGGAGCTCAGATCAGCTGGGTCACCGTGAGTACACAGCACAAGCGCACCCAGACTGGGGTAAAATCCAGTTCAGCTCTGACAAGCTCAGACATAGGAGTGTACAACTGGAAGCAGGCATCGCTATATTGAGATTACCCTTTCATACACGGGTAGCGTGTGTTTGTGTAGGGTAGAAGAGTCCCAGTGACTTTGGGGTTAAAATGCTGCACTGAAGTCTGTTAAAGTTGCTTTACCTTGTAGGGAGTTGTCCATCTGAAGCTCAGTCTACAACACCGGTGGGCGACGCTGTCGTTCTTCAGAGCCACAGTCTTGCAAGTGGTAGAAGTTTCCCTGCTGCAAGGCATCTGATTAAAATCAGTGGGTAATTATCAGACTTGTTCAGGCCACGTACACAGGTAGCTGGGTTTCTGTAAAACAAAATAACCCCCCTTTCACCACAAAAAAAAACAAAAAACACATGAGTCCACACCTCGTGTTTTAAAACAATCTGTCCACACCTATCTGCATAAGCACATTGTTGAGTGCGTTTGGAGGGCATCCATGCTATTTGAGTGCAAACACTGGTTGTACGTGATGTTGATAATTCTTTGTCACAGACGGTAACGCTTCGAAACCTAGAAGCCTGGTTATGTACGTCCACATGCAGATACACAAACGTAATATTCGTACATCTTCACTTTGGTCAGAAGCTTTTGAAAGAATCATTTTTAATGCCATAAATCTGTGCTGTTGTGTGGATGACAGGTCAAATCGTAGAAAAATGTCTTCATTTTGTGAGATACCAGGCTACGTGTACATGACCTCAGAGTTTGATGTCAAGCTCTGCACATATCTGGTGATTAGGTCTGTTGTAGGACAGGTGTGTTGCAGCAGGGAAACTCCTGCAGGTTTGCAGTAGAGTTGCCCACCCCTGCTCTGTATGGTCTATTTGAGCACAAATCCATACAATAATCTTAACCCAATAGTAGGTCCTGGTACCGTTTTTAATTAACAAGAATGTCAAGCATAAATCTTCAGAGCCATCCTCACAAGTACGATCTTCAGAGCCTCCATTAGAATCTGTACCACTCTGAATGTTCTTGGTGTTTGTTCCAACTCGTGTCCATTAAGCGTGAACAATGATCATGCAAGCTCTCAGTGCTTTTACCAATCCTTTCTTTACACCATCAACCACATTGTGTCTTTGGTTCTACATGTCACTTAGTTTAAATTTCATCCCTCGACCAGCTTGCAATTTGTTTGGGCAGATTTGCTCGAAAATGAGAACACGTGCGCCGAAACAAGCACACTGTCCGTAGATGGATGATGTGTCATGGAGTAGCGCTCATGAGAAAAATAGTTACAGCAAAGAACCAAAATGATCAGCTTTATTCATGACCAGCTGAACTGGCCTGGAAGTTTTTATTTATACCGCCCTGAATGAATTTGAACCTAATTTATAATGATTTAAAGCCTTGTTTCCCTTTATTTTTCTGACTTGATTGACAATCCAAAGGTGTTTGGTGTTATCTATGATCTCCCCTCACCTACCAAATAATAAACTGGGTTTTCATTCCTTAAGCACATTTACAAGATGTAAATGGTAAAAAAAAACCAAAAACATCAATTTCCAACAATGTAGAAATATTAAAGGATACACTTGCCTGAGATGAAATTAGGCTGTATTTATCTGTTACAAAATTAAGAGCCCTCTCCATTTTGCCAAACCGCTGCCCTCTGGTGTCACTATATAGCCTAGTTTATTCATTTTAAGTCTATAGAAACATTTCTGATTTCTTTTGTATAGCTTTTCAAAAGACTATGTAGTTCACTTTGTCGGTGGAAACCCAGCTAGTGTGTATTTAAAAACTTTCACTGCACTGATGGGGTTAAACTCATGAGTCATCTTTCTCTAAAATGTGCAGGCAAAGCAAGTCACTCAAAGACACCAGTCTGCAGCAACAAGCACTCCATTGTCAAAGGTTTCTCACATCTGCTACAAGTCTGATCAAGTCTCTCTCGAATCTGCCAACATTTGGAGCTGTGATCTTGTTCCTGCATCCTGACACCCCTAATCCTTAAACTTGTCAGAAAACATCTCCATCATGTGTAAAGATGAAAAATTACTGTTCCTATTAACACCGTAACTGTGCACAATGTGAAGTGGAAAGCAAACATTTGTCATACTCCTCCCAGTGAAACTTCGTTGTAAAGTTTGTTTCCAGTGATAAAACACGGCTTACATCAGTGTTAGCCGATCAGCCAAAAAGCAGAAAAAGTTGCATTTCCAAAAAAACTTCTATTTGTCTGACAAAGGTCAATTTTCTTGCTTCAAACTTGTCCTGTTCTTGTTTTCAGGTTTTTCTGACAGAATATACCGGTCCTCTGGTCATCTATCTGATGTTCTACTTCAGAGTTCCCTTCATCTACGCGCCCAAATATGACTTCACCACCAGTAAACACTGGGTCGTACAGTGAGTGTCTTCATTCTCTAACCTCACAGTCAGACAGAGATTTTTGTCTTGGAGTTGGAGCATTTCATTGTCACATCTAGTTTGATCTTTTGGGGAATACACCCCCCTGATGGACTGCTTAGAGTCGAGCTCGCAGAATGGCTCATTGCTCGCTCTCACATCTATCTGTTGTAGCATGTTGCTGCCACTTGAGGTAATGTTATCCACACTTGTTAAAACTTTACATTTCCCACCATAACTTAAAGCTTAGAAATGTGTTGAGGATATTTCTCTTCCACTTCAAGCCAGCTTTCAATCTGTATTTAATTTACTGTTTATGCCTTCTCGATGACTGCTGTAGGTAGGTGAATGTAGACCGATTCAGATGATGGGACAGATACCATGAGATGTGTTTATTTTATAGTCATATCTTATGCACTGAGGACCTGAGAGGAAACCAAATAAGTATCATGTTGCAGAAATAATCAGCAGCACACTAGATGTAACTCTGAACTATGCAAATACAAAGGATTGTGTTTATTTAATAGATGTACAAACTTTCTTTTTGGAAAAATAAAGGGTCATCCTTGATTTAGTTGGAAGCAAGCCTGATATTCATATTTACAAAGAAGGCTGTATGAAATTGGGCAGAAAGAGACTGTTTATCAAAATCAGGAGCTTGCCATGTAAGAAGAAGCCCTGCCTATAATCCCTAATAACAAACTGTGTCATTTAGGGGGCTGCTGTTACCTTCACACCAACACTTGTCATGAATGTCCGTGGCACAGATAAGTTAGCAGCTCAAACCAACATCTCTACACTACACGTTTACTTTGATTTGTTACTGATAGTTTTCTGTTGCCAGGTTAAAAAACAACAAAAAAGTCATAGAAATTAGACAAAGCTTTTGCAAAAGCTAACTAGTCCTTCTTTTTGTCAATGCAACGATCACATTTTTCTTTTTGATGATTAGTAAAGATTAATAAAGAATTTGTTTTAATGTTAATTTTCTAATTTTGTGTTTTTTATTTTCCCCCAGTCTTGCTTGTATGTGTCACTCTTTCCACTATGTTAAGAGGCTGCTGGAGACGCTGTTTGTCCACCGCTTCTCTCATGGGACGATGCCGTTACGGAACATCTTTAAGGTGATTTTTGTTAACTTTGACTCTGTCCTGTCTGCTCACAACCACATGTCCCAAACAAAGTATGAAATGAAAACTGCTTTGCATGTATAAAAGTGTTTCTTCCACCACACTGAGCTCTGAATGACAAAGTCCTTGTCTCACCCTGCTTCAGAACTGTACCTACTACTGGGGCTTTGCAGCATGGATGGCATACTACATCAACCATCCGTTATACACACCGCCCAGTGAGAACAGCTTTATCTTCTATTAAAAACTTGCACATGCCAATTTGTCACTAAGTCCTATTGAATGTTAACTCTGTCTTTTCCAGTCTATGGAGAACAACAGATCAGACTGGCACTCATCATGTTCTTGGTAAGAACATTTCTGATGACTTTGGTTATCTTCTGTAGTATTTGATAGGACATTTTAAATGTAAAAAATGGATCTTATATCCAGTATTTGTTGCCATTAATTTGTATTCTGTTCACTTTCTGATGGCTTTTCCCCCACAAGAATTTAATCTGATGCAGGGTGATGGAAATATTTAACCACACTAGGGTTTCCCTGCTGCAACACACCTGACTCAAATCATCGGGTTAGTAAGTTTGATGTCTGGCTCGGCACAAGTCTGCTGCTTCAGTCGGGTGTGTTGCAGCAGGGAAACTCGCAACACTCGCAGGGCTGCGGCTCTCGAGGACCACAATTAGCCTACTCTGAATTACGCTTTAGTTATTATTTGATATTTCTTTGACATTTACTTCTTCTTTTCTCAAATTGAAATATAATAGAAGTTACTAAGGATATGTAGATGTAGATTTAAAAAGAAAAAAAAAAACTAACAACAGCTAACTTATCTGTTTTAACTCTACATATGATCATTTGATATTGAGTTACTTGTGGCATTCTTGTTTTTGTTTTTAGTTCTGTCAGATTGGCAACTTTTCCATCCACATTGCTCTGCGGAACCTCCGTCCACCAGGTAAACACCCCCATCACATTTGTACATCCATCACTCAAACACAAGGAATGTTTAATTGCAAAACTATTTGGTTAATTATTTTCTAGCTCATTTATGACTAAACTCAAATTTAATTTAATTACTTTTTACAAATTTAATTTTGATTAATTAATGATTAATTTAATTTAATCATTTAATTACTGTAGATCAGATGCATGAGTTCTTATACAGTCCATGTATCTATCATGCCATTTTGTATTAATCTGTGATATAAATATTTGTAACTTCCAAAATTGTGTTAAATCTGTTATATCAGGCGGTGAGGTACAACTAAAAGCAATAACACTGATAAGATATTTCAGCTTTCTTATTTCCTTTGTTTTACTGCCTTCATCCAGGATCCAAGACCAGGAAGATTCCCTATCCAACCAAGAACCCCTTCACCTGGATCTTCCTGCTGGTCTCCTGTCCCAACTACACATATGAGGTAATAATGTTTTATTTCATGTCATAACTGATGGGTTTCATATTGTTATTGTTTTAATCCACCTGTATGTAATCTGAATGAGTGAAACCAGTGAACAGGCTTAAGCGAAGACCATTAGAACTGATCTCTGGTTGGATCAGATTTAACAAGCCGTGCATGAAACTTTTGGGGTTTTTTTTCAGTCAGTATGTGGTGCCTCTAGAGCGTGCTCTTCTTTCACCTGGTTTACTGTGGTTTATTTGCTCAGGAGGAGAGCATCTCATTGTCCTTTCCCCGTAACATTTGCAAGAGTATTTGAGTAAATAACATTGACACAAGTCTCAAACTTCTGGTGTTTTGTGGAAGCTTGCATCAGCTGTATGCTTGGTCTCTGCAGGTAAAAAGAATCTGAGGCATGATCAGTGGTCCTCTTCGAGATATTAATCTAAATACCTTAGAATATCATTTAATCAGTTTGTATTAAGTGAAAAGAATGTGACACTGAGAAAGAGAAAATGGAGCAGACTGTCTGAACATGCGTACCAAGGAAGAGTGACATCAACCAGAGATAAACAGTGGAGTTTTTACATTATAGTATGAACTGTTAATCTTACCCATTTAGTTCACTGATATAATCCATCCCGCCAGATGGAGCTGAAATGGAAGAATGGCCTAAAATCCCAGTAGCTTGGAACTTTTAGGTTCCTGTTGTGTAATCTGTGCCGTCAAAAACCACCTTATCTGCCTAAAACTATCAGCACTTGAAGCCTTGTTAAAAAGCTGGCTATAAGGATAATGATTTGAACAAATAAAGTTAATGTTCTATTTCTTTCCTCCTACAGCTGGGCTCCTGGCTTGGCTTCACTCTGATGACCCAGTGTCTGCCAGTGGCGTTTTTCACCTTAGTGGGTTTTATCCAGATGACTGTGTGGGCTAAAGGGAAGCACCGCAGCTACCTGAAGGAGTTCCGCGACTACCCTCCTCTCCGTTCACCCATCCTGCCCTTCATCCTGTAGAGAACTTGTCAGCTGCTTCCCATTGCCTGATTTGAAATCCAAGGATGTCTTTTTCCTTCCCCCAAAATCTAGACTAATAGAATTCCAGCCTGTTGCTTGTCCCTACGAGTGGAAATGTCAAACACTAGTATTGCTTTTTTTTTTTTTTTCTTTTGTACTGCAGACAAACGTGTTCTGATTGACCTTTTGTGTTTATATCTGAGCAGTTTTTGTCAAAACTACCTGATGGTTGCTGAATGTTAAACGCGATATAACAGCTCCTCTTCTGTCACTTCATCATGGTGTTTCAAGGGTTTAATCAGCACCTAGAGATATTCAACATGTCAAACCACTCAATTTTAATGTCCATAACTCTGAAAGTTGAATTTCATTTAGTTGATGAATAATTAATAATAATAATCTGAATAATTTATTAAAAAAATTAAAACAAACCAAGCTGATGTCTGTCTTGCCTTTAAATTCCCAGCAAATGGTTTTGTTTCAGTTTTTTTTTTTTTTTTAATGTTATGAAACATTAATTCAGTCAGAGGATACAATTTATTAACCTTTTCACGGTTTTGTGAGGTCTGCAGAGCACTGAAGTATACGTCTGCAAAATAAAAACAATTGGTTGTAGACTTGAAATATTGTTTAATGGAACAACCGCAGGTATGTACAAAGACGCAGAATCAGAGCTTGCACTGATTATGCAGCCTGAGCCTCGATTCTCTTCTTCCTCAGCTGGAGCCTCCTCTCCCTCTCGTACTCCTTCATACGCATCACATAACTACAAGCACAAAGAAGCACAAAAGCAGAAATATGTTACTTGACACATTTTTACTGATCGGATTGAGACTCTTGAATGAGCTCAAATATTACTACATGTTTAAATGATGCAGCAATTGTGTCATCTTAGTTTAAAATCTGATATTCTGATGAAGTGGAATAATACCAAAAATTGAAGTTTTCGTTCCTTTAAATTTTGTTTAATGAAAAAAAAATAAATAAATTACATATGAAGTAAGGGACATCATCTTATGAAGTCTAACGTGCATAATATATCAGAAACCACTGAGGACAATGCTTAAATGAAATGAAAAATACTTTAATAATCCCCAAAGGGAAATTCAATCATTTAAAATTTAAAAATTTAAAGCTTTGTCAAGCTTCAAGACAAATGTATCAGATTTTACATCGAGATTTATCAGCTCGATGTGACGAGACATGAATTCACATTTCTCAATGTACTGCATGTTACTTTTCATTGTTTTACTGGTGAACCAACTCAAAGGGAAACTAGATTGTTGAGAATTTACACTTCATCTCTTTGTCCAACTGCCTTTCATACTTATACACCAATTATAGCAAGTGTGTTTGCTTAAATCACCACTGTTCCTATAAAAACAACTCAAGTCCAACATTAAAAAAAAGATTTGATCATTTGATATAAAATACTTACTCCTGGTGTTCACAGTAGTCCCAGTCATGTCTCTCATGCTTGCAAGCCAGAAAGTTGGGCCAGTTGTCCCTCTTACACTTCATAAGTTTCAGTAGGTAATGGGCACAGTAGTCCCTCTGCTCCAGAGGCACCTGAGCCAAGTTCATCTGCTCCTGGGTTGCCACCATTTCTGATGAAGGGATACAGATTTTCAGTCATTATTATTTAGTCTTGAATAAAGAATTTTGATTTATTTATCTTTATACTAAATATTAATCTTTGTACAAACACACAAGTCAAACGTTTATATGGCCCGACTGACCCTTGTATGACAGGAAACGAAGTCTTTGTCAAAATTACTACTCTGATTTCAACCTATCTCTAGTTGCCAGCAGTAGGCTGTGCCTGGGGCACGGTTGATGTGCAAGGAACCATAAGCAACAAACCCACCTCTGCTGCCAGCCCCAGATCTTGAAACCAGTTACTCCAGACGCAAATATAATGACCAGTGATTTCACTGTGATTGAACAACTATATTTTGATAAAATATCTGCTTCATTAACAGTCAACCTAAAAATTACATCAAACATTAGGCAAGCAACAGTTCAAAAATAATTTTACAAGTACAAGACATACACAAATAATTATTTACCATTTAGTATTCTGTATTACTAGGCACAGCTTTGTATGTACCAATAGTTATATGTTTATCAAGTATGAACATATTATAAATGTCTCATTTTTGTCTTGTTCATAAATGATATATATATGAAAATTAGCAACAGGCTTAAAAACATTTTGCACATATTTTGAACCAATTGGTGTTGATTTTGGGTCATTTTGCATCTTTTTATGATTGTGTTTGCGTCTCATTTTAATTGCTTCACATTGATTTGAACTGCTATTTAAAATGAGCATCATTACTTGTTTTGTGTCTCCTTTTGTGTTGGCTTACATTTCTGAAAGACTGTGCCTCTATATTTTATATACGGGTACTGCTATGTTCTCATTTTTTACATTTTGTTGTCGTCATTCTGCACATTTTTTATTGTTACTGTTTTTATACACACCACTTTATATCTCATTGTGGTGTGGTTGTAGGTGCACTTTGTTGGCTGTTTTATGCTACTATTATTTGACCAATATATGAAGCCTCTTTTGGAATGCACATCTTTATAAAGCCAGAAATTCAGATTGCTTGTCAAGTAGGAATATTCTGAATTATGCACTATGTGATCTATCATTAATAATATATGAAAAGAGTTCATTAAGAAGCTGGTCGACTGATAAGTATCTTGTTGATCAGAAGGAAATTAGATTTATAAAATGACACCTGACAACTTTGTTAGCCTTAAGCTAACAATTTCGTAGACTAGTTATTATCTTTGATAAGTTAAAGAAGCGAGAGTTGTGTTAAACTCTATCCATTGTGATCAAAGGTTAAATGTTGCAGAGTGTGATTATAAATGAACCCAAAGCGGTCGCAGCGGCACACCGACCTCTTTCTTTCCTCTCTCCGAAGCCAAACTGGGGGTCGAACTCAAATTTCTTCGCTGGGTCCGGTTCCGTGTCCGTTTCGGTGATATACCGCCTGACAAGGTGAGCTCCCATGGTACCGAATGTATTTATACAAAGCTAGCAAATAAATGCAAATATGCCGTCGGCGTATATTTGTTGCTGACGATAAATTTACAGAACAATTCTACAATCTGCCATTCGGTCACCTCCACAGTCCTCCTGCTTTCACTTCCGTCTGCTACCGGATATAAACAGCCGAGCGGTACTTCAGGGGAAAATCTCCCCGCTGAACTGCAGTTCAGTAACAACTGTTCCGCCTGAAGGTGGCTCCAGCTTTCATCGAGGAAACTACCACAATTAAACATATATTGTATAATTAAAATAACAATTATATGCATTTAACATACTTGTGAAAAACTTATAGATTTTAGCTAAACAATGCATATGCTTTTAACTTTGTCCTCCAGGCCCTGAGTGTGTATGAATTGATTTTAGGTCATACTGTCGCACAAAGGTTGTTTGATTGTTACACTTTTGTTGTTCTTAATATTTAATTGAGACGTCTAAATGACCTTTAGTGGATGATATTTCAAGTAAGATTAGTACTGATATTTTTTGTTTTGAACAGATTTAAAGTAAGGAAAGAAACACGTCAAACTTAAATCCAATTAGTGTAAAATTGAACCCACTGTAGGATTTGACAGTAACAGCAGTAACTCCCTAAACAAAATTCTTTTAGTTTAAAATTGTAATACTTTTTCTTAATTAAAACATGCACATGCATACACACACAAACACAAAATACTCAAAAAGAAAATATCAAACTTTTTCTTTTTTTCTTTTTTTTTTTTTAATTTTTCAAGTTTTACAAATGTTTGGAGCTAGTTCCTGGTCAAATTTAATCCATGTCAATTTGGATGGATTTTAGATTTACCGCTGTTGTCCATGTCAAAGAAAAATGGTTGTTTTAAAGCATCTTGCACTTCTAAAACTATAAAAATCCCTTTTTAAATATTTTTATGTGGCAGTAGTTCCAAGTTCCAAGGAAAACCTGTGACGAGAATTGTGTATCCCCACCACATTAGCCCAGGTTCTTGCAGAGACAGACACATGGTAATCTTTACGCAGGTTGATGGAAAAATCTTGAAATAATAAATAACAAGGAGTTATTGTGTATTATATCTATAAGGAGAACTCAACCAGAGGCCAGAGTAATGCCTGTAATGCATTGTTTTTAAAGAAAAGAAATATTTACATTTGAATCAGTTTTGACTGGATGGGTGGTGGTGGTGTAGCTTTTGTAACCATATATTGGGACCTGAATTGGCATTTTAGTAACATATAATGCACAGCAAGTCCTTGATTTGATCTCCCATGATGACGAGGCTGATTGACTGGAGGAGACTGTTTCAGAGCAGGAATGTACTTGTTCAAGGAATGATTGTTATAATCAGCTACCAGCAGCTTTAGAGTGTTCTTGACATTTTCAAATGCAATTAAATTTATTCAGTCTATGTTTTTAAAAATTTTTTCCTGCATCTTAAAAAACAAGACACAATACTGTGTGATATTAAATGCTTTTCTTGAAAAATGAATAATGTAAAAACCCAAAAAGACATACCTTTGGTTTTCTGAAACATTTATTTAGGATTATCCACATAATTATTATTATGAGGTAATAAATAATTTATTTCTATTATTTAAACATTGTGAATAGTTTGAAAGTTCAAAATTTTGTGTAAACGGTCCCATTCAGCAAATGTGTGGTCCAGGTCAAAATAGACCACCTGACCTACACTTTAAAGGTATAAATTTTAACATTATTTAAGCTTTTTTTCTGTTTGGTTTTTTTTTTGTTTTTTTGTTTTTTTCAAAGGGTCCGAGCTCTTTCATAAGTTGTCACATCTCAGACTTTAATGTAATTAACTTGTTAGGATAGCTTATCAACTTTCATTGCAACAAAATGCCATCCAAATCTGATATATTAAAATAACTGATGTGTAGCTATTTAAAGCTATAAAATCCTACACCTAAAGTAATTTCCTCACCTGGAAATTGACAAGAAGCATTTTATAGGAACAGTGGAGATCAGACTGATGTCTAAAAGCAAAAAGTCTTCATGTAATAATGACACGTAGGGTTTCATTCAAGATCAATCAAAAGTAGATTTTTCAAAACAGAAGATCATCAAACACACTGTTGTTGCTGCAGGCCTGATTTATTCATTTATCTGTGAAGATGAAGTATAACCTTTTAGTAGTAAAGAGTACAGCTACTTTTGGGGAGACACTGCACAATTTCATAAAAGAATAATATTTCTTTAACTATTAAACACAAGGGTGGATTGATTCTGCTTTGGGCCTGTCTTACAGCCAAAGGCTTAAGAAACATTAACAATGGATACAATGAAGTATCAAATATTTCTGGAAGTTTTATTTAATCAAGAACTTAAGGCAAAAATGGATGGAAATGTAGACACACTTTAAAGAAGCTGTGAAAAGTCCCACAGTCCAAGGATATCAAGTCTAGGTGAAGAATAGGTGGATCGCACTGAAACAGGAACTGAAAACTCCTAAATGGCTAGCTCACCCTCACTCCTAAGCAGAATATAGCAATGACAGTAAACCTAACATGCATGTCTTTGGATGGTGGGAGAACACCAGAGTAATCAAGGGAGTCCATGCATACACAGGGTGAACATGCAAACTCCAAACAGAAAGGCCTGATTCAAATAGGTGAGCTTTGTCGAAGCGTGTCCAACATTTAATGGTAGTGTGTGACATTAAGAGCTGCAAATCTGCTTCACATTTCATAGCAGAGACGGGTGACAGAGAAAACCAAATTATGAGTATTCAGGTTCAAATATATATTTTTGAAAAACAAGCACTTTCAGCTTTTGAAACAATTTCAGACCTTTATATTAGATTTTATGTTTCATTCATCTAATCAGTTCACTTATTCACTGATAGAGATCATCATCACCCTCCACTCTGTACAGATTCGACCTGCCTGACCCAGAGCCCGACCCGGGCTCCTGACTTCCAGACCGAGTCCCAGTCGCAGAGGGGAACCTGGAGTGGGTGGGGGAGATTAGAATGAGGTGGGAATATATCTAAAAACATTAAAGACCAGCTTGTTATGACTACATGTCACTGCTACATTTCCTGTGTGTGTTTACCTGAAGTTTCCAAAGCCTCGGCTCTGCTGTAGAGTTTGAGCAAACATCTCATATTTACGGATGTCATTGTCACTGACAGAGCGGCGGGCGAACCGCATCGCCTCTTCAAAGTGGTCCTTCCTGATCTCTGGGACTGGATCGAAGTCCTCATCCTGCACACAGAAGGAGAGATGAAGGCTGTATGCAAAAACAATACACACGTTTCTGCATGTGTGTGTTCCCAGTCCAAAGGCTGAGAGTTACAAAACACACAGCCGCCCTTTAGGGAACTCCTATTCTTTCACAGTCCCTTACTGCACCAAGCACACACAGCCTGGAACACCTTTGAGATGTGACTTTGTGTGTGTGTTGATATGAAAGCAGTCAAAATGACCCAAAGTCGACTCCTCGGTTTGATACAAATCATGTTGTGTGAACATGTAAAAATGAAGAGCAGCGGCGGAAGCTGACCATGGGGATGCCTGGTCTGCTCTGTCTCTGACGCTCAGCCTTGATCTCAGCCTCAATGGCCTCTCGGATAGCCAGCTTGCAAGCCCGCTGACATATTTCTGTCAGGTCAGCTCCAGAAAATCCTTCTGTGATGCCAGATAGAAATTCCAAATCCACATCCTACAGACAGTAGGAGTAAAAAGAACAGGAAGAGAACAAAACTAAGCTTTATCAAATATCTTTTCGGTCCATTTCTCTTATTCTTTGTGTCTCTAGTTCGAACAAAAGTGAGCCAAAGAGAAAATGCATTCACTCAGGAACTGCAGCATGATTATCTTAAATAGAACTTGGTTTAAATTTACAAATTAATTTAATTGTTTTATGGCAGTTTTGTAATGTAAAGTATGTTTTTTAATTAAAAGATTAATTAAATAAATATGATATACAAAATCTGTATTTTTACCTATGTTACTAAGGAAAATAATATAAACATCATACCATGAACAAGTCAGAATTAGACACTTTTGATGTTGTTTACTGAATAACTTTGATGTCCAAATGAACAAAAGAAGGATTTTACTGTAAAATGTATCACTAACTTTTGCAACAGGAGATTTGCGCAGGTTAGCTTTAAGAATTGCTGTGCGGGAGGATTTGTCAGGGAGTGGGATGTAGATGAGCTGGTCCAGACGACCCGGCCGCAGGATGGCTGGATCTATTATGTCTGGTCTGGTGTGATGAGACGAGGAATGACAAGAAATCAGGAAAGACTTGAATCTAATAAGTATTAATAACAAATACAGACATACCTGTTTGTAGCACCTATGATGAAAACATTCTTTTTGTCGGACATGCCGTCCATCTCTGTGAGAATCTGATTTATGACTCTGTCAGCTGCACCACCTGCATCCCCTGCCCCACCTCCTCTTGATTTGGCAATGGAGTCTAACTCGTCAAAAAATAAGATGCAGGGGGCTGCCTGTCTGGCCTGGGAAAGGTCAGAAAGGATTTAGGGTCAAAAAGGATAAGCTTGTGATCTGAAAAGATCACAAAAACTTCCGAAAGGTGCCGTTTATCTATTCTTCTGTGGTTTCATTCTCACCTTATCAAACACGTCTCTGACATTAGCCTCTGACTCTCCAAACCACATAGTGAGCATCTCAGGACCTTTGATGGAGACAAAGTTTGCTTGACACTCATTGGCGATAGCCTTCGCCAGGAGAGTTTTGCCACAGCCTGGGGGACCATAGAATAAAACCCCACGCGACGGTGTCATCCCAAACTTCAGGAACTTGTCAGGATACTCGACTGGGTACTGAGGAAAGACAAAGTTTCATGGATTTCTGCTCAAAGTTGTGTTTCTACTATTGTACAGAGGTGAGTCTTTCTTCCACCTGAACAAGTTCTTGAAGTTCTCTCTTGACCTCCTCCAGCCCACCAATGTCCTCCCAGTTCACTTGAGGCACCTCTGCAACCGTCTCTCTCAGAGCTGATGGGTTGCTCTGACCAAGTGCCCACTGAAGGCGGTGGGGCATGATGGTGTTACAGAAAAGATCATCTTTTGTTAACGAATATACATATCTAGCTCACATTTCTGCATTCATTAAGTGCACTTCTGTACACACATCAAGACTGGAGTAACTTAAGTCTGTATGAACTGAGTATGTTTAGTACTTGGAAGTCATCCATAGTGACAGCAAGTGAGTTGAGCAGGTCAGCATCTATGGTTTCATCCTCCAGATCTATCAGGGTCATCTTTTTGCGGATGGCCTGCAGAGCAGCTTCTGAGCACAAAGCAGCCAGGTCAGCACCAACATGGCCGTGGGTCTCTGCAGCAATCTAACATATAGTACGTTAAACAAAACAACACAAAATGATCATTTTAAAAAAGTGTTGGCTCCATAATTAATGACAATTAATATGATGATATCTTAAATCTAGACAGTTGCAGAGTGTACAGACACAAGTCAGAATTATTGTCAAACCTGAACTATAACTTTCAGATTTCATAATGTTTTCCAAAACAAATGCAGACATTATTTTTGTATAAGTAGAGTATTTTGAATAAAGTGTACATTTGTTAGACAAAACAAAATGTTGACTGTTGCTGTGTGAACAATTAATTAGGTCAATTGGGCACAAGTAAGTCCTGAGAATAAAAAGGTCATCTTAGCAAGGCAGAGTCTCAGAAGATGGGCAGAGGTTTAGCTTTCTGTAAAATAAAATAAAAACTCAGAAACTACAATGTAAAATTATGAACAGCTTAAAGATTTCATTATGTTTAGTACATAATATCATTATGAGACATTGCAGTGTGAAAGTGACACAATAAAAAATCAATACTGATCGGCTGTGAGCTTCAGGGATTCAGGTGAAACTGTGAAAAACCAGCATGAATCTTGGCCCTGGCACAGGAACACTTCTGCCATTCATAACCTTTACCAAAGTTCACCATGCAACCCACAAATGCAGGTTAAAACTCTGCTGTGCATATGTGAACATTCATTCATTAATTTCCTAAACCGCTTAATCCAATTCAGGGTTGCAGGAAAGCTGGAGCCTATCCCAGCTGGCTTAAGGTGAAAGGCAGGTTATACGCTGGACAGCTCGCCACTCCATTGCAGGGCGCATATGTGAACATGATCCAGAAATATCGCCATCTTCTTTTGGACAAAGCTAATTTCAAATGAACTGAGGCTAAATTAAACATTTCTTTTATCCATCTATGTCGTATCAGCTTGTACCATTCTTCCTCTCATGTGTTTAAAAGCCCTTAAATGATTGTAGGAGCAACTTTTGAAATGCATGATTTCACTACTCTAAAAGGTTTACAAAACCATTCAGAAAGAGTCCCAGTCTGCCTAAAACATTTCTTTTTTTTGTTACAGTCCCCCTACATGTTAGATGTGTACTTCTTGCCACCACTCTACTACTACTACTACTACTACTACTACTACTACTACTACTACTACTACTACTACTACTACTACTACTACTACTACTACTACTACTACTCAACACTTCACATCAACCATACTGTAGTTTGTTCTTTACCTGTCAGGTTCATATTGCTGTCTATTAATGAACTTAATACTTTCCATTTCCAGAGCTTAGCTTTCCTTACACCATAAAACATTACTCCACAAATATTGAACTGGTTCTCTGAACTATTTAATAAGTCTGGTATTTGTTTACATTGTTTGTGTGGTATTCTCGTTGATCCTTCCTCAAGTCTATGGATCAAACAGGCTCAAATAATCGCAGCAAGTTGTTGCAATGTTACCCTGAAGCTCTTTTGATATCTTACTAAAATTAACCAGCCTTTAACTGGATTGTGCAGAACTGGACAACAAAATGTTGGGAGGTCCATTTTATTCAATCAATATATATACTGTATATATATACATATTTAGTGCTCAACAGATTATTTTAATTGCAGCGTAGTCTATGAAGCTAAAACTACTTAATGGAGATATGAAAACTCCTTTTGGGCACTTAAACTTAAGCTTTTTAATCCTTTAAGCTTTTATGTTGTTTAACTTGCTTTTTTCTCACCCTCTCCAGGTCAACGTCATCAGCCAGTTTCATGTTTTTAGTGTGAATCTGCAGGATCTCCAGTCTACCAGTCGAGTCTGGGATTCCAATGTCAATCTCACGGTCAAACCTGCCTGGAGAGGCATCACAGCATCCGTTAGTATATATCTGTGTGTGCATTACTGCATTCGTTTTGCATGAGTGTGTGACTATTCTTACCAAAGCGTCTCAGAGCCGGGTCAATGCTGTTCGGTCGGTTTGTAGCTGCCATGACAACCACATGAGCTCTTTGCTTTAAACCATCCATCAGGGTCAGGAGCTGTGACACTATACGCCTCTCCACTTCACCGTGAGTCTATGCACACACACACACACACACATACAGGCAGTCATACAAACGACAAAAGGAAGAAACGATTGTGGAGATGTGACACCCACTTTGTATTTGCTGAATTCCTCTGGCTTACCTTTTCCCTCTTGGGGGCAATAGCATCCAGCTCATCGATGAAGATGATGGCTGGAGCGTTGTTCTCTGCTTCCTGAAACGCTTTTCTGAGGTTGCTTTCTGACTCTCCTGCTAGCTTACTCATGATTTCTGGGCCTGTTCACAGAATAATTGTATGCAGTGAGCCACAAATAAGTGATCTCCAAGCTAACCAGCACTGTTACATATGAAACAAGCCTTACCATTGATAAGAAAGAAGAAAGCACCAGTTTCATTGGCCACAGCTCGAGCCACCAGGGTCTTCCCTGTACCTGCAGGGCCATACAGGAGGATGCCTCTGGGGGGCTGAAATTATGAAAAGAGAATATCTTCATAGACTATGCTGCAATTAAAATAATCTGTTTAGGACTAAATATATATATATATATATATATATATATATATATATACATACATATGTATGCACTTTTTATTTTTATTTTGTATGTATAAGTGACAACACCTTCACTCCTATAGCTTTGAAGAGTCCTGGATGTCTGAGAGGAAGCTCTACCATCTCTTTGATCTGTGCCAGCTGCTTCCGACAGCCTCCAATGTCATCATAACCAATGTCGTTCAGACTCTCTTCTTCATCCTGTCACAGAAAGTGCCGTTCATTCACATTGATTATGTCTGGATTGGAGTATTGCAATTCCGTTAATTATGGTCTTGACCACTTGACTCTTCATGGACTCAAACTGGCTCAAAATGCAGCTGCCGATGTGCTGACTGGGAGGAGATGATGCAATCACATCACCACCGTCTTTGCTGATTTCCTTTGGTCCTGCGTCAGTTTTACGATCATTTCCAGAGTTTTTTCTGTCTGTCTCTGCATGAGAGCTGCTAAGTCACTTTGTGGTTTTACAGCCCATTCATTTTGCACTTTTAAACATAGTCAAGATTGACTTTCTGCTTGTCTTTCAATGGTTTTATGCATTTTTATTGTTCTAATTATTTGCTGTATCGTTCCTATTGTTTTGTTGTTTTTATTTGTTATATTAGTTGATAAACTTGAACTTGTACTTGATCACGGAGCAGATCAAGGTGCATTGATAAATACATCAATAGTGGTGATAATGATTAAAGCTTAAACAACTTTTTAAAAATTGAAATGACCAAGAAATTGATAAGACTGCACCAAGTTTTTCTGATCTATTGTTATGTTTGGGTATTACTCTGCAATGCAAGACCAGTGGTTGCTGATCTTGACTATGCAAATGGAAGTATACGCCAAAACTGATGTTACAATAATCGGAGTGCAGGACACTTCCCCTTCTGGTTTTTGGAACAATGTTTTCATGTGAAGCACATTTTTTAAAAAAGAAAGGAAAACAGGTATAGTATCAGAGAAAGGTGTGTAAGCAAGCTAATCTGTACAGGTGCATGCAGAAGCTGTCAAAACAAAAAAGTTGCATAACCCACAGTGAAGGTGAATAATTTCTGGACTTTGAGAATATGCTGCTTCTTTCACTGCTTCATTTCAGTGGGCTGTAATCACATCTGTGATATAGGTACCAGGTTTGTAGGAATGTGTAAGTGCCATAATAGACTTATTTATACTTAAATGATCAGGTACCTTTTGTTAAAAAAAAAAAAAAAGAAGACACTTTAACCTTTCAACATTGTATGACTTATATGTAATACATACTGTTTGTGAGACCTTTTATATGACTGTATGGTTAAAAAAAAACTTTGCTAAAAACTGTGTTGTACTGTGTTTTCTTCCATACTCTTTGCACTGCAATGATGTTGAAGTAATGTAATAAATAGTAAATATCTTCAAATTATTCACATTTTTTATTTATTTTTACATTTTGTTAAAGGTCCAAATAATGACTTTGGATAAAAGAAATAATTATTTTCTCCCAATCACTACTTGGGTTAGGCATTCTCTAAAACACCTCCATTGTTAATTGCGTAGTCAGTGGAGTTGGAGCATGGACAGGACATAGATTTTATTATTTGTAAACTAATAACATCTTATAAATTATTTATTTAGTATTGGGGGTCTCTGATGTCCTCTATGCCTTCTGAGCAGCTGAATCGTTCTTGTTCATTCTTGCACAGTTTGGCACTTGTAGATCCTCCAGCACCCTGCCCTTCAGCAGAGTTGGAAAAAGAGTACCTTCATACACAGAGTTATATATTTTCACCTCTCTTTTGATTGGCTGCCCCTCGCAGTAGATGACTGTGTCTGGGGCAACAATGCAGTGAGGACTGGGGTCTGTCTCCACCACCTTGAACTCCACTGCCCGCATGCTCCCTCTCACCAGGAAGATGTCGCCTGACGACAGAGACAACATGTGTCTTCACTCTCAGGTGCATGATGTGGTGGCTTACTGCGTCATCATGGGACAAACGCAGCAGATTTTTATTGTGCTGAAAACTGGTACCTTTGTGAACTGGTCGGTAAGCTTCCAGGAAGTATGGCTTGAGGAAAACCTCAAAAAGGTTCCCTGTCAGGCCCTCAATGGTGTCATCAATAGGGAGGACATGGATCTTTTTCCCATACTTGATATCAGGGCATGCGTGGATGCTGTGATATCATACTGGATAAACAAACTGATTTCCACATTTTAGTCCACAAAAACACGAAAGCCCTACCTGATGACATCACCAAGCCGAACGCGCAGGTTGTTGCGCGTGACTCGGTTCATCCGGACCCGTTCATCCCCACAGGTTTCATCCGTCAGGACGATACCTACTGTTTGTCGCCGCTTTCGTCCCCTCAGTACCACCGTATCACCTCGAAAGAGCTGCAACTCCTCTGTCTTATTCTAGTGTTGACACACAAGTCTTATGAAAAAAAAAAAATACACATGCATGACTCTCTTGTTGACTGTTTACAACTCACGCACAAACACACCTGCGAGAGGCTGACAATGCTGCTGTCTTCACTGAGAGCTTCGTCCACGATGAGTCTGTTTGGTCTGTGTTTCTGCTTCAGGATGGCCGTGGAGAAATCTTCTCCCTTTGGACTTCCAAAACAAGAGACACATTGAAGCCCACACATGCAGGCAGGCTCTGCAGACCAAGATCTGATTTCCTCATGTGACTTTGTGCTGCATTTAGAACTGCTTTGAACTGCATGCAGCAAACTTTTTATTCTGACTCAATAAACTTGGTAATAACACAAACGTTTCTCAAGAAAGCTTAGAGAAACAAGCAGTAATGTATACTGGATAGAAAATGTTCATAATTAATTTATTGTTTTGCATGACTACACACACACACACACACACACACATAAACAAATTGTAGTCATGCAGCTGTTTCACTCACTCTGCTCCTCCTGAGCCTGGCATGTCTGCTCTCTTTTCTCTCCTCAGAGTTTAGCCTCAATTTTCCACGGTCCTTGCGTGCTTGCTGCAGAAATATTCAGGAACGAAGGTGGTATCTTTAACAGTTTTCAAATTATATATGTTCAGCCTTGGTGAGAAGTTCCCAGCAGTCTCTGTGTTTTCTTCTTCCTCACTTGCTTCAGCACATTTCCAGAAGCTACAGTCTGCTTGTTTATTAGAGGAGGTATAAATATGCTCATCTGCTTCCCCGTCTTATTATAACCCCATCACAGACGCACACACATTTGCGTACACATACAGAGATCACAAGCACTTACCTTGGAGAGTATCCCAGAACAGATAGTGTGATATTTCCTCCTACCTCTGCTACTCACCAGCAAATGCAAGCAGAAGTCTAACTGGTCCTTACTACTGTGAAATACTAATCTAAATAGTCTCTGTGCATTTTTTATTTTCAAAAATAAATACATAAATAAAAAGATCTCCAATATCGTTTCTCATCTTCGGGATAAGTCCTCTTGTGAAAGGCAGCATGGTGTTTCCTCTTTTGACTCCTTGTGACTGAAAGGAGGTGCTGTTGCTGGTTCGTTGCCTCCCACCTCGCATGTGAAGGTTTGTGTTTGGCATGAACATGCAGACCTCCCATACACCCCACACCCCTTCAAAATAATAATAATAATAATAATAAGGCCAACAACACATGAATAATATGTTTTGCACAACAGAACATTCACACACGGGTATTTTAATGTTAAACTTTTATTACTAAAGAATGTCCTTTAATGAGAAACAGACAAGCAAAAAGGGTGAAGACACACTGGTTGTTCTCTTTGTGAGAACCAGGACTGAAAAACAGCTGTTCTCTCCAACAGACTTTAACAAATAATAACAAAATTCTGTTAACACCGTAAAGACAATTAAAAGCAAGAGGTAGAGGAGTTTTAAATGCACAAGGAAGCCGTGGATCTGATTTTAACATCCATCAATTTGTCATAAGTTAAGATCAATATGCTGACAAAAATAACTAAAATGAAAAAAAGATGCTTCTTTTAGTTTTTTAATCCCTTTTAGGACAAAACTTGGAATGTGTGCTGTAACAGTGCAAGTGGAGATGAGCTGTTATCTGGTTACTTGGTTACTATCTGTTATTTCAAAAGATGCTGGTGGTGTTTAATTATTTAACTTTTATTTAAGTTTCATTGATTGACTTCACTGTGTAATAACATCTTTCAAAATTATTCCGAATTTACAAATGCTAATGTGTTAAATGAGCATGTTCTTAAATACATTTTGATGGAAGGGGGAGTTGATTGTTCTGCTTTCTGCTGAGATATTTTCATCTGGTTTCTATAGTAGTGACAGGTTAGTCTTAATTTTCCTCCAGGATTGGCGTTTTAATGGCAACGCTCAGCTGAACAATGGTGTCAAATAGCAAAAAGAGGAGAATGCTGCTCATATTTTGTGGTGTGTCATAAACACAAGTTGTTTTTATGTAATTAAATGCAGCCAGGATACAGGTTGGTAGTTTTTATTTGTCCAAGGAAGCGCTATGTTGCACCAGTTATTTATGCACTAATAAATTGAAATGGGTTGCATCTTGCGACATAGGTAGAGAATCCTTCAGATATTTGATCAAATCAGCTATACCGTATCTTAGTGCATCTGATGTGGCGATGCACAAATCAGATTAGGTGGACAGTTGTGTTCAGAAATATTACAAACTTGCTAATGTCATGGTAAATATTAGGATACAAAAAAAAATCAATCACCTGATGATCCAAAACACCAATTACCTCCCAATCTTTCAGAACAGGTAATTATTTATTGCTTTTATCACTTTTCTTCAGTGCGCCAAAAACCTTTAACTAAATTCTTTTTTGTTTGAAGGCTTTATCATGAATAGCATCAAGCTAGTTTGGAGATTTTTGTTGAGAATCTTTTTGTTCAAAGCTCCCAAAGAAGATAAAAAAAACCTTTAAACACTTGATCTCCAAATATGCATAAAGGCTAGCATGAAATAACAGCTTAAATGCAATTAATCTTCCACAGTTTGATCAGTTAAAATCAAAAAGTGCTTAAATTGCATGGTTGGAATATCTGAATATTTTCTGTTTTATGAATTTAATTGATTTCTGCATCCTTTCTGCTCTGTTTGGAAGAAAAATGATAGAGCAGAAGATCCAGTCACATTTCTGAGTCGTTCGAGGACTGGTCGTAGAGGTCCAGGAGGAAAGAAAACTGAGGTTTGATTGTGTGTTCATGTGATGCGTGTCAAGAGATGAAGAGTGAAGTGTACTGTTCTGTAGATCATGCATGCATTATTTCTTTTAATAACGGTGTTAAATCTGAATAAAAACATAACAGTCTGTGTGTGTGTTTTGTTAGCAGTCATCGTCCTCAAAGTGTGTTTTCTGCAGAATTTTTATGTGACGCTCGTAGATCTTGAGGGCAGGGCCAAGCCTGATGGACAGACCAGTCAAAACATCGTTACGCTGCATGAGGAGCAGAGACTTTCCATCGATTTCCTATTGAAGAGAGCAAAGTAATGCAAAGGAGTGCATGCAGGTTAGATTTGTTGGAAGTATGAACAAGATTGTCAAATGGTGCCCTCTTGTGGTTATTAAAGGACACAACAGCTCACCTGGATCCTGAAGGCAGCAGCCTGCTCAGGGAAACCAGCTGCTGTGAAATAACTGACCACATCTGATACAGTCCAGTCCACTGGACTTCCTCTTGCCTCCTCAGATTTCAATACCCTAGGGAAAAATTAATAGATAAAGTTTATTAGATAAAGTTTATAAATTTCCAATAGTTAAGTTATGAATAAATCCCCCATCTCATCTTACCCTCCCATTCCAGTTCTGTATGAGAGAAACTACTGTTTCCCCATACAGAGAGTTAAATTGATTGTTAAAATAAAAACACAAATATATCTACAGCATTTCACTCAAACCAACAACAACACTAAATGTACATTTTGGTGATATCTAGTAGTAAAGATGGGCATAGATATTACTTCAAATGCCAAGTACTGTTGTGAACGAAAAGTAGCCGACAGTGGGAATAATTCTTCAAGACATAAACATGCTTTTTTTCTGAAATTCATTAAGCCTGGTGAAACTGATGCTTCTGATCTGATTATGAATCCTTTGAAACAGCCACATGTTATCCTGACTGTCATGACTCAAAATGCTTGGGAACCTCTGTTGTATCACTGTGACCAGTTTTAAATGGAGCTCATAGTTTAATTGCTTTGATTTATCCTGTTTTAAGAAACAGGGACAGCTATTGCTCAGGAGGAAGAGCAGTTGTCTTTCAACTGGAAAGTTGGGATATCAATTCCAGGCTCCCCCATACTGGCCCTGCGATGGACTGGCGATTTGTCCAGGGTGTACCCTGCCTCCCCAACCCCTATTGGATTAAGCAGTTTGGTAAATGAAAAATTAAGAAACACCATGTTACTTCTCTTTATTATATGGGATGTGTATATTAGGGGGCTGCCCCTCAGGGGGCATAGCGGTTAGCACACAGTGGCCTTTCTGTGTGGAGTTTGCATGTTCTCCCCGTGCACGCGTGGGTTTTCTCCAGGTACTCTAGCTTCCTCCTACCGTCCGAAGACATGGATGTTAGGTTTAACTTTAATTACGGTTGTGGGAGTTGTTTTGTTGGATTTCTTGGGCACATGTTATGTTTCAGGCTGCACTGTGGCCTCACAGCAAGAAGGTCACTGGTTTGATCCTTGGCTGGGGACGAGGCTTGGACAGTGCCCTTTCTGTGTGGAGTTTGCATGTTCTCCCTGTGTGTGTGTGGGTTCTCTCTGGGTATTTTGGCTTCCTCCTACTGTCCAAAGACATGCATGTTAGGTTAACTGGTTACTCTAAATTGCCCTGAGTGTGAGTGGTTGTTCGTCTCTCCGTGTGGCCCTGCGATGGATTGGCAAGCTGTCCAGGGTGTACCCTGCCTTCACCCAAAGACTGCTGGGATAGGCTCCAGATTCCCCGCGACGCTTAATTGGAATAAGCGGTTAGGACAATGAATGAATGAATGTGTATGTTAGCTATAGTCTATGTAAATTATCTAATGTTTGCAAAACTCATCCAAAATCATCTTTCTAAAATTATTTTTAATTAGTGTTCACAAATAATGAAAAATGACAGTGAGTTTAGTTTAATGTGATAACAATATGTAGAAGGCAATGAAATAATATACTGGTCTCCATTTGTGATGACTGCTGACTGTGAAAAGGGATAAGATTAAATAAATCATGGTACTTTGACTGGTTTGGAGCAGGCTAGCTCTGCAGAATAAATCTCCTGAGTAACATTTAGCAGAATATATCACACTTTCCACTCTCTCTTTTGTGTAACTGGATCACAGGTGAGTTGATCCAGGATGACCAAGATATCCCAACTTAATCCTTTGTCTTGGTTTTGTGCAACAGGCCTGATTCCTGGGTGAGCAGTGAGTCATTCTGAGTACAGACAAATGATTTTTGCCAGAAAATCAGGTACATTTTGAACAGAAAATATTTTGGTGCAAAAAAAACAAAAAAACAAAACAAAACAAAACTTAATCTGAGCAAAACAAAGTGGAATCCAACCAAGCACAGGTTCAGACAAAATCATCCTGACTGGGTGCTTTACTGTATCGTGGAAATGTTAATGTTAAAAAAGCAATGGCTTGTTTCAACATTACTTTACATTTCTAGTTAGAATTAAAGTATATTGAATTCACATGAACTTTTTTGATATTATCAAATGAATTATATATTTAGTCATTGAATGTAAAGTGCTGCTAAGGTGCACCTTATAAATAAGGTGTATGAATGAATGAATGAATGAATGAATGAATGAATAGCAGTTTGGCATCTCTGCTAGTCATATGTCATATATAGTATGTCACTCGTCTAACTAGCCAAGCTAAATCAAACAAAAACATCAACATCAAGACGAGCAATTTTCATCTATCAGTTAACAAGGTCAAAATAATTAAAAGACACTTCCTGTGGAAAAAACAATTTACCTTATTTATATGGAATATAATTCTAAACAAAAACATACTTTTTAAAAGTTTTTCTACGGACAACTGTGCACACCATCTAGACAACAATAGTGAGGAAAAAACACAGTGTTCATCCAGAGGCTCCTTCAATTTACCTTGAAATAATGTAAATTAATTGTAAATGAATTACTATTATTCCTTAAAAACAAACAAACAAAAATCTATAAAAATTTCTCTCTGGGGATAAAAAAAAAAAAAAAAAAAAAAAAAAAAAGGAAAAGTATTTTTCATTTAATTAAAATTCCCCATATTATTTTTTACCATATGGCTCCACTGCAAACATATAGTTCTTTAAAGAGGTATTGACGTGTATGCTGAATTTACTATTTAATATTGTTTCATTATAACATAACGCAATGGCTAGTGATCACTACAGTTAATGAATGTGACAAAGGTTTTTTTTATTCATGATTATAGGTCTTGTAGTATATTAAAAAAGTCTGAGAACTCAATAAACTAATGTTTCCTCCAACTCTTGGTCATTTCATTGTGTTGATGTTTTGGGTTTTATTTCCTTTTCATTTCTTTTTTGCCCAATGTTTAAATAAACTTGGTCTCAATCAATCAATCAGTTAATCAATTCTCATCTCATCTCATCTCATCTTCTGCCACTTATCTGGGGTCGGGTCGCAGGGGCAGCAGCCTAAGCAGGGAAGCCCTGACTTCCCTCTCCCCAGCCACATTTGCCAACTCTGCGGGGGGATCCCGAGGCGTTCCCTGGCCAGCTGAGAGATATAATCCGTCCAGCGCGTCCTGGGTCTTCCCCGGGGTCTCCTCCCAGAGGGACATGCCTGGAACACCTCACCAGGGAGGTCCAGGAGGCATCCTGACCAGATGCCCGAGCCACCTCAACTGGCTCCTCTCAATGCGGAGGAGCAGCAGCTCTACTCTGAGCCTCTCCCGGATGACTGAGCTCCTCACCCTATCTCGAAGGGAGAGCCCGGCCACCCTGCGGAGGAAACTCATTTCAGCCGCCTGTACACAAGCTCTTGTTCTTTCGGTCACGACCCACAGCTCATGACCATAGGTGAGGGTAGGAACGTAGATCGACAGGTAAATTGAGAGCTTCGCCTTCTGGCTCAGCTCCTTCTTCACAAAGACAGACCGGTGCAGAGTCCGCATTATTGCGGACACTGCACCAATCCATCTGTCGATCTCGCGCTCCATCCTTCCCTCACTTATGAACAAGACCCCGAGATATTTAAAATCCTCCACTTGAGGCAGGACTTGACTCCCGACCCAGAGAGGGCAATCCACTCTATTCCGGCTGAGGACCATGGTCTCAGATTTGGAGGCGCTGATTCTCATCCCAGCCGCTTCACACTCGGCCGCAAACTGCTCAAGCCAGAGCTGGAGATCACGACCAGATGAAGCCAAAAGGACCATGTCATCCACAAAAAGCAGAGACCCAATCCTGAGGCCACCGAGCCGGATCCCCTCAACACCTCGGCTTCGCCTAGAAATTCGGTCCATATAAGTTATGAACAGAATTGGTAATAAAGGGGAGCCTTGGCTGAACACACCCTTCGGTCCCCCTTCTTAAAAAGGGGACCACCACCCCAGTCTGCCAATCCAGCGGCACTGCCCCCGATGTCCACACGATGCTGCAGAGGCGTGTCAGCCAGGACAGCCCCACAGCATCCAGAGCCTTAAGGAACTCGGGGCGGATCTCATCCACCCCCGGGGCCTTGCCACCAAGGAGCTTTTTAACCACCTCAGCGACTTCAGCCCCAGAGATAGGAGAGTCCACCCCTGAGTCCACCAGCTCTGCTTCCTCATCGGAAGACATGTTGGTAGGATTGAGGAGGTCTTCGAAGTATTCCCTCCATCGGCTCACAACATCCCGAGTTGAGGTCCTGCTTAGCCTATCGGTACCCATCAGCTGCCTCCAGAGTCCCATAGGCCAAGAAGGCCCGATACGATTTCTTCTTCAGCTTAACGGCATCCCTAACTGCTGGTGTTCCAAAACGAGTTCTGGGTTTACCACCACAACAGGCACCGACAACCTTACAGCCACAGCTCCGACTGGCTGCCTCAACAATAGAGGCACGGAACACAGCCCATTCGGACTCAATGTCCCCCGCCTCACTCCGGACATGTTTGAAGCTCTGCTGAAGGTGGGAGTTGAAGCTCACTCTGACGGAGGACTCAGCCAGATGTTCCCAGCAGACCCTCACAACAAGTTTGGGCCTGCCAGATCTGACCGGCTTCCTCCCCCACCATCTGAGCCAACTCACCACCAGGTGGTGATCAGTTGACAGCTCCGCTCCCCTCTTCACCCGAGTGTCCAAGGCATGTGCCCACAGGTCCGATGACATGACTATAAAAATTGATCATCGAACTGCGGTCCAGGGAACATGCCAGATGTACATATGGACATTCTTATGTTGGAACATGGTTTTCATTATGGACAATCCATGATGAGCACAGAAGTCCAACAACAGAACACCATTTGGGTGAGGCATGGTCCCCCCCGACCATGCCTCACAATCACTCCCCTCCAGGTCTCACTGTCATTGCCCATGTGAGCATTGAAGTCCCCCAGCAGAACAATGGAGTGCCTAGAAGGAGCACCCTCCAGCACTCCCTCCAAGGACTCCAGAAAGGGTGGGTACTCTGAACTGCTGTTCGGGGCAT
Organism: Telmatherina bonti; assembly: GCF_933228915.1. Classification (NCBI taxonomy): domain Eukaryota; kingdom Metazoa; phylum Chordata; class Actinopteri; order Atheriniformes; family Telmatherinidae; genus Telmatherina; species Telmatherina bonti. The sequence goes on along the minus strand of NC_136621.1, from coordinate 18,440,303 downwards.
AAGCACAGACAACAGTCAGGACCCGTCCCCCCACCCGAAGGTGGAGGGAAACTACCCTTTCGTCCACCGGGGTAAACCCCAATGTGCAGGCACCAAGCTGGGGACTGATGAGAATGCCCACACCTGCACGGCGCCTCCCACCGTGAGCAATTCCAGAGTGGAAGAAAGTCCAGCCCTTCTCGAGGGTACTGTTAATCAATTATTATGAGTAACCATGGCAAAAGCAGTACAGAAACCTAACTAAGCTTTCAAAAGCCTAACTATAAGACTTTACTCAGCTAATGTGGCAGATGCTGGTTTGACTATAGAGCAGTTATTTAGCTAGCCCTCACCTATGTGCATGCATAAACCAGTGTCAACAGTCTTTCATACTCACCCTGCGCTGCTGAAGCTCATCCCTCCTTCTTCAGACAGGCCGGAGTCTCTCGGGGAGGCAGTGGGAGTGAGCATGCAGGATGAGACTCCAGCTTCTGTCTTACACCCCAAGCCTGAAGGGAAATTAAGCCAAGTGCCATCAGCCCTAACTGTAAACACCACTATGCACAAAAACACACACATTTTAAGATTATTTCAATTATAAAGCAAAGCTTACTGTTGAAGTCTGTGGAGGTGTGGTTTATTTCTTCATTTTGCATGTGACTCTGTGGAGGGAGTGGGGGAGACATGGTCAAATAAAATAAAGAGAGAGAGCCTGTCAGAGTAAGGCTTAGAGCACCAAAGTTATACAACCTTCGCCTAAAAGGAAGGACAAGAGGAGCGGCTGCATCACAACGCATCATTAGAAAACTGCAGCGGGACCATCTGTTGTGGGAGTATAAATGATGATGTGAAGTGTAAGAAATGCAACGGCGGGGAAACAAGTTTGACAAGGTTGATGAGCCATCCCCAGCGAAGGGTAAATGGCTGTCTATGATCACTCTGATTATGCTGTTTTGTCTTCAGCAACTACTGTTCTCATTCGAGTGCCAAGAGTTCAAGTCCTCATGGACTTTTGATGTTTGATGTTCATGTGTTCATATTTAGTCCAGACTGAACATGGAGAAGCAGACATTAGCTGTTATAGTGCCAACAACTTGACAATGAAAATCAAGCTTTCAATTTAAATCCAGGTTAAAAACATTTCTATTCTCGTGTGCCTATGTATGAAATCTGCAATGTAAGTTTCAACTAATCTTGATTATTATTATTTTTGCAGTTTATTGTGACATTTTATAGTTTTTTTTTAACACTTTCAATATTTTAAACAAGGTCATTTCCATTCTGGATTAAACTTCTGTTTTTCAAACTTATTTTTTGTTAGCTGCATTTTATACCTTGGTAGAGGTTTTTAATTCGCTTTAATTCATCTGTTACACTGTTTAACATAATTTAACCATGAAATTGAATCATATATACTTATAAAACTTGTTTGACACGCTACATTTTTTAAAATTCAGTTTTCATCCAAAATCATATCCCACCGCTTTTTCTACTAACAAATGGAATTATTTAGAAAGAAATTATTTCTTGGTTTAAATGGTATTCGTGCTTTTTAAATTAAATATAAAATGGACATTTCAGATCCTGTATTTGTATGGCAAATTAATTTGTGTGAGCTCTACATCCTGTAATATGAGATATAAAGTATAATGTGATTTTTAGGTTTAGTATCTGCCTTGTTTTCTCCAGCCTAAATATGGTCTGTGGTAACTTCCCTTAAACATAATTAATGTGTCACTTCCAACAGAGTTTATTGTTCAAGACTGAGAGAGAGTCTAAATTCATATAATTTCAAACTATTTCATTTTTCTGCGTTAACATTATCAGAGATTAAGTTCAATTCTACAATTCTCTTATGATTATCAACATCCTGCAATCAGTTTTATTCAAATTTAAAGACAATATATTTTTATGAAACCACTTTTTTTTTTTTTTTTTTACTTTGTTTAGTTCCTCTGAGATCACTTCCAAATGTCGATTTGGAACCTGAACATATTAGTGTAGTCTGCAAATAACACAATCTTTCATATATTGATACTTTGCAAATGTAATCATTCTTTATAAAAACATTTTTGGACCTAAAACTTATCTTTAATACCCCGCATGTAAATTTCTTAAGTCTAGACCATAGACTGTACATAAAAAGATGGACGGACCCTCCGTGACGTTACCCATAGGTATCTGAAGAGCTGAATTGAAGCTCGGTGGGCGGTTCTTACCATCGCCATCTTGGCAGGGGCATGCGTGTCATCTCGCCCAGAAAATACAAATATGGGCAAAGAGGTAGAGCTAAGAGGGGGCTATGAGCATCATGGTGGTTGATTGACATCTAGCAAACTCCGAGCTGCCTGTAGCTAAGAGCTTACCGAGCTAACCCGGAGATAACAGAAGCTAACCAGCTAACGGAGCTAACCGGCTAAAAACTGCAATTGTTTTACGTTCTTCTTACTTGAAGCGGGAGATTGGTATCTGTCAATCAAAAGGACACGCCCCTAAATATGCCGAATTTTGAGATTAAATTAATTTTAAACGGGCGAGTTAGAAAAAAATTCACTCCCCCCCACAGTTGTCATGAAGGTAAACCTGACCTATTAAACCAAAAATGGATTTTTGTACGAGGCTGTAAACATGTTTATTAATGCTGTGAAGTTGGTCTTTTTAACATGGGAGTCTATAGGGATTCGCTCTGTTTTGGAGCCACCCCCTAGTGGATGAAGGGGGAACTGCAGTTTTATGCATTTCCGCATAGGCTTCACTGATAACTGCCGGAGGTTGCCGCTTGGTCTAGACATATACTGATTTATTTGTAAAATTGGTCAGGAAATAACTTTTGCTACTTTTACCTTTGTCAGAAAAAAAAACTTTTTGAGAAGATAAGTTGAAAATATATTAGTGGATTTATAATAGCAGCAACCACATTTCATTGTTACCATGTTGCCATTTAAATCCAAAGTGATTTTGTTCTTGAACCCATTGACAATGTCATGAAATAAATTTTCTTCCATCACTGTTAAAAACATAGAGCTACAGTTTAGTTCATCTATCTGTTTAGCTGCTGTGCCATCTGTTGACTTTTTTTTTTACTTTCTGTACTCGCAAACGCAACCAAAGTCCCAGTGAAACTGAACACTGCACAAGCAAGACTGCCTGCTCCTTCTTACTCACTGGACAACAAGACTCACACACTGCAAAAAATTACATCCTGACTTTGGGAGCCTGTATCAGTGGAAGGACATGGGTTTGAGACATACACCTGAAAAACTAGAGCCTCTCAGTCAGGGGGCATGGCTTTAGTTAGAAACTATCTTCCCCTCTGGCCAGTAATTGTAGGTTTTTATTATGGTTTCTACTTTTTTTATTTGTACCCACCACTGGAAATTTGATGACCCAGCGATTTAAATCGACAGCACAGTTGCATATGTGTGCACTCACTGGTGGCTCCGAGTGTAGCTGCTCAGCCACAACAGCTCTCTCCTCCAAGTCATCACCATTATGCTGTGACGGTGACAGTGAGGTTCCTAATACAGGCTGAGTCTGCAACTTGGGGAGAACATCAGGCCCAGACACTCCTGACAGGTAAACAGCAAAAGCCAAACGTAAAGAGGGAAAAGAGAAGATCAAAACATATAACTAACAGAAATCCTACAAGTGTTATAGCAATGGTTTATCTGACTTAAAATAAAGTTGGTAACAACACGCAAAAAAAAAGAGGATCAAAATTTAAAACACTTAGAAAACATCAAAAGAAAAAATCATAAAAGATTGTTAGTAGCTAAAAGAGTAGCTGAAATCATTGTAACAAGGCTTATTGTAGTGACAGAGGAAGCAAACATTAGAGTCAGTCATAAAACCAGTTTCTCATAAGCACATGGACACACACACCTTTCCCATCCTGCGTCTGTTCCTGGGAGTTCTCTTCCATTGATTTTCTCTGAATCTCAGCATCTTCTAAGATTTTCTCAGTATGACCGACTTCAGTTGTGTTGGCTAACAGTGACAGTTGTCTCTCCTCAGAACCATGAGGATTATCCTCCTGGTCCCTTTCTTCATTCCCTCCCTGTTCCTCTTCATCGCTGGCTGTTTCCATTGGCGCATTGTCCTGTCGAACTGGAGACGGTGACTGCAATGACACATTGACTTTGGTAAATGTGCTGTTTAGTACAGGAGAGATTAAGTACTGTGTTTGTTCACTGAGCAGGGGTGGAAACAAATGGTGTCCAAACCCCAATTGATTGACTTAAGGTCTTCCATGTAATCATAGAATTACAGTAGCATCCAGAAAATTATATTTTATCAAAATAAATACCAGTTATCATACAGATTGAATAAAAAAACAAAAACTAAATAAAATTACAAACCCGTTCTACCTTATCTCTTCCAATCTCAAATAACACAAGCGGATAATGAATTAAATAAATGTCATTAAATTTAACAAAGACAAATAATTTTGATAAATTAAAATAATTTAAAAAATAAAAACAATCTATTCATTCATTCATTCACTCATTCATTCATTCATTCATTCATTCATTCATTCCCCCAACCACTCAATCCAATTCAGGGAAAGCCGGAGCGCATCCCAGCAGTCCCCGGGTGAAAGGCAGGGTACATCCCGGACAGCTCGCCAGTCCATCGCAGGGCAATAATAATGATATCAAGTATTAATATTTATTATTAATATTATTATTATATGCTGAGTACATTTGGATAATTAGTTTAACAATAAAAACATTAATAATAATAATTAACAATATTAAAAAAAAACATTGGAACCACATCAGCTTGTTAATATGCAAATGTTGCATTCAGCATTGTAAAACTGTAACCTCCATAGAGGTATATCCTTTTTTTTTTGTCAAAACAAAACAATCTTCAGTAAATAAAGATAAAGGGAAAACAAACAAACCTAATAAGACGGTCCTCCCACCTCAGCATGAAACACAGATTGATGCTGATTTCAAAGAAAAAAGTACTAGCATGAATGTGTTATTTAATTATATCACCATTATGGTGAACGTGTTTCTTTTTGTCATTTATTTAAAAAGTTATTATTTTTTTTAATCTCACTTCATTTAGGAAGCAGACAAAGTTTCTTGTTGTCCAGCATGTCATGACATCTGGATTTGTAATGTGAAATGGTGTTGCTGGGCACAAAAAACTAGTTGTGAAGTGCTGTTTCTGAGCCCCAAAGGTCAGGGTAGTTTTAGACCTATGTGGCTAATGAATGTCAGTGCATCACAGTGAGACAGCACATCATATTGGGTTTACACACTTTCCTTGTACTGCTTTAATAGTTGAAAAAAAAAACAACTTTTGATCCTGGCTCATCTTACATAACTTTACAGATGAGATTCTCATAATTTTCATAGTTCAGAAGCCTACATTTGATTAATTGAGGGTTATAATCACAGTTTGACAGTCATTTCACTGTATAAGACACACAGGAAAAATATCAACTAAATAACAGCTTCTGCCTCACCAACAGTCTGAGCCTGACCACCCCGATAAAACTTTTCTGATTCCGCCACTGCCTCGAAAGTAAGTTCAGCCTAATCCAAGTTGTTGAGCTGGGATCAGCTGAGGTTTTAACAACAAATTAGACCTGCTGATGTTCGTGTTACTGAAAAACCGGGATAGGCTTTCAGAAATTTACTGTAGTCAAGTTTGCACCCAAAGGGAAGAAAGAGGGGGAAGAAAGCGCTGTAATAAACGATACAAAGGGTTTAATGAAGCACAAAGTGAGAGAGATGCAGGGATGGCAACGAAAGGAGAAAAAAACTAGAGTAACGATGGCGCCTCAAAATGTAATGAACATGAACGAACACGATACTCGATTGTTTTTTGGCTGAGTCCATGCTCCGGCCTGCGTGACAGAGCGACGCTCACAGGAGCGCGGCAGCGGCACGTCTCAAGTTTAGACAGACACCGCCTACAGCGCGGCAGGCCCAGACACCCGCACCACGGACAAAGTTCCTCAGAGCTACGTCTGAGATTGTACCAAAGCCAAATGTTGAAGAAGTGACAATGAAAGCAAAAGATGCGCGAGCTTGCGCCGTGCAGAGGCGCTCTTTACGACGCGCGCGCTCTGGGAAGCCGCTCCTGCCGTCTGCTCCGTGTGTATCCCGCACCTTTTGTGCAGGAAGCCGATCTGTACACGCACATTTGTCGAAGCTTAGAGGACAAACGCAACACAAAACAGCGGAATCCCGCAGACAACTCGAAGACAGTTTTTTTTTTTAAAAAAAGAAGAAAAATAACCCAAAATATAGAAGATTCCCTCAAATACTTTTTGTAGCCTACATATAACATCGAGGTTAAACAAGACGCCGATGCCTTTCGTGCTGTTTGAAGCCCTGATGATTAATTTATCAGTAAGACATCGAGCCAGTTCTATTCACTGCGTCGTGTAGAGACGGGACGTGAAGGAAATAATAAGTTGGCACTGCTCACCTTTTTCACCGTGTTTTCGTCCTGCAGTGCGCTTTTTTCAAGTCTGTCAGCAGATGAATTCTTCGGCATCGGCTCCTCCAGCACCATCCCCCTCAGAGGAAGAGTAATGTTCCCGCAGCGGGTCCTGCGCAGCCTGCCCCTCGCCACTTCTCTTTCCATGACCACTTTGACTTTGCCACGGGTCAGTTTTTCCTCCGACAGCCGCTCCTGGCTGCTCAGATAGCTCAAAATCTCCTTCAGCCCCAGCGGCTTCATGTGGCCTCTGGTCGCGGCGGAGGAGCCCCCGCGGAAGCTCTTTTCGGACAGGCTGCGGACAGAAGCCACCAGTTTATCCCCCAGATCGGAGTTGGCGTGGTCCCCCGCTGTTCTGGCGCTCCCTCCTGCAAGTTTAACTTTAGGTTTGAGGGGCACCGTCTGCTTTTGTGCCTGTAGCTGAGACAGGCTACTGACGCTCCCCGAGTAAGTTTTGCTCTGGGTCTCAGCTCCGGACAAATCCGGCTGCTTTCCTCCGCCAGCTGCATCTGGTTTACTCGCTGTTTCCCTGCTGGTTTCACCAACGTTTTTTGCGCCTGATTCGTGGCCGAAATCGGGCGACGGACTCCCCCCTGTTCCCTGCTCCTGCTGTCCTAATCCCTTGTCTCTCGCTGCACTTGCTTTCTCCTCTTTACAGCCGCTCCCGACAGCGCAGCTCGTTGTTGCGCCACAATTGAGGCACCCGTTTCCGCTACTCGGGCTGGAAGCAGGCTTGAGCTTTTTGTTGGGTCTGCTGGCTGATGTTTGAGTATGGGGATCTGGGCTGGGCTCAGGGTCCTCCTCTCCCTCCTCCTGGTCGGTAAAGCTGTGCGCACTGTCGCCGTTGTTGTTCAGATGGTTGTGTTTGGTCCGCTCCCTCGGTGCATCCGCGCTGCTGCTGCTGCTGCCAGCGGCCGAAAACTCACTCTTTTTTCTGCTTTTCCTTTGCACCTTCGCCGCATTTCGATACGATATGGACCCCTTGTAGCTAACTTTGAGCACGGTTTGCTCATGAATGAGTTTTTCCAGTTCTGTCCTGGTTCGGTCCGGGTCTGACCCGTGTCGTCTCCGGACCATTCGACAAATCCTTTCCAGATCCGGACGGGCTTTCCTCGAGCGGAGAGAGTCGATAGTTTCCAGGATCCACTCCCGGTACTTGTTGGGCTCGGACATCTTCTCCTGTGTGTGCGGATGGGGTTTGGCCCGGGTGCGTCTCTCTGTTTTCCCCCCTCTTGTTGTTTCACAAGTGACGCTGTGTCAAAGCTGGGAAGCAAAAGTGCGATCCCCGGCTGGAGAATGAGGACGGAAGCCCGGCTGGTACGCTTGCGTTTGCTGGCCACTTTGTGCGCTTAAGGTGGACCGAAGATGGCGCCCAGGTCTCCGCACACAGACGCAAACCGGAATTTAAGGTGGAATTGTCTCTCCGCACAGAGCGGCGCAAGCTTCTTTGTTTGCGGACCCGATCTGATCAATCCGCGGTTTGCGACACACTTTACGATGTTTAGACAAATAAACTGACTCCTCTTGGTCAGGTTTATGAGCGTCACGCGGATCAGTGGAGTCGGGCCTCAACAGATGGGTGGGTGTCGGTTCGGATCCATTCCGAATCAGGGCGGGAATCACGAGTGTCTAACCTGGAGGACCCTGTAGGCTACACACCTCATTCATTCAATTCTCTTTCAACTTGCAGCTAAACTCTAAAACAGCCAGGAAACCCCCTTCCCAATAATAATAATAATAATAATAATAATAATAATAATAAATAAATAAATAAATAAAACAGCCCAAACGAGTCCAGTGGAATTTTACAAGTAAAACTTTATTGGAATGATACTCATGTTGCAAAATATTACACTTGGTGTTTTTTTTTTTATGTCACTGCTCCCGTGACTTTAGACGCTTTCGTTTGCGGCTGTGTCTCTCGTGTATGTTTGTGTGTGTGTGTGTGTGTGTGTGTGTGTGTGTGTGTGTGTGTTTGTGGCAGGGGTTAACATGGTTTACACTGGGTTCTCATTTCCCTAAAAGTGCGACAGTATGTACCAGCATTGGGCCTGCATTGAGCGGAAGTTTTTATCACTGCAAACACATCGAGGAATTACAGAATGATAATGTAGGCTAAATATAGCTAACTTCAGACATTTTTTTTGTCCGGAATGATCAACACTGAACCGGACATGAAGGAAATACAGCGATGTGAAGTCTCAACAAGTGATGTAAACAATATACGTAATGAATAGTAAATAAATCCATCTTAAGAAATAAGCCAGCCGATGACTATAAGACATGCAGCCTGTGACTCCATTTATCTGCCAATATTTCATGAACTTCAGATTCAGATATAAAATGTTGTCTTTTTCTGCAATTTCTCTCACAGAGAAGAAAGAGGTGGATACAGCTCCTTTTGAAAATAAAAAGTGAGAAATTTGGTCTTAAGTTAACATCCTTTGTAGGAGACAAAGTTTTCTCATAGAAGTCTCAGGTTTACTTTGGCGATTTAACTGAATCTGAGATAATGGATGCAGAAGCACAGCATTGATGATGAGGAGCATTGCTTGATTTAAACATGTAAGTTTGAATGGGTCTCCTAACAAACTAAACAATGTTTTTGCTGTAGAGTTTTTCTTTACCAATCACCAATTTACCTTAGACAGAGCTCAAACACTACACAGTAAAAGTAAAGATTCAGGATTTTTGGAACTTGACCCAGAAAAGGCACTAATAGTCAGTCACACTGACTATTGCACTGACTTGCAAGTTTTATTAGTTAATGACAAATCACCGAAAAGGCTTTAGTTGATACTGTGCTTCTATATTCATGTGTCTTTTAATCGAATCACCATTGTTAATGTGAGGCAACATTCAGGGAGAAGACGAACGATACATGTGACCATTATTATTTGGCAAAACTGGCCTAACTGGTGAAACTAAGCAGCCCACACTGCCAATTCTTTCATGTTGGGTCATTTAAAATATTATTCCAGGTTACAAATTATACACACAGACTTTCACACTTGCACAAATGTGCAAATTGGGAAAAGATGATCCTGTTTTTCTGTTTCTGAGCTGTTTTCGACAGCTGGGATTTGTGAGATCAAAAAGGTCCAGAATTTAAAACGATTAGAGAAAAATGTTGCCTGTTTTTGCCAAATTATCATCATTACTATGGCACATTAAATTATAGCTAAAAATAAAGGCAATTTAATGTCTAAAAAAAAAAAAGAATCATGTTAATGGTTTCATTCAAAAAATTCCCAATAAAACTTACTGTTAACTTTTTTGAGCATTGTTTAAAGATTCTGCCATCATAGCTTATAAACTAAGAAGACGCTGAGGTGCATTTGTTGTGCACTTCATATTAGTAGGGTACTGTCTGTACTGTAACACTAACCCATTAGAAACCAGCGCTATTTAACTTCCGGTGGCTTATCTCTTCCTAACTTGTTCAATGGAAAACCGGTCCTTTTAAATTCGTCACCTTCACACAAAAATCAAAACTTTACAGAAAACTGCATGTCTGAAACACACACACACACACACACAAAAAAAAAACAGTAACAAGAGTTGCTATCACATGCAAGACTGTCACATGGAGTGTGGTCCTGCTTCACAAGTGAATTGAGGGAACGGCCGGGTGATGGGGGAGGACACGACATAAAGCACACTATTCAGACTGCCGTCCGCGGCTGGCCAGAGTGCTGATGACCAGCAGTCGGCAGCACAGTGAAGGCAGTCTGCCTCACATGGTCTCTTTTAAGTCAGAGTCGAGGGCCAAACGGTTGATTCAGTGAGCAAAATCCTCTTGAGTCAAAAGCCAGCTCTGAGTTGAGAGAGGAAGTGCTTTAATGAGAACAGACTCAAGTTAAAGTCAGAAATCAAATCTACTGGAAGGGAAGAGTGGAAGACGCTAACTAAAAGTCTAATAGTCCCTTTTGTTCCTTTTAGTTCGAGCTCAAATCTGTATCAGAGATTTATTTACCTGCTGATCCTTTAGCTGTACGTAGATAAATGTCTATTAAGTGATATGTTTGAACCTGAGTTTCCATTACAATACGGTGTTTTTCACAACACCAGTAAAACTGAGATTATTCCTTTCCCTTATTCATATTCGCTTTGTTTGATAGCGTGACGTGATATCATTTGAGCCACTATTATTTATCAACATTTAAAAACAGAGTTCTGCAGAGATGCGCTAAGTCTGGCTGTGCTAACAATGTTAAGAACAATACATGGAGTTATTCCAATAAAACTAGCTGACTTTTTTGTGTTGTCTTTTTGTCATTTGTTTGTGTTTATGTCATCCTACCTTAAAGTATCCATCTATGTGATATGGAAGAGTAAGTGGTTTGAAAGAAAAATTAAAAATGTTAAACATGGTTATTTAACATAATATATGTGTGCATGTATGTTACTAGGTCCACGCTGGAGTGGATCACAACAGACTGATTTCTCAATTCTGTGGCACAAAAAAATGAATAAAATATGAATGAAATGATTACAGAAAAGGGAAGATCCTGGGTGAAAATGTAGAGAGGCAACTCTAAAGAAGTAAGGTTCCCAACACCCATAAAACACAGCCTCATTATAAAGGGATTCATAAATAAGACAGAATTATAAATAAAATAAGACAGAAATGCAACAAAAAAGGCAACACTGCTGGTAATCAGTCCACCCCCCCCACCCCACCCCCACCCCATCCCTATCACATTTTTCCAATTTTTGTAGCTGGTGCTTGTGTTTTGACTGGAGACCATACTCTTCTCCTCGCGTCTCCCACTTGACCAGCCTATCTTTGACTCTCCCTACCGCCTTCTTTCTTCTGCTCTAGCGCTCTAACCCTAGAATTCAGCAAATTCCTTGGCACATTTCTCAGTGAAAGAGACACGAATCTCCTCCTCTTCATAGTCGTCAAAGTTGCTGGTGTCGCCTGGACCTTTGAACTTTGGGACAAAGGGAGCTTCCACCTAAAAATAAATAAACACCCTGTATAAACATGAAGCCCTGCAGATGCAGAGGTACATACAAAACACATTACACCAGAGGTGTCCAGCTCCGGTCCCTAAGGGTCACAATCTTGCAGGTTTTTCACGTATCCCTGCTCCAACACACCTGACTCAAACTAATCAGTCATTGTGCAGAACTTCATTGGATCCATTTAATGAAAGCCAGGTGTGTTGGAACAAGGATACATCGAAGTCTTTGCTGCATTACATAAACGCATGCGTACCTTTTTCTGGTAGATGGCAATCCAGTCAGTTGTTGCAAACCACTTGTGTCCCTTGATGTCATTGACTCCGTTTTTAAGGTTACCATAACGTTTTGTGAGATCCACCTGTGGAAAAGAACAAATCATTTTTCTCATTCTGTCATTCAAAACAAACTAAATTACACTTCAGCATCAGAGAGCCTGGGATATCTGCTCTCACCTGTAACAGGTTCCTCAGGAGATCCTTCAGGTCTGAACTGAAGTGAGATGGGAAACGCACCTAAAGGCAAGTTAGAAGCAGTTATACCACCAAGTCCACACACGATCATCTTCGTCTGAGTTTCAGGGTTTGTTGGTTCAGCAGAGGTAAAACATATAAATACTGGTTCTAAATGCGGAAGTCTGGTGTTTGTTAGTAAGCTGAACCTCATCTACATGTCTTATCATTTAGTTTTGGGCAGAACAATAGTAGGTCATTTGAATTGTCCTCTAAACAATATTAGTTGAGTTTAATGGTAATTGTTGTTTCCTCAGTCTACATAATTTGGTCCATAATAGGCTATCTGGTGTGGTATTTGTCCATATCACTACAAGTTTTATTGTTTGCTTCTATAAAAATACCCATAAATGGAAGTATTTAACTTTTTTTTTTTTTTTATTCTTCCTGTAACTTTGTTTGATCACCCAGTTCCACTGGCAGGTAAACAGGTCATTTTGATGCTCCCATGAATAAGTCGTCCAGTGTTGTTTAGGTTGACCGTCTGACTTTTTCCCACCAAACAAACCTCAGATTATTGAAACAATCTTTGTTTCATACAAGCAGAAACTTTTTCTAATTGAGCGTTTGTCTGTCGGGGTGATTGGCTGAAACTTTGAAGCATAAAGTTGCTGATTTTGGACCAGAAGTTTATTTCCTGAACGGCCTCTGAGGCCACGGCGATATAAAACTCACTGGCTTGTGGATAAGGGGGGGTCCTTATACTAGAAGTTCATATAAGGCACCTGTATTATGATGTTTTTACCAGAACAAATTTTTATCTTTTTATTACCCCTCCCCCCATTTATAATAAACCTCTACTCAGTTTTAAGTTTAAAAAAAAGACTTGACTTTTCTAAAATTAGAGCAGAAATTATCACCTAACCCTTTCAGACTGATGGCTAATTATTAAATCTGCAATTTTTTCATTATGACCTCCTACTTCTCAGGCTGTGAAGAAACTGAAAAATGGAAATAAAGATTATTTGGAAGGTTAAACCTTCAGCTTTAATTATAAATGACTGTCTGAGGACCTGTATCATATAGATCCTATATGAGAAAATAAAGAAATTAAAAGACCGGACAGAAAAAAAACTCAGCCAATCATTTTAACCGTGACTGGATGGTGATATGTCTATCAAACTCAACAGCCATTTGGAAGTGTTTTCTGCAGGATCTCCTACTCTACCATGAATTAGTAAATTCGTCTCTTGCAAATAAGGAAGCAACATTCATGTCATTTTAGGGCTAAAAAGTCAAATCACACAGAAGTTGCATCAAGTCTGAATAAGTTAAAAAACTAAATTAAACAAAACAATATAAGAGAAGACATGGATTACTCGTTTTCTGTATGTGTGAACCTCTGACAAACAATGGAGTAAGTCTCGATAAACTCAAAATAATTGAGGACACAGAAGAGAGGTGTAGCAGGTCTGTGTTTAGTAAACGGATCATTGAAACTGACCTCACAATACAGATGTGTGCTTACATAAAAACTGAAAGGGCCATCTGGGAGAAAATTAAAATTTTTGTTGATATATAACAAAAAATGCTGAATACTATGATTCACATTCAAACTCACCTTCCCTGATACGATCTTTTCATAGATCTGAATAGGCTGATCAGCAAAGAAAGGTGGATACCCTGCCGCCATCTCATAGACCAGTACACCCAGTGCCCACCAGTCCACTGCCTTATTATATCCCTGGATTGATGGGCAGGAAGAAAAACACATTACACATTACTCAAACTAAAATTACCTTGGCCTCACTAGCTTGCATGTTCTGAGATGGTTTGTTTCAATCTTCCTCCAAATAAACAAAAACTGAATTAAACTGAATCCACTTTAAGATTTTAAAACACTTGGGCATTTGAACAAATCTTCCCAACATAATTCATTTTATTTTATGTATTTTATTTGCATTTTTAACTTTGAAGAAGAAGAATTAATTTACCCTGTTTACACAAATTCGCACAGGTGTAAGCAACAATGCTGGCTCACCTTGCTGAGGATAATCTCTGGGGCCAGATATTCTGGGGTGCCACACAGTGTCCAGGTCCGGCCCTTTACACGTTTGGCAAAGCCAAAATCTGTAACCTGACAGAAACATAGAAGAGATATCAAAAGATAAATCAACAGAGAAACTTTTCAAGGTGGTTGCTGCATTAAACCACGTGACAGTCAGAGAGGAAAGGAAGATGCAGAGCAGGATGAGAATCGGAGGTGTTATTTCACAGTTGACCACAAGAGGGTGCTGTAATCTGTGAAAATGAAGCAGAATCGAAGAGTTGCAGTTCAGGCTCACCCAATTCACCTCCACATCTGTGCTCCACCACAGAGTGGTGGTGGGGAGCCAGCTCTGCCGGTATGTGTCAGTCTATGGCAAAAACACTTCTGCTGTGGTGGGAGCTCCGATACATGCCTGCCAGTCCATCTCACCACAAACAGAGAACGATGCGGTTAACTGCATTTTCTGCCGCTCGTATAAAAAACAGTGAAGACTTACTGCAGACTGATGGATACTGAGTTTTTACAGCCGAAGACAATCCTGGGGTGAAACATAGGAGGTAATGCGCCTTCAGACAAAATCTACAATGTCACTGAATTCAACCATCAATTTTATGTTGATTATTTGAAAACCCTCATGATTGCTTCCTAAGTCAAAATCTGTCAAACATCAAAATAGATAATCAGACATATAAAGTCAAACCTGTCTCTGCTAGTTCCTGAGGCAGCAAGTATCTCCAGCACTACACATTGGAGACCCCCACAGACACCCACATCACATGTTGACATGAGAGTGCACCATGATATGTACAAGATAAGTACACAACATGTAGGGAATTATAAACACATGAAACAACAACAAAAAAGTATGAGTTTCTTTCACTGTTCCAACAAAAACATAATTTCAGAGACATTCAGACCTAAATCTTGTACTTGCCAAAGTATTCAAAGTCATCTTTATGTTTATAAATGGATTGGAGCCTAAACTTGTGTCAATGTTAGCTGAAAGGAGAACTGAACCATGTTTCTCAGAGAAAAGCTTTCAGAGTCTTTTCTTTTTGGCTTCTGCTGGATATTTTCCAGTTCTCACTACACGGATGCAACAAAAACACATGTTTGAAGAGACGTGCTTATTGACAGGTGGCCCACTTAAAACCATCATGAGATACACTGATATGTTTGAAACAACGGGCCTTTTGGGGGGCTTGTACTGCTGCCATTCAGGCTAATGGACCACCAGGCCAGAGGACAACCAGCTCTACCTGCTGAGTCACTGCCATCCCACCACAAATCTCTTGATATGCTGATATTGTCAACAGATCCATAGAATAAAAAAAAGGGGAAAAGCCACCTGTGATAAATCTACTTCACAGCTGAAAGAGGTGAACGCATGATGCTAGCGGCCGGCTAATGATCTGTTGTTGATAAAGTAGTGGCAAGACAGGCCTTAACCACTTTTAAATCTTACACAAGTAGACTGTGTAAGAATGACTCATATGTACTGGTAAAAGTGGGCATAAAAGTGATTTCAAATGCTGAGCGCAGATGTGAATGGACAGTGGCCATATTATGGGCTCGTCCCAGTGTGCTAGAACCTACCCTTTCACAAATCAGGGTGTCTCATTCAGGAACTACATGTCTTATTTGAAGTTATATACTTTACATATTTTTAAAATTCCAGTGTAAGCCTGAACCATGAAGTACGATCAGTGGCTTGCTGAGTTATCTTCAATTCAAACTGTGGACTTTCAGTGTCATGAAGCTGGCTCATTTCTTATAACTGTGTTACCATGGAAACCGAACCTGCTCCAGAGCACTTCAGTTTTTGATATGAAATCAATATGTGCAAAAGCACTGCCTTCCCGACCAATCAGTCCTCTTAGTGGGCCTGGTGAGGCTCCAAAAGCCCTTTCCCACTGCTTATTAAAAAGTTAACATTATGCTAAATATTTGTACTTATTAAAGTCCAAAATGTAAATGTTTCCTTCTTCCTCACAAAGTATATGAGTGTGCATCAAACTTGTCAAATTTTATCAGATGATGTGAATATTATTATTCACATCCATCTAATCAAGTGTTTCAATGAGTCAGGCAAATCAGTAAATAAGTGCGGCTTTTTAATTTTTTTGCCTTTCTTTTGATTTGAATATCTTTTAGATTTGATTTTAATCTATTTGAATAGCAATTACAACAGCTGGTGTTACTTCTCAAAAAGCAAACTGAACTGTTCTCACATGCCTTACAGATGTACCTGCTGCACAATCACCTTATTATTAGCAGCCAGATAATAAACTAATTCATTCATTCATACATTCATTCATTCATACAAAATGTCTAAAGAGATCATCATGGACAGTTTTCACAGTTGTAAAAGACTGAAATTAAATTAGACTGCATCAATGACAGCATTTTTATATTACAGGTCTTTTTTTTTTTTCCTTTTTTTAAAAAATAAATTCACAATGTGGCTCAGTGTGCAGCACAATATATATATATATGAATTTCTGACGTTAATTAAACCCAAAATTCTCATGTTTGTTTTAATTTTTTGTATTAAATTCCCCATCGATCTTAGAGAGAGGCTGAGCTGTACTTGTAAAGAGTTTAGTTGTTAAAAAGGTGAGATTTTTACCTTTTTTATGTGATTTTATTCTATTTGAACTACCTTTATTTGATAAATCCACAAAAGTATATCACAAGTTAGAAATCAATCAGTAAACGTATTCTTTCTTAACCAAAACCTCATAAAAGAATAATAAAAGCACACAAGGAGCTGTCATAAAATATTTTTCTAAGAGCAATGGTGTTTCTATGTTTTGGGAAAAAAAAGATTTAATTGCAGCATCTATATTAGTGGAAGATTGACAACCTAATCATTAATTACCTGTATGTAACCCTGTTGGTCTATGAGCAGGTTTTCAGGTTTCAAGTCTCTGTAGATCAGGTCCAAAGCGTGCAGATACTCAAAGGTCAAAACGATCTGAGCAGCGTAGAACCGAGCATGTGGTTCGCTGTAAACAGACACAGACAGCGGGGAACAGAGAGTAGTAAACAGAACAGTTTCCCTTTCCCAAATCTTTTATTTGCTTCTTCAAACATCTGTAAACATCACTGCATGAAGGCACCCACCTAAATCTACCAATTCGTCGTAGATGAGAGAACATCTCTCCGCCTGGTACATACTCCATCACCATGTAGAGGTAAGTGTTGTCCTGGGGAAAGGAAGAAAAATAGTAGGAAGACTCAGTGACATATGTGTGCATATGAATCCATACAGACAAGATTGGTGACTGGATGATGTGGATAAAAATCGATGAGGGACGGAAATTTTAACTCTCACTAGAACTGAATTTCATTTAAGGAGATCTTCTTTACTAATATCCACATTATAACAAAAGTTCAGGTGAATGTTAAGGAGACATCTAGAGGCACGAACTGCAACCAAGTATCTCCCATGAATTTCCAAACTACTATGTCCACAAAAGCCTGAAAAGACAACTTCATGGGAATGTCATGAACATTATATAGCATTTTTGTGACTACATAGCCCTAAATTTTACACACTGAAAACTTGCATTCCAACTAAGTGGAGTTGCTTTGTGATGCCACTAAATCTTCTCTGGGCGCAGATTAACAGTTTTATTTTAAGGAATTAACGATATGCAATCCCTGGACATCCAGGTGCATCTAAACAGCTTAACATGAGTAAGGACATAAGGTTAGTTGGTGCAGATCCATTCATTCATTCATTTTCTGAACCGCTTATTCCAATTCAGGGTTGCGGGGAAGCTGGAGCCTATCCCGGCTGGCTTTGGGCGACAGGCAGGGTACACCCTGGACAGCTCGCCAGTCCATCGCAGGGCGACCCGGAGTACCCGGAGAACCCACGCATACACGGGGAGAACATGCACACTCCACACAGAAAGGCCACTGACCAAACCCCTCCCCAGCCAAGGATCAAACCAGTGACCTTCTTGCTGTGAGGCCACAGTGCTAACCACTGTGCCACCGTGCAGCCAGTGCAGATCCAAACTCCCACCATCGACAGCTCAAACTGCAAACAGAGCTGATTTCACTGTAGAACATTGACAATGAGCTTAGCCTCATCTAAATTGATTTCAAAGAGGCTTAAGATCCACCTTTTTAGCTTAGCATTTAACCAAATTTTAATTTATTCATTTATCTATTTTAATTTTATGTTATTTAACTTCTTCTTTTTAGCACATTATCTACTGTGAGATCATTTTTATTGTTGTTGCTCTTATTTCTTCTTACTTTTTCTTACGGTTACTTAACTTTTGTTTTTAACGCCAGTGTTTTCCTTATGGAGAAAACATGATGGGAGCCCTGCCTGTTTGGTCTGAGGGCTGTTGCCATGGTGACTGCTCCTGTTTGGGTGGCACGGGTCCGTCACTGCAGCTTCACAGCTGTGGGGCGGACCCCAGCCTGCATGGGAGCTGGGTAGCTGTCTGTCCTTGTGTATGAGTGTATGGAAGACAGCCTAAGTCTGTTTTTTTTTTTTTTAAATTGTTTTTAAGTGTCTAGCTATCAACTTTTTGTGCATGACTGTTTATTTTTACCTCCGCCAAGGAGGTTATGGTTTTACGGGTGTTTATCTGTTTGTGTACAAGATAAAACGTTATGGACAGATTTTCATTACATTTTCAGGAGTTATTGGAAATGTGAAAATGAAGAACTGGCTTAATTTTTGTGGCGATCTGGATCACCGTTTGGATCCAGAAATCTTTTAAAGGATTGTTTAACACTGTGAGATCGAACCATTTTCAACATTTGTGCAAGTAACTCCAACAAAAATGGTCGGAGCACTTGGAAAAAAAAATACAGGACGAGCTTCCAACACATTGTAGAATATATTGAAGCCTGATCCAGATAAAGGAACCATTCCGGATTCTATGATCCAGAATATGACAAAAATATGGGGCCTTTGGCATTTTCATCATAGGAAGAGAAGATATTATTACAATATGGGAACAACTGCGGTCCTTGGTACAGGTTTGCGTTCTCCGAGTGCTTTTCTAGTCATGACTTGATTTTTATCTTGTAAAGCCCTCTGTGTTGCCTGTGGCATGAAAAGTCCTTAAGAGTCACTAGGTCCACTCAGTTTACATGTCAGTTATTAAAATGTATTCATGTTGTCCTAATCTATTGACTATTTGTGATCTTTGAATGAATGACAAATTTACAGATGATAATCACTACATCTGCAAGTCTCCTCTGCCCTCCAACGCATTTGCCTTTTTCAGGTTATCTGCATTTTGTACCAATAGTTTTACTGATAAAACTCTCATCAGCATAATTCCAAACAGCAACAAGCAGCAAAATAGCACTTAAATTAAGCAAAAAACCAAAAAAGTTAGCGATAGAGAAGCCAGAAATTTCCCTCACACACTGAAACAGAAGTGATTGTTGAAAATAAACAAGCCAATAGATAAACTTTCAGATTCAGTATTATTTTACAACTGTCTTATTATGGTCCATTTATACCAAATATTACTACGTTTCAGTCAGACATACTCAGCAAGGAAACTGCTCAAAGGACATAATATATAAAATACTATAACCCGTTTACAATAGTAACTGTTACTCCTTTAAAGCAAACAATTGCATTTTATCTAATATTAATATGACTTATACACCACCTTCATGTCATCTAATTACCCTTATCCTTATTATGCATGGTTGAAAATCCATAACATATTGCGCAATACATCCTGGTTTGATGCTGATCCATCTGGCCACACTTAAAAGTTATTGTTTCAAGAATATCACCACTTCCACCAGTAAGCAGTAAACGTGTGTATTCAGTGCTAAACACTCCTCCTGCCTTTGAGTGTAGTTTCCAGTTGAAAGGCACCAAAAAGGTAGACAAGTCATAACAATTTCCTGAATACAGTTGTATATTTGTTGATAGCATCTCTATCAGACTAGAAATATCCTTTGCACTTATAACAACATAATGCGGCAGAGGAGGTATCTTTGTAAAGGGGTTGTTTGATGAGTATTAATAGAGTGGTTTCTGTAACTAAAGCTCACATTTCAGCAAGTATGTTTTCACCTGTTTCCAGAAAATGACGACCACTAAAGTTCAAATGCAACTAAACTGATCCAAAATATCATCACCAGGGACCAGAGATGACTAGAATTTAACAGGTCAACAAGTCTTTGACCAAGCTGACATAAAACTGTCCTGCTTTCCATAGCTTTTTATAATTTGGTTACAATGACATCTCTGATTTTATTTAATCTTGAATCTGCATTTTATCAGGTTCAAACTGAAGCTGAACAGAAGTCCAGCTATTCTCAGCTTACGCTACAACAGCTTATAACACATTGTGACAGAAACAACAACGGCAGATTTTCTCTAACATTATAACCACAAAGACATCTTGAGTCTTTTGAAATGCCACATATATTAAGGTAATGCCAAAGTTAATCTCATGAGCCATACACATTGTATGACCAGAGCCCCTTCAAAAATCCATTGTTATCATGGATGCAACTGGGCGTAATGCCGTTTTCAGTGGATAACCTTCACAATTGTGCAAATGAAACATTAGGGCCCAATCCAATCAATCACATTGGTTCCATCTCTGCATGTTTCATTCTTGAGGATTACTTTTGGAGATCAACGAGTTGTGGTCATGTAACCATCCAAATGGCCCAAAGTGGTCCAGATGAGTGGCTAAACAAATGTAAGATATAAGTTGCTACCCAAGAAAAAGGAGCAACTTATGGGATTTAGACTAAAACCAGTTTAATAGGTTGATGCTTACTGTCAACACACAAGCAGACACAGACAGACGACTTCAAAGTTCTCGATACCTTAAATGAGTACTCTAATCGCACAAGAAAAGGGAAGCTGACAGCCTGAAGAATCCTCTTCTCGTTCAGAGTGTGCTCTATCTGCTTGAGCTTTACCACCTGGAAAGAACAAAGAGATATGAAAGAAAAAAAGCAAAAAAAAAAACCACATTATTATTTACTTCATCACATAATGAGTTGTAAAATTGAAATTCAGTATTAAAGCCTTAATATAAGTATGACTTTGTCATCTGACTGTGGCATACACATAAAATTCTGACTGCCTCTGGGTTGACACAGAGAAAGAAAACTACATATCTTTGATATGGTGTAAAGAAATTCTGCTTTTTTGTCCTTATAAATATGTGTAAAATACCATTTTCATCTCAAAAAGAGAGCTAAGGAAAAAAAAAAAAAAAAAGCTATAGTAATGATAACAAAAAAAAAAAAAATTTGGTTATCTTGTGATACTTCTTTTGGTCTTTAATAAATGGGAATGCTTATGATAATATCGAAAACTAATGACTAGCGACCAGTCCAGAAGGTACCCTGACTCTCGCCCAACGACTGCAGGGATTAGCTTCGGCTTTCCATGACCTTGAATTCGACTAAGCGGTTAAGAAAACTGAATTGACTTGGAATCAGTATGAGCTGTATTTTAGAAACTCTAATTGTATGGAGCCCCTTCATGTTTCTGGAGTCATATGAAAAGACTCCATATTTGTGTTGTGGTGTAAATGCAACCAATTTCAATGCACATTCATCACCTGCGAGGCTCTACAATCAAAACACAGAGAGTCGAGAAGGTTGCCACTTTTTCTTTTTAAAAATACGATTTCAGGTGTGACCAAAGGTTTTCTTGTAAATATATATTTGGCAACAACGACCTTTATTTATCAATGCGAAGGAGAGTTTGACCTATCCAGACAACACTTTCCACATAAATGCTTTGTCCTTCTGTATTTACTGGATTCTGACTTTGGGAGGGGAAACAGTCCCACTCATATATCTGAACTCTTTAACCACATCACAAACATTAAGTTCTGCTGTTTTGACAACTTAATAAATATTTCTTAAAATTCATTCCCTGAACTTCCCCTGACATGTTTTTTAGTAGTGAATTATTTTTCCTCAGTTCATCTAGAAACAATCTAGTGGGTCTTTCTTGAGGTCTTTCTTAGAAACAATCTAGTGGGTCTTTCTTGAGGAGCAGCCACCGTTCTGCTCGTAATTATCTTACTTGTTGTAATTTACATAAAGGCAAGCAGTCTGGGTGATGCCAGCACAAAAAGACTCTGATAAAGCTTGCACCTGCAGAATATTTGAGTTTCTACTAAACAGCTCCAGGCCCCTTCGCTGCTTTCACAAAAGACGTGAGTTTTTCATGAATGGCGTCACATAAATTATATTTCTATTTTCAATCAACTTCCAGTAAGGATCATTAACCATCACTGTCTGCAGACTAAAGCACCC
This sequence comes from Telmatherina bonti, assembly GCF_933228915.1. Taxonomy (NCBI): domain Eukaryota; kingdom Metazoa; phylum Chordata; class Actinopteri; order Atheriniformes; family Telmatherinidae; genus Telmatherina; species Telmatherina bonti. The sequence goes on along the minus strand of NC_136621.1, from coordinate 18,418,100 downwards.
ATCATACCCTCTGTGTGACCCCGATGACTCCTGGCCCACACTAACCTTCTGCTTATTGAGGATCTTCATGGCATAATGCTGTCCCGTTTCTCTGTGCTTCACCAGCATAACACGGCCAAATGAACCTGTGCCCAGGGTTTTCAACCTCTCAAACTGCTCCAGGCAAGCAGTGTTCTGAACACACGACACAAAAGTGGTTAGCACATTATTGTGAAAATAGGATGGTGGGGGTTGTGCTGAGAGAAGTGAAAATCTGTTTCCATGTTAGACTCATATTCAGTTGTCATTATATTTTTACTGATGCTGCATTATGCAGACTGTAAAAGAAAAAATCTGAATGCCATCTAGATAAAAAAGTGACACGTGATCTCTGACAACCTGTTCGCAGCGTGTAACAGAGAACTAAACACACACTTCAGAAAATTACTGTAGAATAAATTGATATTTAATACTGTAATGTAAAATGTGTAGAACATACCTGACTGAGATCTGCACGATGTCTACATAAGAAAATCAGTTTCTTTTCATAGCTCGATTAGTCATAATCAAAGGTCTCCTGTAACTGATCGATGCATAACTTTTAACAATATTAGAAGTCAGTAAAAAGTTTTTTGGAGCCATTTTAATTAGATTATAACTGAATGGTCTTTACACTCGTGTCTATGGCTGCAGTGTGGAAGGTGCTAATGTTTTGCTGCTACATCACAATAAAAATGTCGAACAGAAACTTATGCACACATTTCAACCAGAAACAAAAGATGTGTATGTAATAAGATGTAAATATACAGTCATGTAAGTAAACAATATAAAAGAAAATCTTTTTTGTCCTTACCAGGTTATAAAATTAGGTTTACAGTATCTCAGATGAGATTAATTATTACACTGTTTTCATTCATTTACCAAAGACTAAACCAAAACACAGAAGAAGTGTGTGAAAAGTGAAGTTCTGCCCGTGATTTAGTCGCTTGAAGAACCAGTGTTTACAGTGGCGGCTTGAACTAATTATTTTCTGTCACTCATTCTGCTGTTGAAGCAGTTCTCTGGTTTGTGGGTATTCCTTTAAGTCAGGGATCCTTAATCCTGGTCCTTGACAGCTGGTATTGTGCAGGTTTTCCAAGTTTCCCTGCTGGAATACACCTGACTCAGACTTGGACATGCTATGTGCATGTTGCTGTGCTTGGGATTATTGTCATCATTAAATGATCCAAATTCAGCCTAAATTTTAGCTGTTGGACAAATGGCCTCAAATTTGATTCACCAACACTTTGACTGAACCGTGTCCAGGTCCTGTGGCTGCAAAACAAGCCCAATCCTTTTCCCCAACACCACAATGATGGCATGATTAGGAAAGAAATTAGATTCAAAACAGTTTCAAATTAAATTTTCATTTCAGTTCAGCTTTACTTGTGTAGTGCCAATTCACAACTATGGCGCCTATACAGACAATCATTTTAAACCAGTTCATTATGATCTTATTTAAATATGTAATACATAATCTATCAACCCATCCACCTGTCTTTTATAATCAAGGATTGATTGTTCTGTTATAGAAAATGTCTTCCCACTAGGGGTGGGAAAATCAAATCGAATAATCTAAAATTGGGATTTCTTTTGCTTCACAATTTTAAAATTGATTTTTTGTTAAAAAAAAAAAAAAAAAAAGAAAATCGATTTTTTTTTCCAACTAAATGAAAATAGTCCATTGTAAAAATTTTTGTCATTTTTATTGTTTTTATTGATCGTTTAACTTGTCTTCTTGGACATTAGAGCAGCAGAATGATGGTCTGGCTACTGTGTTGTTTTTTTCCTCATTGAAATCAAGAAGAATGATGAGCAAAAAAAAGTTTTATACATTTATTTTGTTTTTAATCTACAAAAATCAGCAATATCAAAGAATTGTAAGAATCGCAATTTAAATCTAATTGGCACCCAAAAAATCGGAATTTAATCAAATCGGGACGAAAGAATATCGTCACAGCCCTACTTCCCATTTTAAAATAACTAAAGAATTTAAAAAGCAAAATAAAGACAACCTAACTTTCTAACAGCACTTAACTGCATCCTACATTTGTGGAACTGTGAAGAGTTTAAACATATGAGAGGAGTATCTAAATCACACATGTACACAAATGTCAGGCGATGCATGGACACACATTAAATGTTTTGCACGCACAGGAGTATTTTTTAACATAAAAATAATCGCATCTATGATGTTGAGGGTCAAAATCTATGTGCAAAATGTTTGCGCTTGTGCAGTAGGTAATGTGTTATTTACGTGTGAGGTTATTTACGTGTCCAAGTGACTGAAAGTGTAAGGATTTAAGTGCATATTTGCAAGTGTTTTGATATTTGTGTGTGGACTTTAAAAGGCATTTGCAAAATACCCAAACTTGCTTTTTTTATATGCCTGAAAATCATTTATTACACATTTTTAATTAATATTGGGAATTATGTGTTTTGCATCGAATGAGGTGAATTTGTTGATTGCTGTTTTGTTTGTCATCAAACATGGTGTTCTACATTACAGCCAAACATCACCACTAATCTGTGGAAAAGACATAGCTCGATGTGCTTTGATGCAACTTTGCGAAGCGAAGCTGCACTCCTTTGACGTTTTCTCCTGGCATCTTCCAGACAAACCATAGTTGCTCAGTTTTTTTTTCTTCAAACTGTACCATCTTGAACTTTAACATCTGTCCACTGCACAGTCTGACCTTGAGAAAAACTTCTTGAGAGGCCTATTCCGGGGAAGATTGGCAGCTGTCTGGAATGTAAATAATCCTTCTCACTGTAAAATTATGAGATCCAAATTGTTGAAAAAAGGTTTTAAAAATTGATGGACTGTCCTCTAGGACCACTAATTACGTCTTTTTTCCTTGGCATGCTGTTTTCACACCTGAATTCCCCAGACCAGCAAACTGGCAATGTTTCAACTTTTATAGGAGGTGTTCACACCTGCTTATGATCCATTATTCACATGCTTTTGATTAATTGCAATTTGTTGTAAATTCATATGAAAGTAAAAAGGTTTACTTAGTTTTTTTTTCCCACACACCATTTCGGGAGTTGGCTTAGTTATTGTTAAATGAATAATGATGTAATACATTGTGTTGTTAATCTGATGGGGATATTTACCCTCATTTTGAGCCACAATAACAACTAGAAGATTTTTTTTTCACAATATCTTAATACATGAAATTTTGAGTTGACTGGCTTGACTTTTTTATACAAATGTATAATGCAACAATTTACATAATAGCGAAGTCCTGTACTGTACAATGCAAGACTATTGTCACAGAAATAAAAAAAAAAAAATGCAATGCTGTTATCTTGCAGTAGGAATATTAAAATTCACAAAAGAAAAACTTGATTTCACTCATTTTATTGAGCAAAACTTAAATCATTTAAACAGGAAAAATGTCCATTTTTTTTGCACACTTAATTTGTTAAAATCCTTGATGTAAATGAGTAAATAACACCTGAGAGAGTTGATCCTAAATTTGATCAACATACTTTTGTGTCGGGGGGAAAGGGTTCAATAGAATGATTTTATAGTTTATCTAATTCCTTTGTAATTGAAATCCCACTGACCTGTGCAGGATTCTCCCACTTTTTGAGGAAATCCTCTTTGGCTTTAGCAAGGAACTCTTTGACTGCAAAAGAAAAACAAACAAAAAACACTCAAGTTACTCTAGAATGCATCACTACTGAATTTGAGTACAGAGAGTAAAAGAAAGAAAATTAAAATTAAAAAGAAATCACGAATACATTTTCAAGTTTAAAAAAAAAAAAAAAAAGTGAAGGTGTGAGTTCAACTAGATCCCATTTTACTATCATTTGAAGATTTATTTTTGTCTAGAATCATAGATTCCCTTTAGTGATCATTTGTGTTGACAGGCACACAATGGGGCAACCATAAAGAGTTCCAAGCAAAGTAGAGCCAGCCGGTTTCCAAATAGGCTATGCCAATTTATTATTATGCATGTTTAAGTCTTAAGGTTAACCTGAATGTTCCACACTATAACTCCCCAATGAATTTATGTCAATACCTATAAAAAAAAAAATGGATACTAAAATAATTCACTACATATTATTAGTAAATACTGTAATTCCATACATGTTTTTAAACAAGAACTGAGTCCCAATATTACCAACAGAACTGACTCCTCAGAGTGCATGAAGGGTCACGGAGCAAAACAACATAATTGATACAAATGTAAAGTCTGACCAAATACACATTTCAAATTTTCCTCTACAGACGCAGATATTCAGATGAATATGGGTCGAAACAGTTTGTGCACGTCATACACTTTTAATGTCAATCTAGTCTCCTTAATTTGGTTACTTGTCTCTTTGCAGCGCACACCGACACATAACAATAGTAGCCTATTTCTACTAAATCAACATAAGTAAGCAATATTCAGGATAAGTAAAGCACAGATATTTATCCATGCAGATTTTAATCCCTTGCTTTTTCCAGTGGGTTAACATACAAAAGTGCAATTAAATTACGACCCTGCACCTGGCATAACCACACTTTATGTGCACGATTATTGTTGCACACCAGGTGCGCAACAACTGATATTAGAGAATAAGAGATCAAACCAAACAAAAGTTACTGCAAGTTTGCAAGCAGTGCCAATTGTCATCTTCCCAAAGAGCAATAGGGACAATGTGTCCAGGAAATATCTGAAACAGCTTGTTGCGATCTTGCCAAGATATGTGTACAAGTGTAAGTGAGGATCCCAGTAGTTATTGCTGGCGCTCACAATTGTTGTTCGCTGTTTAGCACCTCACAAAACCATCTTAGCACCACGTCTTGCTTCACTATAATATCGCAAACAGTTAAGCCAAAATTAGCAGTGTTTTCTCAAATCTATACATGTGTAATACGCAGGGACCTGAATACAGCTGCGTAATTTAGGCTTCTGCGACCTTACAAGGCGTGCGTTAATTGTTTTTAAAGGATACTGACTAGATGAATGCCTCTTAACAAATAAAAAAGGCCGCTGTGTTAAACCATGTTGGTGTGAAACCAACATAGCCCGCAGTTCCACATCGGATCTGGACTTCGTGAAGTTGTTACAGAGCAGGTGCTGATCAGGGGTGATGCATTCAGGCGACGGTACCCACCGCTTTCCATCTCGCTGCCTTTTCTGGCCGTGGGCGCGTTGCCCATGATGATAACCTCACAACGGGCGATCCGTGGCTTTTTGGCCGCCCTGCAGCCTTCTCACGCTGGGTCTGATCTCGATTAAATCTGAACGGCGTTCCCTAAATCCAGCAGTACGGAGCGTTAACTCTGGGGTCTTGCTCTTAAATAGCTTGACAGCTGCTAATGCGGCGCCAAGGCGAGACAGCTTAGTAAAGCGGGTTCACTCTCCCCACGCTCACCCACAACCTGTGACCAATGCCGGACTGCAATCAGAGGTAAGCTAACGTTGACGGATCTTGCCCGTCAGGGCTTCATTGAACCTTTGAGGCCGAGCTCAGCGCACTTAGCCTGGACACGGAGGATTCAGTCTTTGCCTGTCCCTCCTTGCAGCCCCCGCCGATGGAGGCCCCCCACCCCTTCCCCCGGCTCCTCTCCTCTATCCAGTCCAAACAACGATAACAGAGACAGGGGTGCGATTTTCTCAAGTGAAATCCTCCCAGTTAACGTTACCGAGCCCAGCTTTTAAAAATTAAACCTCGGCGGGGTCCGACAATGACAGTAATTCATCCAGATCAACATCGCGTCCCCCCCCTCCCCGTAGCCTCGGAAACGAGCGAGATGACGGAACTAGAGCCGAAAGAATGTCCCGCCTACTTGGTATAACTAGAGTTGATTGACAGCGCAATTCAGGACGCGGATTGGCCACTTCCTCAAGCGACGAGTTACGTAGTAATGCAATTGGCTGCAAAGAATCCATCAAAAAGCAGCAGAACCCTGCCGCCATATACAAAAACGTCACAATTATTTCCCTCCCGACACCGTACGCGCCCACTTTTTCTGGATTCTACCATCTATTGGCGTGATACGGTCTGACCGTGGGGTTCTCGGTGAAATGCGAGGACGTCTATTGGTCTTCAGCGGCAACTGACAGTAAAGCAACGCCCCTCCATGAAAGAACAAATAAATAATGTCGACAGACCCCCGCCCACCTCCTCTCCACCACCGCCGCCAAGCGACCAATATACGTTTGGCTGAGTGACGTCAACCGCGAGCTATTTTTAGTAAAGTTGGTCAGAATTTAATGCACGCGCAGCGCGCTCTGGCAAACATGACTTCTAAACATTGTTTCAGGGATCTTGAAAAACAATTAAAAAGGTGAAATATTCCCGCAGCAGATGTTGAAAACAGTGTGCGCCGGTCGGTCTGAATGATCTCTACCATCCTCATCGCAGCACCTGGTGTACCCACCTGGAGATTCTAGCAGATGATCAAGGGCCCTTTATTATGAAGATCATCTGAGGGATCAGTTTCACATGGATTTGCGTTTGAATGTCCTGCTTTCATGATTTGAGGTAGGGTTGGCCAAAATAAAAAATAGTTAACCAAACCTTTAACTCATTTACAATTTCTAACACATTTAGTTTTGGGCTGGAACAAAATTTTCTTCTCACATTTATCTTACAATATGCAAAAATATGCATTCAAGAATATCTATTAATTTCATACAATGTTATGACACAACAAATAGGAATTACATTAGTTAAACTATAAAAATGAGTTCCTTTACAGCTGATTGGCTAATCATTGCAGAACTGTTAAAAGAGAGTAGTTGATGCTACAAATAGGTTTACCCGTGAAATGTGAATCTGCACAGGACATGAGTGCCTTGTGCTAAACAGTGCAGACGTGAGAAGCACACAGAGGTAACAGATGGATGGAAGAGGGGAGTTAGTCCCTGTGCTTGAGATGAAATGGATGAGAGCAGACAGCCTCCACCCCTCCTTTTTGTGCTGCAGTTGCCTGGCAACATAAGGCTAGAATGAAACCGGTGGAGTAATGCTGCTGCATTTTATGAATGAAACTAGAAAAAGAGAAAAGAGTCAGAAAGGGGAGGGCAGAGAGTAGGCTGATGCGGACACATACCCACGTGCTGAACCTTTCTGCTGCTGCTGTGAATTCTTTATCACAGGTCAACAGCTGGAAGATGCAGCGATAAACAGAGAGGAGCAGAAGGTCAAATAAGAAAGACTTTATTAGCAATCACTGTAACAACACTAATGCAGTGAAAATATAGCAAGTAGAGAATGAAACCGTGCCATTTCAGTTTTAAAGAAAAAATAAGCGCTGGGATCATATTATATACAGTCAACCACACAACTTGAAAATATATCATCAATTCTCCTTTAACTTCCTGTTTGGTGCATGTTACCCAATATACAAAGATGACAGTCAATGAAGCTACCTCCTGTAAATAGCCTACTGAATATGATGCCATACCTAACCAAAGATTTTTATGGGCAGGCCTCAAAGGATAAATGGACTACAGAAAATGCATACTCAAATCAGTGCATAAGCAAAACTTTCAAGTCTCAAAATGAACATTATCTAAGACAAAGCAAAACATTAAGGCAGCCCTGGCCGTACAGATCTGAGTGTGTTCTGAAGAGAGCATACAAGAGAAGAACCAAAGTTGGTAACAATTTCAGGTCCATCCCATTTTTGTGTGCCACACAGAGATGATGTCCATGATACTGCATCAGAATGTCCTGTTAATGTTCCCGTGTCAAGGAGACACACCCATGTTGTCATTCTCACATGTGTGATTTAGATGTGGGGGATTATATAGATATAAAGAGCTTTTTGTCCGTGATATGAATTCCATGACTCTTACATGCAATCCATGGAGTTGTCCGGCATCAGTCCAAGGGGTGGCATCTTTCCAGGTATACAGGATGGGGGGAGCATACAACTGATGTTGGGGGAGGGATCAACATTTTCACTGTCTTCCATCTTGTCTGCCAAGCCCTCCCAGTTGATATGAAAGCGGGTAACACGTGGGTTGGAAGCCAAGATATTCCTCTGGAGCTGCAATAATGAAAGTAATGTCAAGGAAAAGTCAGAAATAGATACTGCTAGGTGTCTTTCAAAAATATAATTGCTGTTAGTAACCAAAAGTCACCAATAACTAAATAATAATTTACTGCAAAAATGACAATTTGTCTTTTTTTTTTTTTTTTTTTTAAATTAAGCAGTCCTGTATCTTTTAAGAACACAATTTAATCAAGTCATCGTGAATCCATATATAGTCAAACCCTCTCCGATAAATAAGCTCTGGTGTTACAGATCAGCCTCGTAATTAGTTAAACTAGATTCACTTGTGTTAAAGAGTGGGTAGGTAATGTTGGGGAGCGAGCAAGATGTGAAAGTAGTACCCTGTCTTGGCTCCTCCCCCTCTGGTTTTGCTCCTTGCGTGATCCAAGGCTTTTGTCTTACCTCCGTCAAGGAAGTTATGTTTTTACCAGTGTTTATCTGTGTTAAATATAATTCAAAAAGTTATGGACCGATTTTAATAAAATTTTTGTGAGTTGTTGGAAATGTGAAAAGAAAGAACAGGTTTAAATTTTTTTTTGATGATCCAGATCACCAATTGGATCCAGGAATTTTTTAAATGCCATGGCAGAGGTTTGCACCCTGAGCTTTTCTAGTTTGCAGCTTTTTCCACCAACAATTTTCTCTTTCTCGGCTGTTTAGTGAGAGGAGGCAAATAAACCGAGTTTGGTCGGGAAATCTTTCCTGCCTTTTCTCAGCCGTGAAGGAGCTTATGAAATATAAGAAATAAACAACTAAAAAAAACAATCTATGGAAGAAGGTCCACTGGTCAGATCAGACATTGAGTGCATTCCCAGTAGCACTGTTTGGTCTGATTTGAATGAACCCTGTTACACTTTTCCTTTACGTGTGAACGTACAGATTCTGGTGCAGACCAAAAAAGTGAACTCTGGTCTGCTTGGAAACTGGTGGTGTTGGTTCACTTACAAGTGAAATGCCATCCAGTATCCCAAAGAGAGGAAGGGCTCCACTTGGACATTTCTTGCCGCAACATGACCGATATCTCATGGCATTTCCTGCTGCTCATGCTGGACAGCTTTTAGTGAAAACCATATCAGGTTTGAAGTTTAAAAAAAAAAAAAAAAAAACCAAGACTGCAGAAGTGTTGCCTCATTGATTACTTGTGGCAAACTTGCTGTTTGGGGCCCTGGTCAAACAATGACTGGAGATTCTTTTCTTTCCTGTTGATCAGTATTCATTGTGTGAAAATTTGTCTCCCAGAATACTGCTGTAACTGCATGCATTGTGTCTACTCAGCTTGGTCCACTTGAGAGAAGTGGAGCACGAAAGCAACGCAAACAAATGGTGCAAAGTTTTTCCGAAATCCAATCCAAATTCAAACAGAGCCTCCGGGACTACCCTGGTGTGAAACTGAACTTCTTGGCAGCCAATAAAAAGTATACGTCTAAGGCAAAACCAACACCTTTTATCATCCAAAGAATATCATTGCTGCAGTGAAACGTGGTGGTGATAGCATCATGTTACCAGGATTCTTTCATCAGCAGACTTAAAAACTGGTTATAATTGAAAATGATGGATTATACTAAATACAGAGATTTTTTCCAAGTAGGTTACTTCTAAAGCATAACTTGAATGGTTGAACTTGTAAAACACCAATTCAGGTTTTCCCACCTTTAGTCTACCTGGAGTTTTTTTGGTATGTGTAAAAATGCATGTTGAATCTAAGGCTTCTGAAGCAGAATCCACAGGGCCTCATTTGCCAGATTATAAATGCTAAAATGAATATATCAATACACATAGTACCATAAAGGCAAATAAAAACAAAAAACAACAAAATGAATTTATTACTAAAAGTACTTCGTAAAAATAAACACAAATAAACAACGCCCATGTTTTTTCCATCTGCATATCATTCTCTCAGGTCTTTGGTTCCAAGAGAAAAATAACTATTGACGTTTAAAACAAACAATAGCATCTACACACATATTTATCATTTTTCCTCCAGCAATCTTTTCATCACTGAAAATTAATTATACTATAATAAACCAACTCAGCTAGCTTTTGGCAATGTTGTGCATCAAAAACAGATATTGCTTTATTCCAGCCATAGAGGATCCTTACTGTTGCTCTTTTTTTCCTAGACAGAGTCAACATTTCTGTCTGTGTTTAATCTTTAGCTGCACCTGACAACTTTAATTGACAGTAATGAGCTTTACATTTGACAAGAAGTGGCTTCATAATAATTACTAGGATAAAAATGTAAAAAAAAATGTGATAACTGTTACTTTCAACTGTTATTTATCATATAGTCTCCGAATAAACCTAACATTTTGCAGTTTAATCGTATGTCTTCTGGACATGATATAAATGCCTAAGAAAACTTCTAAAGAGTGAGTAAAGAATAAAAAATAAAATAAATATTACAAGGATGGAGCCTTGTTGGTCATTATGCAAAAGATCAGCAACAAAATTGGTTTGGAAATGGTGAAATGAAGCAGTAAACAAGACAGACCAGAGCAGAATTTACTTAAAGTTTAGGTCCTTCAACGATTTCAGCTAGATATTTAATGTCTGCTATATACAAGTCTGAAGAAGAGTGATAGTGACTTTCCAAGCATCTACATGTACATCTGAGCACAATGACTACTAATATTTACAAAGAAACAACAAATTTCCTTTTAAGATTAATAAAATATTTGTTTTGATTTGATTCATATACATACCAGAAATTGACAATGTGCTTCTACTGGCATGTTAAAAACAACAACAAAAAAAACCACACACACACAAAAGGAAAACTATGATATTAACAAGTGTATATAAGAAATCTGTCATGCTTGACCTCATTCTTGATTCATTTTTTGCCTATTCTTGTATATTTAAAGAGCACTAGAGGGCAGCAAAGGACTGTTTTTACACTTTAAACATGTAGAGCCCAATCACTGAATTCTCTGTCTACTCCATCTCCAACTCTCCAACAGCACTGCTGTTAAGGCCACTGTAATCAAGAGGCCTTCCTCCACAGTTAGAAATATTGTAGTAAACCCTGAAACTCTAAGAACCTATCATTTTCTAGGAGTTAAGCTCTCTGACTCGAGCCGCATGTGGCTCTTTCATCCTTATGTTGCGGCTCTGCGTGGCTTGGGAAAATAAATTATAAGTTTCCGATTGAAGTGTATGTTATCTCCAAAACTTGTAGTAGAAGTAACTTCTTTCTTCTGACCTTGTATAATTGTGATCAGAATTCGCCTACTTCAGAGGTGTTTGACGGCACTTGACGTGTCAGCAGCTATGGTTAGTAGGCAGATTTGACAGCCGGCATGTGCGGAAAGTCCAGGCACACCAAAACTACACGATATCTGAACAAAGTATTTTATTTATGTTTGTTCATTTATTTAATTGTAGTTTTAAATTGTAAACTTACTGTGATCTCAAAATATTAAAATAAAATTACACAGATATTGCATTATTTTTCGTCGCTCAAAATATGAGTCACACTGACAGCACGCCAAATCGCTGTATGTATGTAATCGCTGTACGTATACACTGATCGAGACTTTCAACCCCAGGTAGGCTAAGTATGGAGAAATCTAAGATAAGAAAAATATCTGAAGAAAATAGAACATTTAATGATGCCTGGGCAGATTAATTTGTTTTTACCGCTGACGGGATAGGGTTACTAGTCTGCCTAATTTGTGGTGAAAAACTGGCCAACAATAAAAGGTCAAATGTCAGGAGGCATTTCCAAAATAAACACTGCTTTTGTATATCCTGAGGGAGAAGAGAAAAAAAAAAAGCAGTTTCAGAACTGATACGGAAGGCTGATCTGAGGAAAAATCAATTCAAGAAGTGGGTGAAGTCTGCGTATTCAACTACCTATGCAAGTTTTGTGGCCTCTCAGGAAATAGTCAGACATGGGAAGCCGTTCACAGATGAAGAATATATGAAAGAGTCATTAAAATTTCAAAACACGGAATTTAAAAACAAGACTGAAATTGTACAGAAAATCAAAGAGATGCCCCTCTCTGCCAAGACTGTCAAAGACAGAACCATAAAAATGGCAGATCACAAAACAGCTAATTAAAGACATCAATTCAGCCGCAGCGTACTCCATCACCTGTGATGAGACCAAAGACTAAAGTGACATTGAACAAATAGCGCTGTTCTGCCAATATATGAACTTTGATGGACCACAGGAAGATATAGTTGAGCTGATATAAAGGAGGATAAAAGGCCAGACACGGGGGAGGACATCTGTGAGGCTGTGCTTGATTGTTTAAGAGCCAAAGAATTAAAAACAACCCACCTGGTGTCAGTGGCTACTGATGGAGCACCGAGTATGACTGGAGCCCACAGGGGCTTTGTGGCGTTACTGCAGAAGTCACTGGATATAAAAGCTTCTGACGTTTCATTGCATCCTTCACCAAGAGGCACTGTGCGCTCAAACCTTTCCTTCAGAATGCACAGAGGTAATGAATGTTGTCATTCAGATTGTCAAAATAATGGTAAAAGGTTCAAATCACCGTCAGTTGCGCTCATTACTGGATGAGATGGAGAGCACGTACTCTGATCTCCTGCTGCATAACAGAGTGCGGTGGCTGTCCAGAGCAGGAGTGCTAAAACGTTTTGCTGCATGTCTGGGAGAGGTGAAAACTTTCTTGAGCAGCAAAGGGCTCACCTTTCCTGAGCTGGAGCTGCCAGAGTGGCTGGAAACACTGCATTTCATTGTGGATATGACAGCCAACCTGAATGCGCTGAATACAACTCTTCAGTGGAGAGGAAGCACAGCGCTACACATGCTGGAAGAGGTGTTAGCGTTTGAGTGCAAGCTGGTAGTGTTCGCAAGAGATTTACAGAGAAGAAAACTGTATCACTTTCCCTACCTAAGGGAGTTCAAACAAGCTCACAAGGTGATCAATTCAGAGTATTTGCAGTCTGCAATCACCACAATGTAAGCATTGTTTGGGAAATGATTCCGTGAGTTCATTGAGGAAAAAGCCACACTGTCCTTCCCCGTCACTCCCCTGACCATCGACCCCTCCCTGTTAAATGTGACAGCATTTGCAGGTGTAAGTCCACCTGATCTTGAGCTGGAGTTGGCTGACATAGCCGACAGAGATATATGGGTGTCTAGGTTTAAAAGGCTGGGAGATAAACTTGAAGATGTTTCCCGTCAGAGGGCAACTCTTGCTCAGAATCACAAATGGAGTGATATTGAGAACCTTCCAAGACCGGACAAACTCGTGTTTGAAACATGGAATGCCATCCCCGACACCCACAAAAACATGAAGCAATATGCATTTGGAGTCCTGTCGATCTTCGGATTCACATATGCATGTGAGAAGCTACTATGAACTATGTTAAAAACAAATATCGCTCACGTCTCACAGACGGCAGCTTACAGTCCTGCGTGAAGATGAAAGTGACTTCCGACGGTCCTGATTTGCAGGTGCAGAGGTTCAGGAGCAGAAGTCCCATTAACCAGGTAAAATAAATATTCAGGCAGTTAGTTTGCAAATATTTATTTTCATTGTTCAGTGAAATAGGGCTCGTTTTTCCATTGTATTTTTTAAATCAGGTCAAGGCTCCGCACACGCTCCGAAAGCCCAAAGGATGACGGCTCACGGCATTTTTGTTTGCTAGATGGATAATTTAAGTTCAGCTTTTTAATTCATTTGAAAGAGTTTGTAAGAGTTCAAAACATGTTCATTTAATAAATAAAATGTTCTGAAACATGGATTTTATTTATTTATATATATATTATATATATATATATATATATATATATCTCAATAAAGGTAACGTCTTTATTTCAAATGTCAAAAAGTGTTTGCAGCTCCCAGTGTTGCCTTTACCATGGAGACTGGGTTGAAATGGCTCTTTGAGTGTTAAAGGTTGCCAACCCCTGCATTAGGTCATGCACCTCTGTAACAGTTTATCTCGAAATTAATCATCAGTAAAAAACAAATGAGTCTATTTTATGTTATTCTATAGCTCAGCAGTTAAAGGTGTACCACTCTTTGGCTGCTGCCTCAGTCTACCTGGTCCTGTTTGGAGGGGTTGTACTGAAATTTATCTCATCTGATTCTAAGTATTTGGCAGGTTTTTTTGTTTCGTTTTCTAGCTTACACTGATGTACTCTGCAGACAATTCTATACGACTAAATCTAGGCCTGTGGAACTGAGGTGATCCTAGCTACATATTACCCCAACATGCTATTATTTATTGCAGTATTAACTTATTGCATAACTATATATTTTACTGTATATTACAACAAAACAGGAAGCCTTAATATTACAAGGAACTTCTGTTTATCAGCATAAAAGCTCAAACCTGCAGGAGACAAATATAAATCACGTTCTCAAAAATTAGGTTACAATACAACAAATATTCACTAGGTCCACATTTACTTCCTCACTAGGACTTGCACTGTACCTGTTTGCAGCGCCAAAGGACTGTGAGCAATATCTGTCTCTGCCTGAGCAGTCCCTGTTCTCTTCCCTCAGCATAACCTCATCTCCTCTGCTTCTATGTTATGATCGACTCTTAGGAGGGTTGTGGTCTTCACAATGCCATCAAACTGTACATTGTGGTGAACATCATTGTTGTATACAGAAATATAAAATGACTATTGTGAACATCAAGTACAAACTTTTGCAGCAGCGTTTTTAAGACCTACATGTGATTTTCTTCATTGTTGAACTTGTCTCACTCAATGCAGAGAGATTCGCCCCACCCATCCAGAAAACTCCTACACACGTGTGTTGTTGTTTCAGGAGACATTTTCATCAATAACTAGACATCACTGACTGCCATCACTGTAGTTTTGTTTGTGTTACCTGAGAGTAGTCTGGTTTTAAAGGTGGATTTTCCCGTAGTTCTGGGTCTGTGTATTCATTGTTGACATAGTAACCAATGCGGATGAACTCCTGTCCACGATATGTGCAGGTTATAAGGACAACAGTCACCCCTACAGCATCACTCTCTGGAATCAGGCCAGTGTTAGGAGCGTCAGCCTTGTGAAAAGTAGCAGATTAAATTATGTTAGGTTTTTTTTTTTTTTTATTTCACAGTATAATAAAACAGAACAACAAAATGTCCTCCAAGAGCTCACCTGAAACACAAACATGTGTCGGCCAGCTGGTACAGGGCCAACTAAAACAGAGTCCAGAACCTGGTCGTACTCCTCGCTCTCAGCAGAACCCACATAGATGATCTTCCACTCCAGATCTGAAAGGACAAGAGTGAGATATCTCCTAAGGTAAAAACAGTTTTTTTTTATACTTTAGAACTGCACTCAAAGACATCTTAGAGCACAGCAGATTTTTCAAAGTCCACAACACAGAGGATTTGTGAGGCAATATAATAACCAAATAAAAAAAAACTTTGAGAACAATAGAGGATTTGTTTGTTAAGATGGGTTTGTTAACTGTTTAAGGGGTTGTTCTTTTCAGTATCTATGGCATATTTTTTCATACATCATTGATTGTTTGCATGGGTGTGTGATGATTATCTGTTACCTTGTCTAGTGAGATTTTGTAGTGGACTAAGTGAAAATGAACTGTGGATAAAGTATACCAAGATAATAAGGTAAACTGATTCAGCTTTTAGGAAAGTGGATGGTTAATATCTACTATTCAGTATCAATCAGTTTGCTCATTAAAACCCAAATCAGCCACCTTTACTAACAGTAAAGATTAGAATAAACTATGAACAGTTTATGAACTTTAATTAAAAATATGAGTAAAAAGCAGTGGGTGGAACTTCAGGGTTTCGATGACAGGTTCGTAAACTAAGAGCCCACGTTTAGAGTATTCTTTGACTTTAGTAGACGTACAAACGTCTGTTTATTTTCACTACAGACCTGGTAGATTGACAGGTTTTTTTTTGTTTTTTTTAAAAAAAATCATCGTTATTTTATTTTATTTTATTTTAATCAAATAGGCCTTAACTTGGCAAACATCAGTTACGATTTTCACATTACTTTGGTTGTGGTTTCCCTCCAGCGTTTCTTCACCGTTCGCGGCAACTCAAAACCTTTATTTCTTCTCCCACAAACTTTTCGCAATCAGCCAATCATCTTCTCGGATAAGAAGACCCAGAAGACCTTTACACCAATCAATGCACGCAGGAGGCGGGTCTTTAAGCACAAACGCGCCAGCGCCAATTTTTAATAAGTCGCCAGACTAAATGTTGCTGAATAGTTAAAAGACGACCAGGAATGAATTGTAATCGAACAAACTAAGCCTTTTAGTAATAATTTGCTGTACATCAAATGCATAAATAGTGAACCTGATATAAAGACGTACAGACCTTGAATGTATTTTATTGCTAACACATACAGAGTAACATAAATGGTATCACACATAAACTAAAATAAACACTTACCTTCCGGCAAATCTTCCATGCATTCAAAGGTTATTTCGAATTGAAAAGGATTTCCAAATGGGCTCGGGTTGTCCAGCACAGCAACATTTAACACTTGTACCTTGGCCATAGCAGATTCTTACGAGATACTTAACCTTAGAAAATAAATAGCTATTCTGCCTTACGTGAACAAAGTCAGAAGTCTCACACAGTACTTAACTGTCGTTGTGTTTCATAACCTAACTCACGCGAAGTGAAGCTGCCGGGATGCACGCGTGAAAGTTGCAGCTTGATTTTAGTTCTCTGATCATACGAACATGTCCCACCCCCGTCTTGGTAAACGGAAATGCGTCACTTTTTCTTCTTCTTCTTTCCCGACAATGACATGTTTCATTAGTGCTGCCCCCTCGGGTTCGTTTGTCATACAACAGATTTCACTCGGAAGGTCTGTGAGTTGGTGAAAGATTAAAAACGCATCTTGTTGATAAAATAATAAATATTTGTCATTAATAATTTTGTCAACACGTGCCACATATATGTATTTAATTAATGACAAGTGTTTAGGCTCCACTTGCCTCTTACTTTGTTTGTTGTGAAAAGGGATCAATATGAGTAATTTTTTTAACTTTGTAAACAATAAACCATTATTAAAAGTATGGGTGAAAAAATAATTCAGTTACTTAATATCAATATTTAAATTTGTGAATTATTTGATCTGCACAGTTATCAAGAAGCACTGCGTAACATAT
The DNA here is from genome assembly GCF_933228915.1 of Telmatherina bonti. Lineage (NCBI taxonomy): Eukaryota > Metazoa > Chordata > Actinopteri > Atheriniformes > Telmatherinidae > Telmatherina > Telmatherina bonti. The sequence goes on along the minus strand of NC_136621.1, from coordinate 18,400,979 downwards.
GTCTGCCCTGTGATGGGTAAACATGTCTAAAGCACAAATTTATTCTCCAAGTGCTCATAGCATTGAAATCACAGACAAGTGAAGTGAAGCACATATGGATAATTTGATAAAGAGATCATAGGTTGCATCATGACAGGAAACATAGAAGAGGACAAAGAGGGAGCGTGATCCTTTGGCCAACTTTTTGCCAGGAAAATGTGGATCCTGGCAGTCATGTTATTGTGACAGATATCACTGATCTAAACTCTGTTACATATTTATTATTGACAGCTATTTGTTGTTGTTCTTTTTGTGAGTAGAACTAAGTCTCCAATTTGACGACAAACACTTTTCAGGAATAGTTTGAGGTATAAAATAGTTCAGCAATGCATCTCAGTCATGGTCCTCTGGGATCACTGCTCAGCATGTTTTGTTGCATGTTGAGCTCCAGCACATCTCATGCAGATTAACTGAATTATTTGATCTGCTTATCAAGTTCGGTCAAAGAGGACCACAACCAGGACTTTTTTTTACCTAGCATCTGAACTTGCTTTATTTGTTAAAATAGCTGAATGAGGACAGTTTAATCCACAAAAGCACGTGTGCAGCAGCATCATGAAAAACAAGCTTCAAAAATTTGAATAAACAACATATTCAGCTTTAATAAAAAACTTGAATTAAGCTGAAAAGAAAAGTCTAAAACGAGAGGAAAGTATTTCAGGGTCATCTGTTTATTTGACTTCTTTGAATGGATAAAATTAGCATATAAAACCTGGAATGTCTCTGGTTTTACCAGTAATGAAGAATGTCTTTGCATCTATCAATGAATTCAAACTGAGCTTTCATGTACTCCTCTCACACTAATGTTGACATCCCTTGAGAGAATACTGCTGGACCATTTTCTCCATGGCAACACAAGTAAGATTGTATTTTTTCGTTGCACAATCTGCGTCTGTGGGCCAGTACTCAATCCAGGTCTTCTCACCAAGCACGTACTGATACCTGAATTAAGTTTTAAAAAAAAAGAAAAAAAAAAGCTTAATTGTTTAAATGCTTACACTATTACAGAGGAAAGCAAACACAGCTGATAAGACAATAAACTTACGATTCACTTCTGTCATCAGTGTAAATATCTTTGGACGTTCCCATGATGAGATAGGTTTTGCCTATTTCAAAGTCTAAAGCTTTTCTGCAGTGCCGGTAACTGAGGAAAACACGACGTTTACCTTGAGGACCCACATCGGAACTTCCTGCAAATTAAATAAACAAAGGGATAGTCTAGTTGTAAACAGATAGTTGATATTAAATTAAACTGATTTGTTCATTTTTATTTTACAAATGATTATTTTTGTTTTTCTGACCATCTTTTGAGTTTGGTTTAAAAAAAAATTGTCTTTGATTGTTGAATCAGTCTGTCTTAATGACTGGAGTCATCTCTAACAATAAATTGAAACTCTATAATACAATGACAACATGAGAAGTGAGTCCCATGTTCTAAAAATGAAACACAATGTTGTAATAAATAGTAATACATTTTTTTTCAAACACATTCATATTAAGTATACATGTTTAGAAAGATTCATTGAATCCAATAACGTCCAATATTTATGTCTTCATGGAAAACATTTCTGTGACGCTCAAAATCAAAAAGGCGAAGAAATTTAAGAACAGCCTCGGAGAAAATAGGGCTTTAACAGTGAATGTCGAACGGAAATAAACCCACCTTCTTTGATGGTGTCGAGAACCTGCATTGTGTAAATATCAGTGGACAAACCGTCTGTAAACTCTTCCAGTCTCACTTTATACACTGAAGACAGAGCAGTTACAGACTGTTAGCTTACTTACAGTGACCATCTTCTATTGATACAAAAAGACAAAAAACAAACACTTACCATAATCTATTTTGACAGTTGCATGACTCTCACACATCTTTGCTGAGCGATGATCATTACTAATTTTGCCCTTCCTCTGCATACTACAGTTCTCTGGAAGCACAATGAGGACAACTTTAATCCATGCACCGTTTGCAGCGGCGTCAGAAGCACCTGTCATAAATTTAGTTGATTATTTTCACATTCGATATATAATCATATCCAAGTAGTAGTTCATAAAATGTTCAATAATTATTATTTATTTATTTTTTCATTCAGTAAGTTAATGTAAAAGCATGTTGTTTATGTAGATGGAAGTGTATAGAAGAAAGGGTAAAACATTTTCTTTTTATTCCACTGGTCCACATTGTTGCTCCGGGGATGTAGTTGATTGGTGCACTCTGGGAGTCACATGAGGCACTGTGCATGTGGTGTGTGCAAGAGACAGGTTGCATGTATGTGCCAGGAGAATGGAGATGAGTTCTTTGTTCTTGTGGGAAGCCGTGGACATTTTTATTCCCTTGGAGTTGATGCGGCCAATGAGGTACAATTTTTACTTGTTTTTCATTAACTGGTTCATTATGTGAACTTCATGTAACTGTAATGCCAATTAAGCTTTTAATTTTATGTATTTCAGTAAAAATTTACCTTTTGCTATGTCTCATGAATTCCTATTTCATTTATCATCTGTTTTACTTTAAGCTCATTGCTGTGAATGCCCCCATGGGCATTCACATTATTGAGATCCTGTTCTGCCATGTCATGTTCAGCCAGGAGATGTGTGCTACAACTTTTGTCGTTTCAAATCTTTCAGTTTTTGAGATACTTAGCGTTTTGTTAAAAAATAAATATAGCCTTGTGATTGGATGGACCCAATCACAAGGTCCAATCCAACCAAATGCGGATTGGACCTTGCAAAAATTCAGCACAGCGATTGGTTTGTTTTTGCATAATGAGCTAAAAACTGCTTCAACAGGGTTTCAGAGCTCTGCACCAGTTTGCAGTGTCCGGTTCATCAAGTTCTTGTCTTTCCTGCAAAATGTTTGGCACATTACTCCTCCTACACCTTTTGCCTCACTTGAACCATTCAAATATCAAACTGTTCAGCTCATTCAGGAGATATGTGCTACAACGTTTGGTCTTTGTAACATTTAAACGTTTCAAGTTATTCAGTTTTTTGTCAAATTTGCAAATCCTTTCCAGTGATTGGACAAAAAAGAAGTCGTCTCAGCAATTGGTCCCTTTTGTGCACAGGTTACATCCGCCCGTCCACACCTCCAGCCTCCTCTAGTTTCTTCTTTGTTAAGAAGAAAGATGGTGGACTAAGGCCCTGTATCGATTATCGGGGTTTGAATGCCATCACTGTGAAGTACAGATACTAACTCCCACTCGTGCCCAGCGCCATCAAACAGCTGCGTGAGGCCAGATACTTCACGAAACTGGATCTACGTAGTGCTTATAATCTGGTGTGCAACAGACAAGGTGATGAGTGGAAGACAGCCTTCAGCACAACCTCTGGACACTTTGAGTACTGTGTCATGCCAAATGGGCTAGTCAATGCCCCATCTGTGTTCCAGGCATTTATTAATGACATACTGCGGGGCATGTTGGCAAGGTACGTAATTGCCTATATTGATGATATACTCATCTATTCTCAATCCCTCTCCCAGCATGTTCAGCATGTGCACCAAGTCCTAAGACGGCTGATACAGCATCATCTGTACGTCAAGGCAGAAAAGTGTATCTTCCACACACAGACTGTATCATTCTTAGGATACGTCATTGGTCCCAGTGGGGTGAAAATGGAGGACAAGAAGGTCAGTGCAGTGACATCATGGCCTGTCCCAGTCACAATAAAGGATCTCCAACGCTTCCTGGGTTTTGCCAATTTCTATCGGCGTTTCATCTGGAACTTCAGCTCTGTCGCTGCCCCTCTCTCGGCTTTACTGCAAGGTAAGCCCACTAAGCTGCGCTGGACACCTGAGGCTCAAAACGCCTTTGATGCCCAGAAGGCCAAGTTCACCACAGCACCACTTCTGCAGCTCCCCGATCCAAACCAAGCTTTTGTGGTAGAGGTTGATGCTTCAGACACCGGAGTTGGTGCAGTTCTGTCGCAATGATCAGGTGAGCCAGCTCAACTCCATCCGTGTGCTTTCTTTTCCAAGAAATTGACCCAAGCCAAGAGAAACTATGACGTGGGCAACAAGGAGTTGTTGGCAGTAAAGTTGGCGCTGGAGGAGTGGAGACACTGGCTAGAGGGTTCCACCTACTCATTTACTGTGCTCACAAACCACTGCAACCTGGAGTACATTTGGGCAGCAAAACGGATGAACACGTGCCAAGCCAGGTGGACACTTCTCTTTACTCGTTTTAACTTTGTCATTTCTTACAGGCCAGGAACCAAAAACGGGAAAGCGGAGGCCCTTTCCCGCCTGCATGACAATGATACTGTGGGACAAGAAAGCACTCCCATCATTCCTCCAAACATGATGGTAGCCCCCGTAGCATGGACCTTTGATCGAGAGATACAAGTGGCACTTCGACATGAACCAGCACCAGCCTCCTGCCCATACGGAAGACAGTTTGTGCCTACAACACTCTGGGACCAGTTAATACGGTGGGCACACACATCCTTGGCTTCCGGACATCCTGGCATCCGACGTACTATCCACACACTACAAAGCCGATACTGGTGGCCCCACCTGGCCCAGGATGTCAGGAAGTATGTGATGTCATGTGCACTCTGTGCCACAACAAAGTCCCCTCGTCAGCCACCTGCAGGGAAGTTGTTGCCCTTGCCTGTACCACAATGACCTTGGTCTCATCTGGCTGTGGACTTTATCACAGACCTTCCACCTTCACAAGGGTACACGGTCATTCTTGTGGTTGTGGACAGATTTAGCAAATCATGTCGTTTGATCCCATTTCCTGCCCTTCCAACAGCTCTCCAGGTTGCAGAAGCTCTCTTTCATTCGGTCTTCTGGTGTATAGCCTACCTGAGGACATTGTGTCAGACCGAGGGCCTCAGTTCATCTCTAAAGTGTGGAAAGCCTTCCTTGGCAAGCTCAGAGTGACGGCCAGCCTCACATCAGGCTATCATCCAGAGGCTAATGGGCAGGCAGAGCGCACCATTCAGGAACTGGGAAGGTTTCTCCTCCGGACACACTGCCACAACCGTCAGCATGACTGGGCAGAATTCTTACCTTGGACTGAGTATACGCAAAATTCACTACGCAACGCTTCCACTAAACTCTCCTCTTTTCAGTGTGTACTTGGATATCAGCCTTCCCTCGGTCCTTGGAACACCATGGCCACTGGTGTACAGGCGGTTGATGACTGGTTCAAGAAAGCAGAACGAGTCTGGGCAGAAACGCACGTGCGCAGGGCCGTACGCACACAGCAGATGGCAGCTGATCGCCGCCACCGGGACACTCCTAATTATCAGCCTGGGGATAGGGTGTGGTTGTCCACCAGGGATCTTCGCCTCTGTCTGCCTTGCAGGAAACTGAGCCCGCGGTTCATAGGACCCCTCAATATTCTCCGGAGGGTTAATGAAGTCTCAGAGACTTTGCAACTGCCCTCACAATACAGGATCTCACCTATCTTTCACGTATCTCTCCTCAGGCCAGTGGTTCCTGGCCCATTAGCTGATGTAGTACCTCCGGAGACCCCTCCGCCGGCCCTGGACATCGATGGGTCTCCTGCCAACCTCGTTTGGGAAATTCTGTATTCCAGGCGCCGGCAGGGTATCCAGTATCTAGTGGACTGGGAAGGCTATGGCCCAGAGGAGAGGAGCTGGGTACCCAGGGAGGATGTCCTGGACCACAGCCTTTTAGCGGAATTCCACTGCGCTCACCCGGACAAGCCAGCTCCGCGGCCTCGGTGCCGTCCTCCTGGCCGGCAACAGGGCTCCCCAGGAGGTGTGCCTAAAGGGGGGGGGGGGGTACTTTTACGTCCTCTCCTCCTTCCCTCAAACGCTCCACATCACCATCCGACTAATCACCAGTCTGCAGCCTGATACCAAACACCTGTGCACCGGCTCATCATTCTCACCTGTTCACAGCCCTATATCACAGCCAGCCAGCTCTCACTCAGTGTGGTCTCGCTGATCTGACTGCAGTCCTCACTGCATACCAGCCAGCATGTGCCACAGATCCTCGTCGCTCTTCTTTTTGTGAATAAACTGTCCCTACTCGCACCTGCATCCTCCTTCTGCGTGCTCTCTGACAATACAGCATGAGGCAAGAACAGCTTTAACGTGTGATTAAAAAAAAGCAGCAGCAATAATCAGTTAATGTGTGAATGCAACAATAACTCAATGTGCCCAGCCCTAATAAATTAATTTTCTTCACCACTTATTCCAGTTCAGGATTACAAGGAAACTGGGATCAATCGCAGCAATTAGCAGACATGAGGCAGGGTGCACCCCTAATGTATATCTAACCCAGAGAAACCAACATGACATATTTGACACATACAGTTTCTGAGACATCTTGCATTACTTTATGGTAAAAACTTTGCTAAAAATCCGAATTCTGGCTTAACACATGCTGATACATGGTAAATATCTCCCCCAATAATTTTAAATATTTTTCTTATGTTTTGTTAAAGGGGCAATTGCATGCATGCATACACACATACATACATATGTACGTACGTATGGACGGACAGATGCAAGGCAGTGTGGTGGTTAGCATTACATCCTTTTTAGTGACAGTTTCAGTGATTCTTTTGTAGATTTACGGCTGTGTAGGTTTTAGGTACAGCCAAGTTTTATCTGTCAGATGGTCTCATGTTCGACTCTACAATACTTTAGTGCACAGAGGAGTTCATGCTTGACTTAATGATTGCAAAGGGTTTAGATTCTGTAGTCAACCCACATAATCAATTCTCCATCACTGTGTTTGACAGATTACATCAAATGTTTCTTCTTGGTTTCTCCTGAACACACTGGTTATGGTCAAACATCCACTTTGTTCTCATCTCTCCCTCGAAGTTGCTTTCAAAAGCCTGCCGGTTTGTTCCAATGCAACCTTTCAAACTTAAGACATGCTGTCTTGTTCATTTTAGAGGTGTTTTCTTTTTTTTCAGACTTTGTCTAATTAGACTGTCTTGGACTCCAGCATCAGTAGATTCTGAGTTCTGGCTCTTGGGATTTAATTTTTTCAATTTCTCTGAAGATTGCACACGTTCGTCTCTCGGGCGTTTACTTATGCAAAGTGATTTTACACTAATGAAAAAACTTTCTCACTGTATAATAATTAACTCCCAATTGTTTTGGAAAGGGTCTCATAACCCTCCCCAGACTGATGGGCAGCTGATTCCTTGCCAATTTCTTTCCTTCTCCTCATTGTATAAACGCAAACCTGAACACTCCAGCCCAGCAAACTGCCAAAAACATCTGCTTTTCAGGTACTCACACATGCTGAGGATTAATAGGACATTTGATAAACAGCAACTGGTTCTACTTATCATTTTAATTCCCACGGATGCTGTAAGGATGTACATTGATTTTTATGCACACTACGTCTGCAGCTTGACTTAGTTATTGTTAAATAGATAATGACAGAAAAACAGATAATCTGTTTACCTTCTGCACATGTGCATTCATCATTTCTGCAAAGGCGCAGTAGCTGTCCAGCTCTCCTCTCTGGGTGGTAGAATTTCACACACTGAGTCCCTGTATTGTAAGATAAAGATATTTTATCCACATGCAGGATTTTAGAACACCAGCTCGTTATATTTGACGGCGTTGGGATCTTTCAAGCTCAAATGTTGACCAGCATATTGTCAAATATGTATATTTGTGTAGCAGAAGTAGTCATCTTTGGAACTCACGGTTATTAAATGGATGATTGTTGTATTCATAGATGGACACAGCTGCTGGTTGTAAGATACCCACTTTCAGCTTCTGCGTGAGCCTAAAAGTAATCTCCTCTGGTTGTGTGTGTGAAACCTGTGAACAAAGAAAGATAAAGACCTATACATGAAGAACAAACAAGACAGACCAAAAAAAAGTCTTGAGTGGAGAAATGCTGATGTATTGTTACCTTGTCCAGGAAAATGATGAGTGAGCCTCCTTCTGAATCACTACTGTTCTCCTCATATTTTGCAATGGTGCGGGCACGTCCTTTAGACAACTACACAGGCATGTACATGCAAATATGTAAATTTATAATGTTCATATTCGATCCCAACAAAAAAACTTGTTTAATTGGCAAAAGACAGAGATGTCTGAGAACTCTGAGTTTATGTACATATGAGTCTTACCAAGTTAAGGTCCTTTGTATTAACAGTGAAGCCAGTCAGCAAGCCAATTTCTAAGACTGACATGGTTCCATCACGATGCTTGTCTTTATATCTGTACAGATATTATTATTATTATTATTATTATTATTATTATTATTGTTACTACTACTACTACTACTACTACTACTACTACTACTACTACTACTACTACCAACAACAACAACAACAAAAACAACAATAATAAAGGATGGAAACAGTAAGTAAAAAATCCCCTGTGAAAGATGATGCTCAGTTGAAGTTACAACTAATACCAAGTCTCACAAGCTGAGGGCAAGTGTTGTCCTCAGCTTGTGAGTTTGTGTTTCAGGCAAAACAAAAAACAAAACAAAACAAAAGTAAAGTAAACTAAAGTAAACTTTTCACTCCCCTCTCAATATTAGAAATGCAGTGACAAAAAACAAAACAAAACCAACAAACAAAAAAAAACAACAAATACCCCCATTACTTCAAGATGATTTAGCAGTTTCAACTACTATTCTTGATGGACTTTTAACAGATCATAAATACGACGCTTAAAGCACATTTTAAGTTGTGACAACATGACACACAAATAGAAACCTCCTGGAAGTCTAATCTAAATTCAGGACTACATCCTGTTGACATAAACGTCAAGCATTCATGAAGTGGAAGTAGAAATGTAAGCTTAGACTTATTTTTTTAAGTACTTACTCAAGGATTCAAATAAAAGTGCTGACATTGACATATTGTTAAAAACTCTGCGTAAATAAAGTTGGTCTTTATATAAAAAAGTGGTCACAATCATGAAACAAGAACAAAAAGTCAGAGGTATGAATAGAAAACCTTAATCAAATGTCAATATCTTGTTTTTTAATTGTACTTACAAAACTTCGATTTTCATTTTGTATATCTTCTCATCTTCACCTATCTTCTCTGGGGAGACACAACAAAAGAGGATTTTACAGTTGCATTTAATAGAAAATTAGATGTATACACAAACCTTAAAACAGAAAAAATGAGCAGACAAACCTGGGAGGAGCTCCACAGACAAGTTGAACTTCTGGCAATCGTGGTTTTCTTTAGGTAAAACGTAATACATGGACACCATCTGTCATAGTAAATGCAGACATTTTTAATTTAGCAAAATCTTTAAACGGCAAATGCAACTATTAAAGCTTGGCCTCTTCAGAGGTTTGCAATAGTTGTAAAGAGGATAACAATTTTTTTTCTTACTGTCAGTGTTGCTTCTCCTGGACCTGTGGCAGTTACTTTCACATCCTGATTTATATTATTGATCTGTGGGGTTAAAAGTGTATGAACTCAGATCGATGGAGTAAACATGTATAAGCAGTAATCCTCCAGTGAAAGTATTTGATGTGAATGAAGGTTTGTCTCCTCACTTTGGATGTTCTTGTAGCAAAGTGGTTTTTCCTGTTAAAGTTGTACTTCTCAGGTTTTGACTTGCCCGGCAACAAGATGTCCACATTCAGATTATAATCTGGTTCATTGTTACTCGTCCAGTATTCTGCCACAGCCTGGTACACTGTTATGGTGGCCTGCACAGGGACAAAAATAATTCATATAAACACACTGCAACCTACCAATGCAGACACAGCAAGAGAGATCTGTTTTACCTGAATTGATCCATAGCTTCCACTATCTCTCTGTTGTCTGTTGAACCACCTGACAACAGGTTCAGCTTCTCGAAAGGCCTTTAATAACAGAGGACAGAGACCAATACACTGTTTTGAGATGTATGTGGGTGCACTGGATTTTATTTTCTTCTGTTCTTTTTCTTTATGTCAGTATCAAATATAAATCTAATTATAATTTATTTCTGCATGTATCAAGATCTCTGCATCCAAAACAAATTCTGTGTTTCTTAACACATAATTCAGAATAATAGCTGTGCACAAGAACAACATCATGTCTGCACTAACACATATTAGTCTGCATGAGAACGATGACAGTATTCAGGCAAGTAAGTGCACTGAGAAAGTGTCAATTGGTGACCTTGAACTTGACCAAAGCCAGAAGAGCATATGCTGTGGCCTCCAGCGTGTAAACACGACCCCTCGGAACAGGCCAGTGGGATAAATCTGAGGAAAATAAGGACACATTTATGAACAATACCTGAAGTAACACGGCACCTAAAGCCTTCTTCCTCTGTCTCTCTGCTTAACTAAAGCTTCAGATGATGCAAAATTAGCTGTACCTTGGAAGCAGGATGGTTATTGCTTTATGCTTTGCTATCCATATCAAATATCATCTTTGATGATGAAGTTGCCTCAACTGAAGAAACAAATTTGCTCCACTGGCTTGTTGTTTAATTTAGTGTTTACCAAAAAGAAAATCTGACTTCCAATTAAATGTTTACAGTTTGAAAGTCAAAATTTTGTATTTCTAATTAGTCGCTGAATGCACCTTTCATACAACACTGAACACTGGCCACTGCCATCATGAAACAGATCAGTGAAATGATGTCCATATATACAACAGTTCCCATTGTTACTTGCTAAAAGCTTAAACTTAACACCACGGCATAAAGCAAGGGTACTCAGTTTGGTTCTACAAGGTCTGCAGTCAAGCAGGTTTTCATGTACCCTTGCTCTAACACAGGACCGAATTGAATAGCCCTGGCATTGGGGCTTACTGGTGAATAACAGACAGCTGGACCATGGGCAGCCTAACTGTTGATAAAAGACATGCAAGCATTTTAAAATAAAATTGACAGCGTGTGGTCTGAGTGCTAAGGCTACATGCCATCATCTGACTGCACCTGGGGAAGAAAAGCTGTGAAGGATCTCCTTGTTCAACTTGTTTTCATTAGCCAGAGCGTATGATGTCAAGGCAACTGCATAAGGGTTGACTAAGGTTGGCAGACGTTTCTCCAGGTAGGCCACTGCTTTGTCTACGCTCCATGGGAGACTCTGGATAAAGTGAAAAGATAGCAGTTGGAGGGTTGGAATAATGGGATACAACCAATGTGGCATGTCTTAACATGTAGTGAGCGGCACACAGTTTCACTCAGATTTTCATTATAGATTGACCATGTCAGTAATACTTATACCTGAAAGAAACAGATCAATACATGCAGGTATTAATGTTGTCCACTGATTACAACAAACTAGCGGATGGATAATTACCAACAGATTTTGTAGTATTCAATGCTGAGACCTCAACAGATATGTTGCTTTTCTTATGCCGATTGTGAATGTGACGCACACAAAACATGTGGTCCCAATTTTTGTTTTGGGTTTTTCCCACTGTATGGGATAACAATATGTGTTCCAGTTTGGGTTTAGGATTTATCAGGGGTTTAGTGAATCCCATGTCAGTCCCTGTGGATTTGGGGTTATTTAGGTCGTAGTACCAATTTACGCCAGTAGTCTCTCCACCTCTCCGCTCGCCGAAACTCGGCTTTCTGGCTGTTTTTTTTGTCACTCCGTGATCAAGAGTCAATACAGCAACAGCGTGATGATGTCCTGTCTGCTCATTTAACCTTTTTTTTCCCTCAGGTTAGTACTTTATATTTATGTGAAAAAGAAGTAAGATGAAGCTATGTAGTAGCTGAGTGTATTGTTTGATGCCTGATGTGACGGTTTAAGTTGTATTTTTAATTTTGTTTTCCTGCAACGTGGTGAGGCCAGCACTGTCGGATTGTATTATCATGGCGGCCTCGTGGCAGTTCAGAATGTGTTTGGGATTTAGTCATAAGCTCCTACAACTAAGATTGAACTGCTCCTGGAAATATTTTGTTATGATTACTTTTGTGCATGTTCAGAGGTGTGTTAAATGTGTAAATAAATCAAGCATTTGTACTTGGAGACAAACTTTGTAAACCTGGACTTCAGCAATTTGCAGTGCTGAATGGAAAAACGGTTGATTGTTGCTGTTTACTGGAGAACATTGTAAATGCATTTATTTAAATATGTTAAAAATGTTAAATAAATGACTCAGTGATAAAGAGTCAATGCAGCAACAGCGTGACGATGTCCTGTCTGCTCATTTAACCTTTTTTTTCCCAGAAACTGCTGTATGGTTGCGTGCTCGGGACCTGGAACATGAACCATCACTGAGACACAGCTATAGAGTGAGTGAATAGAATAAGAAATGTGAACAATTGCAAAAGGTTTCTCACATTCAGAGTAGTAGTACATATCCTGCGCGACTCCTGCATGGCAATAAGGCAAAAGGCCGTCAGGGAGACATCTGAATCAGGGCCATCAACATCACCCTATGCAAGCGCACACACATACGGGTGGTATGCTCACTGGTTTGCACAGCATAAAATTCTTCATTTCACATTAAAATTAAGTTTTATAGTAAAGAAATGCACACAATCATCTCCAAATGGGATACTGCTCCAACTTCTCTAAACAAGCCGTCAGGTTGTTGCGTGTTAACAATCAGAAACTTCACGGCTTCACAGATGTGTTTGTCTTGTACTCCCACCAGATTATAAGCCATGGCAAAAACCTTGACAACATATGCCGTTAGCCTAGTGGAGAAGATGCAGACGTTGTGTTAATCAAAAACTTTGCAGACACATGGACAGATTGTAAATGGGTGGAGGTTTAAATGTTGACACAAAGACAGTATTGCTACCAGGACTCACCAGGTACTGCTTTGTTGATCAGGATACCCAGCAAAAGACCCATCCTTTTTACGGTAGGCAAGTTGGTTGCGATATCCTAAACAAAAACAAAATATCAACCCTTTTAATTAACTGCTGTAAACGCTTATCCAATGGCAGCTAGTGTGAGGGGTGCTTTTAAATCAGGGGATCAGATACCATTTCTTACCAACGTAGCTTTTCTGATATTACTTCTCCCAAAGGCAGAGAGCCGTGTAACCCTTGATCATACACAGCAATATATTTGTCTGTTGGTTTATGTTCAGCTCATTTAGTGCAATCAGCTCGTCAGCAGTAGGATAATAACAACTAACAACAACAGCTACTATTTATCTGATGTGTTGTGGTTGTGTTGCACTGACTTTGCCTTGTATTTGACACTATAAATTTACATGTCAATAAATGGAGTAGGGCTGCAACGATTACTCGGGTAACTCGAGTACAAAAATTGATCGAGGCAAATTGTCTGCCTCGGTGTCGTTTAATTAATATCACGTGGTAATATATTTTAATTTATGCATCCTCTCAGACCACTGCGCTGTTTGGAGGGACTACATCACTGTAATTTCAGTAATCATATAAAATATTTAAACATTTATAAAATACATAACAACAGAATCTGTTGCCTGCGTTATGTCTGTACAGTATGACTGTTTCACCCGGACTGATGACGGACGTGTCAAACAGCAGCGGCGAGCGGTTTGCTTTTCTCTGAAGGTTCTCGTTGCTTTGGTCTCTAATGGCAGAAAATGAAGAAGAGGGGAGGAAAAGACCGAAAACATTGCAAGTGTGGGACCATTTCACACTGAAAAGGGCAGAAAACGTAGTGCAGTACAACCCCCCCCCCCCCCCACACACACACACACACACACATTGAGCGCGTGCACAAACACGTTGGCACGTGAGTGACCTTTTCATTAAGGAGAATTTGGATATAATGTGCATCACGGAAACTTGGCAGCGAGAAAATGAGTACTTTCATCTAAAGGAGCTGTGCCCCCCGGATTGCTCCGTGTTTGGGACGCCTCGGCTCGCGCGCCGTGGAGGAGGACTTGCTTTTGTCTACAGGGACTCCTTTTGCTGCAGTCTGATGGACACGAACGCATACGACTCCTTTGAGCTTCAGATGTGTAAGGTTGGAAACACACACTCTTTTTATTGTGTTTTAGTATACCGTCCTCCTGGTCCTGCTCGTCCATTTCTAGATGAGTTCAGTGACTTCTTATCATCTGTCATGAAATTGGAAAGCGTTTTAATTCTTGGGGACTTCAATCTCCACGTTGATAACCCATCGTGTCCAATGGCGTCTGAACTGTTAGCACTTATGGACATGTTTAATTTTACATAGCACATTTCTGGACCTACACATCAAAAAGGCCATTCGTTAGATTTGGTTTTTTCTTATGGATTAAAGATTGATGAACTAAGTATTGAGGATTTTCAAATAAGTGACCACTGCTGTATCCTTTTTAACCTGTCTTTTTCATTGGTGCCAAATGACTCTAATGTAAACATCCAGAGACGCGTTCTTAATGAAGCAGCCATTAGTCATTTCTCTGCTTCTTTTGATTTTTCTTCATTTGCAATGTGTGACGATGTGGAAACTTATGTGACAAATTTCAATAGTCACTGCTTAACTGTTTTGGACACTGTTGCCCCCTCTAAAAGCACTCTTGTGCATAAAAAGCCCTGTCCATGGATGAGTGAGGCTATTTGTAACTTTAAAAGAAGCTGTCGGAAAGTGGAGCGTTTGTGGAAAGCCACAAAATTAGAGGTGCATAGACTCAATCTTAAAGAAATGATGTCGGAGCTAAATGAAATGATAAAAGTAGCTCGGTCAACTTACTTCTCAAATCTAGTGTCATGTAATAAGAAAAACCCTAAAGTCCTGTTTGATACTATTGAAAACCTTCTTGTGCCTTCATCTCCACATGTTCCAGTGTATACACAGGAGGATTGCAATAATTTTTTAAACTTCTTTGTGTCCAAAGTGAAAGACATTAGGGCCAGCATCAGTCCTTCTTTAAATAACTTATGCCCTGTGTCAAATAGTGTTCAGATATGGTCCTCGTTCACTCCTGTCAGCCTGCAGAATGTGAAGGCTTTAGTGGACAAGATGAAACCTTCCTCAAGTCTGGCAGACATTCTACCGACATCTTTGTTTGTGAAGGTTTTTGATGTAGTTGGTCCTTGGGTTGTTAAATTGATCAATCTTTCATTGGAATCTGGCTCAGTCCCCAGCTACTTCAAACATGCAGTGGTAAATCCCATCCTTAAAAAAACAAATCTAGATCCTGCGGAACCAAGAAATTATAGGCCCATATCAAAACTTCCTTTCCTTTCTAAGATCTTAGAGAAAGTAGTGGCTGAACAGCTAACTACATTTTTGGAAGAAAATGATTTTTACGACAAATTTCAGTCAGGTTTCCGCAAAAAGCACTCTACTGAAACTGCCTTATTGAGAGTTTCAAATGATGTGATGATGGCCGCTGACTCTGGTCGCTACACAGTTTTGGTTTTACTAGATTTAACGTCTGCCTTTGACACAGTAGACCATGACTTATTGATTGATCGACTTAAATCAGAGATGGGTTTTTCTGGGACTGTTCTTCAGTGGTTCTCCTCATACATAAAAGGTAGAACCTTTAATGTTGCGGTAAACAATATAATGTCTCATGTGTCTAAACTGTCGTGTGGAGTGGCCCAAGGTTCTGTCCTGGGACCTGTTTTGTTTCTTTTGTACTTATTGCCTCTTGGCCGACTTATTTGTGGTTTTGAAAATGTATCTTATCACTTTTACGCTGATGATATTCAGTTGTACTGTTCCTTCAATGATTCAGAGTTTTATTTTTTATCTATGTTGTTAGAATGTGTGTCCTGCATTAAAAACTGGCTCTCCTCAAATTACCTTCAGATAAATTCTAACAAAACAGAAACTCTGATCATTGCCCCTGATAAAAAGATACCTATGATCAAAAACTATCTTGGTGCTCTGGGATCGTCTGTGAAAACCAGTCTCAGAAACCTTGGGGTTGTGTTTGATCAGGCCATGTCTTTGGAGAGTCACACCCGACAACTGACCAAAAACAGTTTCTATCATCTAAGAAACATCTCTAAAGTAAGGAGGTTGTTGTCAAAATCAGATCTTGAAATGATCGTCCATGCTTTCATCTCGAGTCGCATTGATTACTGTAACTCTGTTTTCACTTACATAAATAAGACGACTCTAAATAAGCTTCAAATTGTGCAGAACTCTGCTGCCAGACTTTTGACAGGTGCAGCCAGAACAGCCCACATCACCCCTGTTTTGACACGTCTTCATTGGCTTCCTGTTAAATTTCGCATAGATTTTAAAATTTTAGTGTTGACCTTTCAGGCGTTACATGGTCAGGCCCCTCAGTATATCACCGACTTACTATGTCCATACTCCTCTGGACGCTCTCTTCGGTCTTCTGGCCAGAACCTCCTGAAGGTTCCAAAAACTCGTTTTAAAACTCGTGGTGACCTGTCTTTCCAGTCTGTTGCTCCCAGACTCTGGAATGAGCTGCCTCTGTCCCTTCGTGTGCTTGACTCTGTGGACTCTTTTAAAATGCAGCTAAAGACTCTACTGTTTAGAAGAGCTTTTTGTTGATTCTTGGATGATTTTAATTTTTGCTGATTGTTGCTGATTGTGTTATTGTACCCATTTTTATGTACAGCACTTTGTGATTTTTATCTGTGAAAAGCGCTTTATAAATAAACTTTACTTACTTACTTACTTACATTTTAAAATATGATACTTTTAAAACATTTTAAAAGTATCATGTTTTAAAAACATTTTCCTCATGCATTAGGTAGTAACAACACATGCAGCAGCTTCACAAATATACATTTATAGGTTTACTTTGGTTGAGTTTCTAGTATTTATTTTACAAATGATAATAAAAAAAATCGTTAGAGTACTCGATTACTCGAAGAAATAATCGACAGAGTACCTGATTACAAAAATACTCGATAGTTGCAGTTCTAAAATGGAGTAACTGTTAGTTTCCTCAGACCAAGATCTTCAGCACCCACTGGTGTAGTTTGCAGCTGAGTGTGAATCATTTGGGACAATTCATTCATTCATTTTCTGAACCGCTTAATCCAATTCAGGGTCGCAGGGAAGCTGGAGCCTATCCCAGCTGGCTTTGGGCGACAGGCAGGGTACACCCTGGACAGCTCGCCAGTCCATCGCAGGGCCACACAGAGACAAACAACCATTCACGCTCACTCCTATGGGCAATTTAGAGTGACCAATTAACCTATCATGCATGTCTTTGGACAGTGGGAGGAAGCTGGAGTACCCAGAGAGAACCCACACATACACAGGGAGAACATGCAAACTCCACACAGAAAGGCCACTGACCAAACCCCTAGCCATCCAAAGATTGAACCAGTGACCTTCTTGCTGTGCGGCCACAGTGCTAACCACTGTTCCACTGTGCAGCATTTGGGACAATGAGTAAGATAACCTAAGTCTGAAGCCATACTTCTCCATGAGCAAAGAGTGGCATACTCCTTATAGGTTGGGAATGAGTATTCGCCTCAGGCAGTGCAGTTTGAGTGTGTGGGATCTTGTTTGCGAGCTATTGTAGGATTGCATGTGAAATGGACCAGCAAACTGATAGATAATTTAAATAGTCTTCTGTGTATACATACATACATATATATATATATATATATATATATATATATATATATATATATATATATATATATATATATATATATACATATACATGCATATAAATGCACTGATGTGACCCACCGGTGGTTATGTGTTGAAGAGCTTCATAACGTCTCTCAATGCCTACAGTTTCCCATTGGTTGGTCACGTCCAAATAACTGGCTGCAATAACAGGTAGGGCCATGTGGATCATGTTCTCCTCTCCACAGCCGGAAGGCTGGTAGATCAGACTTCTCATTGATTCCCCATTTATAGTGTTTTTCAGGACCGCTTCAGGCTTTCGCCCTGTGAACATTCCAGCATAAAAATCTGATATTATGAAAAACGGAGATCAAGCATTTCCTGCACATTTAATGATCTACTATAATATTACATTACTATCTGCTATACATCTAACCTTTTACTGAGATCTGTGTCCTGGTCGATGTCTTTGGAAGGATGTCAAACAGAGGAATTCGACTATTGATCATTTCCACTTGTTTACCATCTAAATGAAGAAAAAGCATGTTTTTACAGCTAAAAATGATTAAGAAAATACTCCATCATATTAACAAATCTAACTTTAGTCTGATTATGCAAATTGGATGGGAGGACTCTGTACAGTTACGGGACCCAAGATTTATTACATGTTTGCTACTGACCGAGCTGCCTACTGTCAACCCATTCATCCGCTGTCTGCAAAGCTGTCAAAAATACTTGCCGTACCTCCTGCTTTAGCTTCATAATGTGACAACCTAGGTTGTTGATCATGACAGAAAATAAAAGCTGAGAAAGAGAGTGTAATTTGGGGAATAAAAGGTGACTAAATTTACATTAGGGGGATAACAAACATGTGAAAGGTTAGCACCAAGAACATGAATAATCCCTCCCACCACCACCACATTAAAATGGTGAATTATGCATCACAAATTGTGATGTTTAGCTATTTCTGGTAATCCCATAATGTAATTTAATGAAGGACATGAAAAAATGAATATGTTTCCACTCCAGGGCAACTCACCTACACCTTTATTTTCAGGGTCCAAAGTTATAATTTGAGGAGATTTTATCAGGAAACCTTCAGGCTGGAAAAACAAAATTCAATGAAAATATTAGAAATTCTTTTTTCTTTCTTTTGCATAAATGTAATTTGTGTAAGTTAGAAACAAAAAAATCAGATGACAGTACTTTCCTGTCATGTGAAATATAAGAACTAACATGTTGGCCTGACAGATGAGAGGGAGTGTATTTGTCTTACCAGCACATTCAGTATCTTCACAACACCATCACCCAGTGCTGAGTTTAAAACAGCAGCTTTGACCTCAATGTGGAACTGTCCATCCTTTGAGGGAATAATAACAAATGGCACAGATCGCGTAGTTCCGGATCCCACTTTGACCTCCTGGCGATATTTCCCACGCTTAGAAGCTAGACTGCACACATCTGCCACCTCCATCAGATCTACGCGTGCCTAAAAGAAAATGAAAAATGAAGAAATTAAACTTAATGCACATGCTGTTCTTACTTACAACACTGAAATAAATCTTTTATAACTTAATAAGAACCGCTAACCCACCAAAACATAATGGTCTTAAGAGAGCTTGGGAAAAAGACTTAAAACAGGAAATACAGGACACTACATGGGACGATGTTGTTAAATCCTGGTATAAGATTTCAAGAGAGGCGCAGATGCGATTAATTATATACAGATTCATCCATAGAAGCTACTGGATTCCTGACAAGATGGCAAGACTAAAATTGCGAGACTGTAAAATGCTGGAGGTGTGAGATAGCCAGAGGTACACTAATACATGTGTTTTATGAATGTCAAACAGTCAAGAGCTACTGGACAAGTATAGTGGAGTGTATAAATGACATGTTTAGGATAAAAATGGTCCAATGCTCAGCTTTGCGTGTATTAGGTATAGGCCTAGAAAAGATTAAGCTTTTATTTGAACAGAGTCAATGATGTAGACTGGCTTTATACAAAGGCTGCTGGATTGTGCTGAGACGCTGGAAAAATAAAACTGACATTCCTTATAACGAATGGTGGGAAAAAAATTAAAACAGCCAATTATGAACAGCTAACTTTTTACTTGCATGATAAACAAGAGACAGTTCAGAAAAAATGGACCCCTTTTCTGAACTATATAACCAGGGAGGAAAACCTAAATTTAAGTATTGCAATAATTTAGGGCATATTTGAATGAACTTAATCATGGGTTTAATACTTGAAGGCAGAGTGTGCAAGATTTCAAGCCGATTCTTTCCACCACCAGGTGGCAAACACCGGGTCGTGTGCAAAACCCCAAAACTGCTACCTCCACAAACGACTACAGGTTGACAGTAATGAGCAAAACTCACCCCTCACCCCTCCTCCTTGCCAGCTCCAATGAGGGCAGGAATCGCTTGTGAGCTGTAGCTCAGAGCTGCTCTCCAATAAATGGGCTTATACTCCCCCTACTGGTGGAAAAAAAGTACTTTTTTTTTTTTACTGGTCAGAAAACATTCAAGAAGGGTCTTTGTCAATAATTAAACTTGTAATTTAATAATGCATCAAATATGGACAGACTGGAACCTACATGTTTAAAAAACTATCTAATTATGATTGTAGTTATTTTTTTAGTTAATTTATTTTGAAAATATTGAAAATCTTACATACTCTACCTTTAATGTCTATGAGTCGAATCTAAGATGGAGAAATATAAAACAGACAATAATGTACTAATGTATGTCTAAGTAACTGGGTTTGTTTACCAGTGGTATTACCCAGTAAGTTTCTTTTTTTTTTTTTTTTTATTTATTCATTTTTTGGACATTGCTTATTTAATCATTGATAAAAAAAAAAAAAAAATAAAATACCGTGGACAGAGAAAAAAAATCTTGCACCAATCCTCAGGCCTTGTATAATGCTCAATCATTTAAAGCCACCCATCCCCCCCAAAAAAATCTAGTCTATATTTAACCCTTTGAAAAAAAATGTAAAGTTAATTAACAAAATTTTTGTTACACACCCTATTACTGTGTGATATGTCAAAATAATGAATAGCATTCTACACTGACAAGGTGATTTCAAGAATTTCAGAATTTGATATATTTCAGCATAGTATGCAATTTGAAGAAATAGTAAAGTGAAAAACACAAGTAGTACCAAGCATAAGAACTACCTGCAGCACATAAACAGGATCTGATTGTGAAGTCCTTAAGAAATAACAAAACAAACACAAACAAAAAGACCCAACACAACATTCAGTTGATCTATCAAGTTTTCACTGAAATCTCAAAAGTGTTTCCATGACGGAAATTATTCTTGAGGAATGAAAACAGGTAGAAAAGTTTGTGATATACACCAAGCCACACGTGGACTGAACTGAAAATAAGTGACAACAGATCTAGTAGAGCAATAAATCCTTGCCAGAGCTCAAGCCTCAGCATTATGAAGCAGTTTGGGATTAGAAAAATAAAAGGCAACATATAAAGAAGAGTTTTTAAGACTTTCAGAAAGCCTGGAGAACTGTTCCTGAAGACTAACAAAATAAAAAAGCTAGTCTGACACCATTTAGCCTGTATGGAAGTATAAAGGCAGTTATACACCAAATACTGACATTCAAGCTTGTTAGAATTGTACTGTGTCTGATTTGGACTTTCACGTCCATTTATATTGCCAGTGTTTCAGTAAACCATAACACCTATTCTCTGTTTTCCCAGTATTATTTAAAGAAGTGGGGGGATGGTCCAAGACTATTTTACAATAATCTATACAATACTGATAACATAAGTAATGTCTTAAACATGGATCCATACTTGTGACTTACAGTGACAGGATTTGGACTGTAGTTATGGAGAACTGCTTTAATTTCTACTTGCTCTCCGCGGACAGTAGAGTAGGGTAGCCTGAGATCAACAAAGAAGTCTTTTCGGACAATAATCTCTAGTGGATCAGCCACGCAGATCCCTTTAAAAAAACACACAAAGAAAGCACATATAAGAAAACTAATGGGACATTGCTCAGTAGAAATGGATTAGTGGACTCAAGATTAAACCCTTTGTTCTAATTTAGCTACAACTAAAAGACCAGATGCATTTTTATTAAATGATATAAAAATGCAAAGAAAATGCTTTATTTTTCTTTTTTAGAACCTTTGATCAGCAATTTGTGTTCTTGTTCTGTAAAAGGCAAGGGCTGCTGAGAGCAACCTGAACAAGCTTCTGACTTAGCACACTGTTGTGTGTAGAGCAGGGGTGGTCAACTGCTTTCCTCGAGGAGAGAGGTCTGGCTGCAGATCTCTCGTCCTTGAGGGCTGCAGTCCTGCAAGTAGTGGCAGTTCTCCTGACTCAAATCAATGGATAATTATCAGACTTGTGCAGAGTTCAATGTCAAACTCTGCACAAGTCTGCTAATTATGTCTGATGCGAGTCATGTTTATTCCAGCAGGGAAACTCCCAACACTTGCAAGATCGAAGCTGGCCACCTCTGATGTAGAGGGTGCAAAGAACTTCCATTACATTCAGCACACGTGCAGGACTATTTTGATTATTGCTAACATATTACTATCATGCTTTTTATTTATTGTTATAAAAATAATTGTCACTTCATTCTCACCATGAGTTCTTGACAGACTGATGCCAATGAATTGCCATGTTGTGATTGAATCTTGCAGTGGAACACTTTTATCAAAAGTTACAGTTTCACTACAATAAACAAACACATAGCAATGGATCAATATTTAAAGAGGAGAAAAACAAATTGTTTGTGTAGTTTTAGATGTCAACTGACTCACCACTCTGATGAATGTTGACTGCAAGCAGGCAGTTTGATATCTGTCCAAAGCCAACTTTCAGGAAACTTGGTGCGAGAAACGATTTCATTGCTGTCCATGTAACTGTTGTCATCTTCCTCACCTACAGTTTTATCCAAGTGTTAACGTTTTGATTGTTTTAAGTAACCAAAATAACCATAAAAAGACATGTTTCTCGTTTCCATCTCTTACTGCGAGCCAGTTGGAGGATTTCCTCTTTCCTCTCAGCTTGATGTTTTTCCATCTCCTTGCAGCAGTGTAGGAAGGCCTCTACACAGAGTGGACCATCTATGATATACTCACTGCGACGCTCACAACTGTATGAAACAAGTGTGCCCTTCATGCCGTCCAAACAACAGTCATGTTGCAGTTCATCTTCATATTGATTCACTGAAAAAAAGAATCAGAGAAAGTGTTGCTGAACAAGAGGAACTAGATGCTGACCCTCAGCTGTGGATTTTCACTGTGGAATTTGCAAGGTTTTTTGTGTCCATGCACAGGTTTTCATGTTCTCTCATAGTTCTCCAGCTTCCTCTAGCAATGTTGGATGAACTGGTGCTTTTAAATTGACCTCAGGAGTTAATGCCAGTGTACACGGCTGCTTGCTTTGTTAGTCTTGATCTGCTGGTGATGGACAGATGACTTGTCCAGAATGTACCCCATCTCTTCCTTGATAGCAGCTGGAATATGCACTTTTCAAAGCCTTTTTTTAAATGACAATCAACAAATTTATTGTTTTGTTCAGAGCTGTGGTTCTTACATAAGGTGGTTGTGATGTTCATTGTAGCAGTGGATCGTTTCCTCCTGTTGAAGACTGAACAATTTGCTTCTAGAAATGAAACACAGAGGCCAAACATGGATGAATGTAGATCATTATATCATATTAAACAAAGCTGGATAGTTAAAAGCAAAGAAAGAAAAAAAATCGTGAAACAATGAAATGGACGACATACAATGAAGGAAGAATTGTTGGCCTATATGATGAAAAACATGATCTTTAAGTTTTAAGCTTATTTTTCAAACATATTGAATAAAACGTTCTAAACTGAACAAGAAATAGAAAAAGGAAAAAATAAATAAATACACACTTTATAACAAATCAACAAAAACACATACAAAACAAAATGAAAACTCAAAATCAACAGTTTTACACATTTACTTTAGATGATTCTGGTCTGATGAAAGGAGTAGACCAGGGGTCGGCAACCTGCGGATCTGGAGCCGCATGCGGCTCTTTAGCGCTGCCCTAGTGGCTCCCTGGAGCTTATTCAAAAATGTTTTAAAAAATGGAAAAAGATGGGGGAGGGATATATATTTTTTGTTTAGATATAGTTCTGTAGGAAGACAAACATGACACAAACATTCTTAACGTTTTCCAGCGCTGTAAAAATGTGTAGAATAAATATTAAATTTGAACATTTCTGTCGAGGAAGATTTGCGTCATAGCCTGCGACACACGTAGCCTATCTATCAGCAGCGTGGGATGCCAGGCAGGTGTTTGTTGTAAACAAAACCGGCGGCTGTGTGATGGGACATCGATCCCAAAGAGAAAAAGAGAAAAATAACCGAGGCGAACAGAGGATTTAATGTTTCTTGGACTGCATTTTTATTTATTGCCAATGTGGAAGGATTGCCTGATTGTTTGCTCTGTAGCGAGAAGTTGTCAAATAACAAAAAGAGTAATGTGGAAAGACATTTCCAGGGAAAGCATGTGCGATTGCATTACTTCTGGAGAAATTCGAGAAGCGCAAAAATAGATTTAAGTCGATTACATTTCCAACCCGGGAGATAATAAAGCGTGGAAAACTGTGGAAAACTGTTCACAGATGGTGAATACATGAAGGAGTCAGTCATCAGCATATCAGAACACGTATTTGCTAATTTCAAAAACAAAACCGAAATAATACAGAAAATCAAATACATGCCCCTTTCCGCAAAGACAATGAAGGAAAAGGGCCATTTAAATGGCCGGCAACATCACCGATCAGCAAATCAAGGACATTAAAGCCTGTTACATACGCCACGAGAAGCGAGAACTTTTTTCTTGTTCTCGAGGCTCCGAGAAGAAAATGACGTCATTTTGTTCTCGCGGACGTGTTCTTGACACACCGGGCTGGCAGAACTTTTTTCTTGCGGGGCTCCGAGAAGTATCGTGTGATTGGTCGGACATTGGAGGTGGGCGTCATTTACACGGAGAAAGCATGAAGCGGAGTTTTTTTTTTTTTTTTTAAATCTAAAAAAAATTTTTTTTTTTTTTCCCTTTATTGATATCAGAAAGCTTGCAGGCATACAAGACATCTTTGTACAAAAGAACAGCCTATTGTGCAGAACATATAAATAGAAATCAAAACAGACAAACATAAAAAAAAGAGCAAAGTGAAAGCCAATTCCTCATGGTGGTACAGGGTCAAGAGATAGACTCATTAAATTATCATAAAGCCACAGTGCCTTTTTAGTTTTACAGAGTTTTAAAGATTCTGCAAGACAGCCAACTTCTTTCAAAAAGACCACAAAAAATGGTTTAGCATTACCAAATTTACACTTATGTATAAAACATTTTGCTAAAATGATCAGGTTATTGATAGTGAAATTTTTATCTTTGTTTTCTAAGCCAAGACCAAACTGAATATCAGTATAATTTAGAGAAGAGACAATTAAATCATTATGAACCCCCCCATATGCCAAAGCAGTCCCAGAAAATTTTAGTAAAAGTACAGTCAAAGAACAAATGTTCCAAGGTTTCAATATTGTCACAAAATACACACTTGTTGTCGCCAAAGTTAAATTTGGAGTTTAAGAACTCTTTACAAGGATAGATATTATTTATGGTTTTAAAATGTATTTCTTTTGCTTTGAAATTGATAGGGAACTTGATATAATCACATCTAACCTTTTTAATTTTTTGACTGGTAAAAGCTTCCACTAAATTCCGTCTCCTAAGAGGTAAGGGGAAGCATTCATGAGTTAGCTTTGTTCTGAGAAATTTGTTGTTACACTTTTTATCCACAAAAGGGCAGCCTTGAATAGTTAGATTATACAAGCGAGGGCAAAATTGTGTATACAAAAGAGAACCTTTTATGGTGTGGACAAGGGCTTGTGGGATTGCATTAATGACATTGGAGAATTGTTGGGCTGAGCAAACAATTTGAAATTTACGGCTGAAATCAGCAAGGCTAAGAAAATTCCCCCTATCATCCATTAAGTGCAATACCGACCATACTCCTTGTTCATTCCAGTCTTTAAAATAAAAAGATATTTTCTTAATAAGGATATATCTGTTGTTCCATATTGGCGTGTCATGAGGCATAAAGTTATGTTTGTATATTAATTTCCAGTATTGTAGGACTTGTTCATGAAATTTGGAAAGTTTTAAGGGGAGTTTAGATAGTTCAAAATCACATTTTAGAAGAAACTGGATGCCACCTAGACTAGAAAATATTTTAGAAGGGAGATTAAACCATAGAGTATCCATATGGATAATAAAATTTTGTAACCACCTTAATTTTAGAACCCCATTCATTGGATCAAAATCAATAGCATTTAGTCCACCTTCCTCTAACAATTTGACAATGTCATTTTTCCTTATATAGTGATGTCTATTTTTCCATATAAAATTGAAGTTGTTTCGATTGATTTGTCTGATCACATTCTGTGGTACATCAAGAGAGTATGCAGGGTATATGATTCTTGAGAGACCTTCCATCTTGGAGAGCAAAAGTCTTCCAAATATGGAGAGATCTCTCTGTAACCATATATTTAAAATGTTTTTGCTGTTTTTTGTAGTGTTATCAAAATTGTTTTTTATTCTGTCCTCTAAGTTTTTTGATATGTTAATTCCTAAATATTTTACTTGGTTTTTTACAGGTATGCTATAAAGCGAAGTTTGAGGTTGGTCGTGAATGGCCATTAATTCACATTTGTCAATGTTTAGGTAGAGGCCAGATGCTTCTGAGAAGCGGGTAACTACTTGTAAAGCTATTGGTATTTGTGCCTCATTTTTAAGAAAGAGGGTTGTATCATCCGCAAGCTGGCTTATTGTTAACTGGTTCCCCAAAACATTCAATTTCTCAATTTCCTCACAATTTTTGATCATGATAATGCTCAGAATTTCAGCAACCATAATGAATAATAAAGGTGAAGCTGGGCATCCTTGCCGAATACCTCTTTTCACGTCAAACCGTCTACGAGTGCCAAAAGGGAGGAGCACAGAACTGTTAATGTCACTGTATAACATTTGGATAATTTCACAAACGATACTTCCAAAACCAAAATAATGTAATGTGTCCAGCATAAAAGAATGTTCCACTCTGTCAAATGCCTTGCAAAAGTCCAGAAAGAGGATGTAACCATCATCATCAATTTTGTCCCGATAGTCCAATAAATCTAGTACTAGTCTAATATTGTTATGGATGGAGCGACCTCTAAGAAAACCAGATTGAGATTCACTGATAATTTGTGAAATGCCCTCCTTGAGCCGGTTAGCAATGACATGTGCAAGCAGTTTATAATCTACATTAAGCAAAGTTATTGGTCTTAAATTGTTCAGGTATTTTTTGTCTTTGCCACTTTTGGGAATCAGTGTAATGAGACCTTGTTTCATTGTTGTCATCAAGGATTTGTTTTTAACACATTCTTGTATGGCGAGGAAAAGCAGGTCTTTTATATCTTCCCAAAAGTGTTTATAAAAGTCAGATGAGAGTCCGTCTTGGCCAGGAGATTTCCTTAGAGTGAGTTGTTTAACTGCTGCCTCAAGCTCAAACATTTCAATTTTGGAATCACACATGTTTTTAAAGTCTGGGTTGATGGATGGAATGTTGTGTTTTATGCTGTCCAAGAGGAGAGAGTCTCTTTCAGTGTTTGAGGATGAATACAGTTCCCTATAAAATTTGAAAACCTCATCAGAAAGAAGTTTAGGATCCACGCATTCATCACCATTAATCATGAGGGAGTTGATGAGATTCCTCTCCTGTCTACGTTTCTCCAGTCCACAAAAGTATGCTGTATTACGCTCACCCTCTTCGATCCATTTGGCTCTTGATCTAATGAAGGCTCCTCGAGCCTTCTTCGAGCTCAAATCGTCCAATTTGGATTTGAGGTTTATAAAGGCAGTTTTGTCAGATTCCAACATTGGGGTTCTTTTGCAATAGTCATCCAAATCTTGTATTAATTTAAGTTCTTGTTCTCTTAAGGCCTTGCTTCTTTCCTTACCAAATTGTATAGAAACTTGCCTAACCTTAAATTTAAAAAATTCCCATCTAGAACAGTAGTTACCAATAGTTACATCATATTTAATTTCTGTGAGTAGATCCTTAACGGCATCACAATATTTCTGGCTTTTTAGTAAGTCTGTATTAAATTTCCAGTAAACATTTTTTTTTTGTTAGTTCTGGCACCTGACTTTAAATTAAGGAGAAGTAGACAGTGGTCGGTAAGGGGTGCATTAGAGATAGTTACTTCTGAGGTAAGGGCAGCTAGGTCTGGGGTAGCCAGCCACAGGTCAATTCTAGATCTTATAGACCCATTAGGTTTAATCCAAGAATATTGTCTATGGTTAGGATTTTTGTTTCTCCAGATGTCAATCAGGGAAAAGGTGTTACATAATTCGAGCAGAGTGGCATTATAATGTGTATTCGTGAATTTTGTCGGGTATCTATCTAGGTAGTCATCAGGTGCCAAGTTGAAATCTCCACCAAATAATATCAATTCTGTATGGTAAGATCTTTTATATTGTACAATAACCTCTGTAATTTCCTGTAATAAGTTCTTGTTTTGGGTGATGTTGTTATAACCATAAACATTAGAGAGAATTACATATGCATCATCAATTTTTATGACAACTATTAGCCAATGGCCATTGTCATCTGCCTTATGTGAAATTACATTACCCGGACACTTATTAAAGCAGATGGCAACTCCGCCAGATCTGTTGCTTCCATGGCTGAAGAGGATTTTGTCACCCCACTGTGTTGTCCAGAAGGTGGCGTCAGAGGCACAGAAATGAGTTTCTTGAAGCAGCACGCAGTGACTTTTAAAACCTTTACAGTGCAAAAAAATGGCTTT
Source organism: Telmatherina bonti (assembly GCF_933228915.1). Classification (NCBI taxonomy): domain Eukaryota; kingdom Metazoa; phylum Chordata; class Actinopteri; order Atheriniformes; family Telmatherinidae; genus Telmatherina; species Telmatherina bonti. The sequence continues at coordinate 18,372,680 of NC_136621.1, read as the reverse complement.
TCTTTTCAAATTGTCTTTCAGACCCCTCGTATTTAATGAAATAACATTTAAGTTGGCTTTCAGAACATTCATTTGCTGGATAACCTCACAGCAATAAAGTGCAAAACACACACACAAAAAAAGTTAGTTTATAAAGTGTCTTGAAAGTAGCTGAAAAATAAAGTGTTTGTTCCCTTCCTAATAGCATTTTCCCACATACAGCATTTGTGAGGATAAATACCTAGGCTGCAATGCGACGACCATCAATGTATCCATACGGCCCACGGAAATAGGCTCTTTTATCCTCTTGACGGGCTTGTTTAATGCGCGGCCACAGTGCCTCTCTCACCTCCTTGGTCTCTTTTGTGAGATCCTCCGCAAACTTGACTCCCGCGTTTTTGCAGACGTTTGAATCTTTGGTCATCTTCCAGAGCGCATCTCTGCATTGCCGTCTTGTAAATTGGACAATGATGGGTCTCACTCTTCCATCTTCCTTACGCCCCAGTCGATGCACAGTATCCACGTTGTCATCCATTTTATCAGCCAAACTAGGGGCGATTTTCTTGCAGAGCTCAATGACTTCATATCTGGTGTTTTCATTTACTGTTTCTTTCATGCCTTTGATTCTAAGATTCCATCTTCGTTTATAGTTGTCGTACTCCGTGCATTTCTCCCGCAGCACAGTAACTTCTGCTTGGAGACGGCTTACTTCACCCTCCAAAAAAGTCACTTTAGCTTTGCAATCCTTAATCTCCGCCGCGTTAAATTCAATCGTCTTGGAGAGGCCAACCAGCATTGCACAATTCTGTGTTAGTTTGGCATTAAACTCTTCCATGCGGTCCTCTTGCGAGTCAAATTTCATGGTCAACTTGTTGATAGCAGCTAAAATAGCAGCACCTGATGCCTCTTCTTCAGTTGGCTTTGGGATTTTGCGAGCAGGTGCTTTGCATGGTGTGGAGGGGGTTGAAGCGTCTTCCCGTCCTCTTTTGTCGTTGCGGTCTACGTCCATTAGCATGGTGCTAGCCATTACATAGCAGTGGTCGGTTTCTTCTGACAAAGTAGTGGAATTCTTGGTTTTACTTTGGAGCATCCTGTCACAAAACGCTTTAAGAATACTTACAAGAGGCAGCAACGTTTAGTTTAGTGGGGAAAAAAAGTCTTTATATAGTTTGGAGGGAATTTGCAGAGAGCTAACGAAGGTTAGGACTGCTCAGGCCGCCATCTTGCCGGGCCTTCTCTGTAATCTCAAGCATGAAGCGGAGTTGCTGCTTCCGTGAGTTTGCTGTTGCCGGCAAAACGGACTGTTTTGATAAAATAGCTTATCGAGGCGGTGAGAAAGTACGAACATTTTTACATGTGGCAATAAAACACTCGGATCCAGCCGCGTGCACAACCCGCCCTGCCGCGGACGAAGCTGCTAGTTAAATATGAAACTAGAAACTCGGAGAGCGGAAACCTCCGCCAAGCACAACGTTAAGAATCCTTTTAAAAAGTTCCAAACGGTGATCCTGATCACCACCAAAATTTAATCAGTTCTTCATTTTTACATTTGCAACAACTCTTGAAATATTTATAAAAATCCCTCCGTAACCTTTTAAGTTATCTTAAGCAAAAAGACGCCGGGGAAAACAACCTCCTCGGCGGAGGGAACAACCGGGTTAATCGCGCATAAAAGCAGACATCGCCCCCCCGCAGTGATCCCTCCCTGCTGCAGACGTGCTTCTCGTGGAGTATGTATGGACCTGCCGAACAAGACGTTTTTTCTTGTTCTTGCAGCCTCAAGAACAAGAACTCAGTTCTTGCGTCTCGTGGAGTATGTAACAGGCTTAATTCAGCACAAGTTACATCTTACATGCCCGATGTTGAGAAGCTGACCAGTGATGTCCGAAAACAGAAGTCACATTAAACGGGTAAGAACATAATCCTTCATAGACACATATTGAGTAACAAAGTGGCTGTTTATATAAAATTATTTCTGATTTTTGTCAGTTTATATTTGGAATGACACTTGGTAATATAATCGGTTTTTGGTGCTCAGGTCGGAGGATAGCTGCATTGGTTGCGCGTCTAAAGAGAAGAGGATGCTGCTGTGTTTTACCCTTGCACTGATATGTTTGACAGAAAAACTGTATTAATTTGATTTGATATACTTTACCTTTTTTTAAAAGGCTGCTGGTTTATTTATTTATTTTTTTTATAAATGCAGGCTGCGTTTTATTGCGCTCTGTTTGTTGCCCAGATAAGGGGCGTGTTATGCACATTCCATTTAGTTGTTTTTTCGAATTCTTAAACATAAAAATTACATTTAAAAAAATCGGATTTCTTTATTGCATTGGTTTAATTTAATCAATGCAACGAAACACAATTAATAAATATTGTAATGAAGTTAAACATGAGACGGGATTGTACAACAGAGTAATCACGTGGTGCGTCATTCTCTACAGGATGCGCAGCGGGGAAAATAAACATTTTATCATTAAGGCTCATTATGTATTTGTAGCCAACTTAGTCATTTTGATAGTAGGCTAATATAGCTAATATAGACACATAAAGCATATGTTGCCATCATGATAAGGCTTATATAAGGCTTTTATTTTTTTGCAGCTCCAGACATATTTGTTTTTTGTTCTTTTGGTCCAATATGTCTCTTTCAACATTTTGGGTTGCTGACCCCTGGAGTAGACAGAAGAACTTTTACAAGCCTACCTCCTATTTCTTTTCTTGTGGTTCTGTATTATATGGATATACTTGTACAGTAGTGAATAATCAATGCATTGTACACGGGGATGGAAATATAAGGCAGCTGTCAGTTTTTAGGAACATTGCCTTGATGCAGCATCAAAGCCTTATGTCACTCTGCTTTTTGATAAAACTGTTTCCTAACAATTAGAAAACATGTTTACAGGAAAAGAATAAAAGCACTGCTACCAGTTCTCCAAGGAGTCCCAGAGACTGAGTTGGATTCGAACAGCAGCCCAGCATCAGAGAACACGCTTATACCATCCTTCCCTCCACCAGGTGTGCAGCCTGTGTCGTACTTCTCTACAAAGTCCCACACCTACAGAGGCATTGCAGAACATGTAAGTCAAGGCTTTAGTAAATGTGAAATATGGGGGTTTTCAACTCTTTTAAGACACTGCAGTGACTGCTGGGTTGTGGCCTGTGACTTGTCAGATTAGCTCAGCTAAATTGTCAGCATATTTACATGAAAGTAAGAAAAAAAAAAACTGTAACAACCAGATTTTTAAAGGGCATTGAACACACTAGCATGATTGAAATCAGATGGAATCAAACATTCCCAATTAGAATTTTTAATCTAATGTGGCTGTGAGTTTAATTTCTCTGCATGCTTCCAAATTGGCCAAAAACATGGGACGCGTTTTAAATAGCCTCAGAAAACAAGGCACCATAGAGGGTGAAGCCGGTAACTGTAGAGAATAAAAATAAAGGAAAGGAAACATTACATTTTTCTTATTAGCAATAAGACATTTTCCTGCTTCACTTGGTATCAATTTGGCACCTCGCAAAATTATTTGCCCGTAAGACAAGAAGAAGAAAGGTTCAGTCTCAACAAGGGGCAAAAAAGGGGCATTTCTCCACCAATCGTAGCAGCATGTCAGACACTGGTAAATAAATTGAGCACCTTTGTGCTTCAAAGCTGGGACAAGGAGAGTGGTTCTAGTAAATAGCAAAGCAAGCTATACTTATTTCATGTTGAACAGCAGCCTCATGTTGATGGGTTTTATGACTTTCCGTCATCCTGTCCACAGCCATCTTATGAATATACTTGACACTTGTTGACGTTTATTGTGTTTTCTGTTGGTGTGTCGCCCCAACCAGTGCATCAAGAACCAACACCAAAGAAAATCTTCAGCATATCTCAGACAGATTGGCAGCATTAAACAAGATGACATTACCTGAAGCCCTGCCAAATTACAAACAGAGATAACACAGATTTTACCTTTTTTTGTGTGAGGCGGTACTTGTTGTTTAACAAAAAAACACCTTTGTCAACTGCAACCAATCCCACTATGGCCTCTGGATCTCCTGTGATTTTCAGATTGAACAGCTTACGTGGCTCATAGGATGCAACACTTCTAGATTGTTCTAGTTTCAGCTGAAAGGAGAAGATTTGTATGCCTGAACACAATAAGATAAAAACACAACTGTATTTGGGAAAAAGTGACAGTGTGTGCTGAGATTGCTGACTTTAACTCTGCAATCCCTGAGCAGTGGATCTCACCGTGCCCATGCAGGAATCTTTCACATTCACCCAAACAGAGTCTGACACCACTTCATTGTCATCTGTATGGTAGTAGACTATGATTCGGAATGATGGCAGCATTTCTTTGGTAATGCTGACTGATGTGGCCATCACTTGTTGACCTTTCACCGTTAAACGGCTGTGTTTCACTAGCTGACCCTGGCTTAAAATCTATGGACAGAGAATTGAACATTTGCAGTGCATACATGTATTACTGCACAAGTAACAATCAGTAACACCCATAAGATCCCTCACCAGGCATGTAATGTCCTTTTCTGTGTTTTCCTGCTTGCTGAAGTAAAAATTAACTTTCAGATTTTCTTGTAGTTTTACTTCAGTCAAGGCCACAGCTGCGGAAACATTCAAGGTATCATAATTACTATAACAGAGCTGTGTTTGTTATGTACATTTGTAGGACATTACTTACCAATGTGGATGTAGCTGTTGCTTTTAGAGTAATATGGGAGAGCTGTCATGCTGGCAGATGCTTGTTTTTCAGCTGAAATAGCTGGATCTTTTGTCTTTACCTAGAGTAAACCACAACAGTGCACAGATGCTGTCACACAGACACATAAAACCAGTGTACATGAGAGGGTACCACCTCCAATCTAAGTCAGCTAGCTTGAAGCAAGAACATTTCCACGTAAAGTGTGGAACTTTTACAGCGCTGACTTTGCTTACACACAATGGCACATCTGAGTTGTAGAACATCAAAACTGCAAATAAAAGGCATTTCTGATATCACAGCAGGCAGTCTCAGCTTCGACAGAAATCAGAAAAGATGTTTGCGAGATATATTTGAAAGCTTATCATGGCTGATGTGGCTGTGTGAGAAATGTTTACGAAAAGTGAGCAAGCGAACGTATCTTTAGAGCATGCAGTGACTTGCTTGGTGGGCGCATGATGACAGCCGACACTGCTTTCTAAAAAAGATCCACTTGCAGTTGTTGCTGTATGATACTAAGTGCACAAAAATTAATCCAGAGCAGTGCCTCACACCATTTTTGGTAACTGATGTAAGGCAAGAAACAGATCAGGCATTTCTCAAGCATTCATAAGTCAAGTTCAGTTGTGATCTAAATAACTGGTTGGTAGTCAGTCTGCCTCAGGGCAGCTTTGGCACAAGTAGCTTACCAGGTGTGTGAATGAATATTCAATATGTTTCAGAAAGATATGTTTCTGGCATTACTTCTGACTTGTTTGATGGCGCATTGATGTTCACTTAAACAAGAGGCATTGTGTGTGTTTTGCTTGATGCAACCATGTTATACGGCAGCAACTGGATTTCAACACTGGCAGTTTTGAAGAGCACTGATTCAGCCAATAAACCCAAAAACACATTGCTGGAGGAAGTGAGAAAAATAGAGAAAGGCAAAGATCAAAAAAGAGAGAAGAGTGAAGATTGGACTGGCAAGAGAAAGCACAGAAAAGAGACAGGATGCAAGATAGATGTAAAATGAACCTTTAGGGGGCGGTAAAAATGTGACTCAGTACAACAGTGACACTTTAGAATGAATATTACTGCAGTATGAGTTATAAGACTAATAACCTTAAAGCATCTTTTAAATTCTATCCTGGTGGCTCCATATGAAAGTATTCAGACTTCCATCGAAGATAAGGAAACAGACACCTATTAGGTAATTAGTATTTTTCATAAAATAGACACAAATTTAACCAGACTTGTGACTTACTTTAATTGTCAGGGACTGTTGATTTTCCTCTGTATTGATAGGAAGTTTTAAAAGGCCATTGGCTGAAGTGAGACCCTCCGTACCATCTGCATCAATCACCACTGTAACACTTGATGCTGGTGTCCCATCAGGATTCGAAACTTCAACCTACAGTCAAACAAACACAAAACTACATCAAATGAACAGAGACTTCTACAATCTCTTGAAAACAATTAAGTTAAAATTAATTTCAATTTAATTTCAGACCCCAGCAATCACATACAATGACACACAATGACAGAAAGCAGAGGGGATACATGGAAGTTTTGTAAACTAAATTACCATGTTTTATGGTATTTAAAGTCAACAAGAAAACACAAGTCCATTAATATGTTTATGTCTGCTTATTATTGTGGAATAAGTTATAGTTTTTAGGGAAATATACATAGATATTTCTGTATTTAGTAGAAAATACACCTTACCGTAACATCGAAAGACATTCCTGGTTTGAAATATTTTGGTGTTTTTGTGAAGTGCATGGAGTAACGTGATGTGACAATCCGAATACCCCTCAGCTCTGCCTCCACCATCTCACTGCCTGCACAAACAACAGAACAATCCCTGCATGTCACGTCCAAAATTTCTTACAGGAACAGATAACAAAAACAATATGTAATTTTTGCATTTCACGACTTTGGTCCTGAATGCATTGTTGTTTTACCTCTTTAAGTATGCCTGCATTGTATCAGTTGCTATTTCACTGGTAAAAAGGTTATTTGTTCTTCAAAAAAATGACAAAAACAAAACTTAGTGTGCTACAAATAAAACTTAGCATGTGCAAACAACTTATTAATCACTTGTGTACAGTCCCTAAACAGGACAATTAATTGTCAGGGCTATTGAAAAAGTTTTTTAAGCTTCTTCCTTAAATGTCTGAACACAATGAAAAATGAATATGGAGAAGTGCATTTTATATTAGGACCTATACTTCAGTCAGATATATTTCAGTAGAATCCTTGAGGATTTAATATGTGGTGGGAGTGTCCTTTAAAGTCCACTATATTAGGCCATTTCAATATTTTACCTCATTATAAATGTTATTACAAATTTTAGGTAAACATAACGAGCACATTAAACTTATTACAATGAATGAATGAAAATGTTTATTTTTGTGTCTGGCTGCCCAGCACAGCCCGTCCCTTCTTCAGTCACATTTGCACATTTTATAGTTTCAAATATGTAAACAGAAAATTTTAGAAGTATTCGTCATAATTGCTGTATTTCAATTATTAGTTTAATAATGTGCATGATAAAACATTCAAAATGTTTATGTTAAAAAAACATAAAAAGTAGCCAAGTGCAGTATTTATATACAGGACTTTTAGGCAACCAAGGTTGTCTTTTAAACACATCACTTTTCATTTTCAAGTATAACTACAAGACAGTAAATAGTTTTTAGTAATCATGACGTAGTTCATATAAAGAACTGCATTTTCTCTGCTCTCTATGAAGTGCACATGCACACACATGGATGAGCACTGTTTCTCACCACTGTCTGTCATCACACTGACAGTCACGAATATAGAGTCCCCCACAAGATCACTGATATTTTGGAAGGTCTGTGTGATGTGCTGTCTCTTCAGTGTCAAAACTCCTTCTCCATTCTGTATCTAGAGTAACATAATACAAAAGCATGCAGTATGTTAGAATACATTCCATTCATCCATCCATCTTCTGCCAGCAGCGGCTCTACTCTAAACCCCTCCCGGATCACTGAGCTCCTCAACCTATCTCTTGGTCATGACCCAAAGTTCATGACCATAGGTGAGGGGAGCATAGATCGACAGGTAAATCGAGAACTACGCCTTCTGGCTCAGCTCCTTCTTCACCACGACAGACCGGCGCAAAGTCCACATTACTGCAGATGCTGCACTGATCCACCTGTCGATCTCACGCTCCATCATTCCCTCACTTGTGAACAAGACCCCGAGATATTTAAACTCCTCCACTTGAGGCAGGACCTCACTCCCAAACTATTCCAGCTGAAGATCACAACCAGATGAATCCAACAGGACCATGTCATCTGCAATCATGGGGATCCATGCCTCCCAATAACTCCTCTCCAGGACTCACTGTCATTGCCAATATGAGCATTGAAGTCTCCCAGCAGAACAAGGGAGTCCCCAGAGGGAGCATCCTCCAACACTCCTTCCAAGGACTCCAGAAAGGGTGGGTACTCTTAACAGCTGTTCAGTGCATAAGCACAGACAACAGTCAGGACCAGTCCCCAACCCACCTGAAGGTGGAGGGAAGCCACCCTTTTGTCCACTGGGGTAAACCAAGGCATGTGGCTGCAGGTCTGATGATACAATTACAAAATCGATCATCGAAATCATCATCCAGGGAGTCCATGTTAGAATACTTAGACTATATTTTTTTATTGAATTAACACAGATTTTACATGTCAATCTATGAATGCATGTGACTTTTACCTGAGAAAGAAAAAAATGCGAGTGAGAAAAACCCTGAAAATGACTCAGACAAATAGCAAAGGAGGAAAAGTGTAGTTTTCTACCTTTACTCTCTGCAATGAGCTGGGAAAACTATTCTTTTTATCCTGCTGAACAACACCGAATACCCCATATGCTGATCCATGCACCACTTCTCCAAATAGATACCTAAAATCACAAGGACATATTTTGTTTATTAATTTGTAAGCTAAGTTATGCGAAACTCTATCAAGCTATTTTTTAAAGATGGTCTAAGAAATCAATTCTGGACATAAGAAAATATTCACATACGTGGCTTTGATGTTGATGTTGAGTTCCTCGCTGTTCACGTAGAAGTATGAACCTCGATGTATCAGTTTGACCTCAAAACTGGGCAGCACTGACACATTTAACACATTTTATTTATGTTCAAAATCAGAACATTTATTATTATTAATAAGGACATATTAGTGTTTTTGTTATAAGTTTTACAGAGAAGGAAAGGTCTGATTTAACCCACCATAGTCTTTGACCTCAAATTCTGCAGAAAAAGTCATCTGTGGTTTGTTGTTGAACCTCACCACCACTTTCCAAAGTCCAATACTGAAAAGGTAAACACACACACACATTCCCACATACAAACAGACAGACTGGCATGCTACCTTAAAAGAAAGACCTTTGTGAGTTAAAACTTTGATTCTGCTGCTGATCTTGAGGCTGAGTGCCTGCGCTGACAGCACCCACCATTCTGTGTCAGCCAGAGTATTAAAGTAACCACACATGTGACGTACTTGTAAGCTAATAACAGTGGGTTGCTTAGCTATAAGGAGCAGCAAACAAAAAAATTAGTCTGTTTTTTGTGCAAACTAAAAATTTTTTTCATATTCTTTCTTTTTCTCTTTCTTATTCTTTTATTAAACTTTAAAGCACTTTAAAACCCTGCATGTTTGCTCATTTTTCTTTCAGTGGGTGTTGAACATGACCAAAGCCGATGAGCAGCAGACATGGAGAATCCGTGACCTTTGACAGAATGTATTAGGCTGATGTTTTTTTTCCCTTCATTTAATTTTTTTTGCTCAGTAACGGGGGAAGTTTCCAATGTAGTGAAGTCAAATACTTGGGTCAAAACATACCTGAATAAAAGTAAACTTACCCATTTCAAAAAGTACTTAAAAATTACAAATAACACAAAAATTACTCAATTACAGTAATCTGAGTAAATGTTATTTGTTACTTTCCACCTCTGCTTACATGGTAAACATTGTGTAGAAACCTCACTTTACATGTTAGAAATTTATACCAGTCAAAGATAGTTGAATAAAATGTGATACCTGGTAATTTCAGCAAGTTGGAAATCGCCAGTGTGGATGCCTGAATTCAGTGAGACTTGGCCAACAGGTAAAATGGTGCCTTCAGGGGTCTATAGTAAGAAATGTTTTAAAAATACTAATTAATGGATTCATTGATGATAAAACAACAACAATCTTTCAGCCTGCTTAGTTTCTTAATTGTTACTTAACTTTTGTCTAACTTTTGTCTTGATGTTCTAACACACAGCATATAGCTTTTTGTGTTACATTGATATAATCATCATGTTTTAAGTTGAATGTCCTGAACTCAGTGCCTACATATATGTAATCTAAATGACTCCTTTACACATTGGTCCAGACCCAGACATCATGTCAGTGTCTGGATAAATACCTCAAACATTTTATATAGATTGCCCAGGGGGAGCACTTTCTGCACTGATTGAGTTTTTCCGTAGTAAACATGTTCTTACATGACTTATCAAATAATTGAATTTAATCAATGACAAAAAGGATTCCTTTATTGCTGCTTTCTGACACATTGATGACTATTGTGTAGACGTGCATTGACATATATTATTCTGTGGTGGCAAGTGCTACACTTATTGTACCAATACTAAGTGGTGACGGAAATATCATTCCACAGTGATGGGGTTTGGACAAATAAAAGAGTTTGTGTAAGATGGTTGGAGGTGGAAAAAGAGTTGCAGGTAGATGGCTTATGCTCTTGTACAGCATTAGCAATGTTCTTCTAAGTTTGTTTTTTTTTCCTATTTGATTTTGACCTTGCCCTGCAATGGACTAGCACTGTGTCCAGGGTGTACCCTGCCTCTTGCCCAATGATTGCTGGGATAGGCTCTAGCTTCCTGTGACTCTAATTTGGACGACGCGGTTAAGCAAATGGATGGATTTTGACCTTCTCAGCAACTGAAGGACTTTAACATTCTGAGTGCCTCAAACATCAGAGAGTGCTATGTGCATCGTGTTACTTCCCCTATACAGATTTTCTTCCAAGGTGGTCTGGGAACATTATGAAAAAGTGGTGGTTTACAGTATATTTACAACCACTTGGGTTGTTGAAATGAACACAATGCATTAATCCTAAATGCAAACTATGGCGACAGCTGACTTTGTCACCTCAAGAGTTGACATATAATTCCTTTATTGGACACAATTACTCAAACACAGTGAAACATATCTGGACACACTTCTTCCCAACACACACTCACACACATCCAGAAAGCCAAAAGCTAGAATCCCCAGTAACTTTTGGGATTCTCCAGATTCTTTCTTCGGGAGTGATGGAGCATAAGATTTTTATTTAAAAATTATTCATTTTATTGTTTTATTTTTTATTTTAATTTTAAATGCAAACTGTTCGACGCAATGCTGCTATAGGGTAATAAACTGTAATCTACTCATTTACGAACAACTCTTTAAGGGTTACTTAAACATAGATTAGGGTCTTCATTACACTATTTCCTCTTGGAAATGAAATCATTAGGTTTTATGTGTATTAAGGTGGATTAAGATCCTTTTTTATTTAATTGTATGACAAATCGAATGGAATTTGAATAGATCTTTAAATTTATTTTAATTACTTTAGTTGTAGATTTGGGCTATATAAACTGGACTGAAATGAATACTAGAACGTGCATGTTGATGACAAAATGCATACCTCAAACTCGATGGCAACGGAAGCACCTATTTTGGTTTCATCATCCCTCTCTGCAGGCTCCATGCTGGGTGTTAGTGCAAATATTCTGTAATAGACTGAAATAAATTCAAGATTTCAAAGAACTTTATTGTCAGACTAGGACATATTGACACCTGAGATCTCAAGGTCCAAATTTTAGCCCAGGAACAAACAAAAATGCACAACAGACAGGCCTATGTACACACATGGTCAAAAGTTGGTACCTTTCCGTCAATGAAAGAAAAACTCACAATGGTCACATAAACAACTTGAAACTGACAAAAGTAATAATAAATAAAAATTCTATTAAATTTAAATGGGTGCTATTGTGGTATTTGGAGTTTTCTGAGCTTTCTACAGTGTTGAATCCTCATCAGACATGTGAACGACACCGTTTTTTTATCACCTAAACGCATGTTTGAGTTTGAGTTCCAGCACGCTCTCCGTTCGGTTTCCATGGAGACACAAAACACGTCGTTTTAGAGAGTTTTTTCTACTTGGAAATCCTTGTGACGTCCCGGGGGATAAGGTTCAGTGATTGGTTACCTTCTACTGGTTAACAAGGGCATGTACAAATACATCAGGCGTGTGGAAAACGTCGGATAAAGTTATTTTGAACGATGGCTGGTGAGTTTACCAAAGAGAGACATCCTGCTGCATTCATTGCTGTGGGTTGCTGTTTTCCACTTCGTTTTCAGGGTCTGATTCAGGTTCCAACATGTAGGGCTGTATGCTATGTGTTGACATTGTGTTTTGGTTTTTTATTGAGTTCATATTAGCCTAATCCTTCTGTTTATGAGATGTTACAATGATGGCGAAAGCAGGTGCGGTGTGCTCTCCCGATGTAGTACAGTGGCGGGAGGCGGGGTTTAATGCAGAAGAGTCTCAATCCACTCGTTTTGCCCGCAGGCTGATCTGACAGCCTACGGAGTGGGTCGGTCTGAAGTAAATAAAGAGATTTGTGACAATAACTCGATCAATCCCAGCCCTTCTGGTCTCAGAAATAAAAATAAATTAGCCCGAAATGCACATAATAGATCCACTTTAAGCAATGAAAGTCAGATATTACTTTTCAGTCATGCTTCAACAGAATTATACATAAAAAAATAAACTCATGAAACAGACCTAGACTTAGTATTTTTTTGCATAACCTTTTGAGGCAATCACTGCATCAACGAGACTTCTGCACCTCTCAGCAGATATTTTGGTCCACTCCTCATGAGCAATCAAACATTTCACCTAATTTAATAAATTTGCACATAGTTTCCGCATGTAAAAGTTTTTCTGAAATAAGTAACAGGAAAAGTCCATTTAACAGAAGGATGAGCTGTTCTTCCACACACATTATTAACTCACCTTTGCTGTTGGGTGTGTAGATGGTCTTGTCAGTCTGGATGAAGATAAAGCCGGAGTGGAAGGACACTAAGACAACTTTCTCTAAATTTATATCTGGGAACCGAGCTTGCAGGTAAACATACTGCTTCATATTGGGATCCTGTCTGAAGTCTCCTGCGGTAATCTGAAACCGGAATGAGGAGGCAAAACCAGTGGCATGTAAAAAACAAAAACACAAGATATGTTATATGTAGTTTTTGTATAGATGGGAAATTTGATAATGTTTTAGTTTTACTTCCTGTTTAAAGCCCCAACAAAAGAATTTCTTTAGAGGAGTAATCAAGTCAGGATTACCTTAATTTGCCCAAATGCTTGAAATTTGTTTGCACTGTTGAGGCTCACAGATGTTGCAGCCATCCTTTTGGATTTGGTTGGGTAACTCATTACATTAATTTCTACTGTCAGGTTTCTGTCACTGGGACAGTCTTGACACTCCACAAAGACATTTTCTTCTGTTCCTACCCGCAACAAATTGGGAGCTGACATTAAATTCCTAAAGAGAGAGGGAAAAAAATATATAGCATAAGGCTGATAGAACCAACCTAGTATTCTCTACTGACTTACTTAAAATCTTAATAATAAAAATTTTGCTTCATTTAGTGTTTGAGTAATAGCTGTTTAAATTTATTCCATTGACCCAATTTGCCAAAAAAAAAACAAAAAAAAACCCTACATTACTTAAAACTATTATAATCTCTTGCTTCAGTGCAGACGGCAAACATAATTAGTAATTCATTGATTGTTTTGTCAAAAATCCAAGACTAAATCAATATCATGTTTCATCATTGTTACTGGCAGATGCAAAGAACCGCTGGGTGAACAAACCTACTGGCATGGCTCTTTATTTATTTGACAAAAATTACAAGCTGTGCCGTGGCTTCTCGTTTTAAACATATAAAGTTGAATATGGCATATGTGATACACACAGTTTGTGCAATTTTTGTATCAGTTGAAGGTAAAAAAAAACCCCCAAAAAAAACTTTGAACACAATATTCTGCTGAATACAATTGGGTACTTGTACTTCTGCCGTTTAATAGATACCATTTATTGTATCAGATATTTTCCATTCAACTGCTAATACAAATAATTTATTCTTATCAAATCTCCATTTTGTAAAAACAAAATGAATTAGTCCTCATGTTAAAGTTGCAACAAGTCAGCAAAAATGTAAACAATGACCCTTCATTATATTTCTATGACCAGACTTGGGATTGCATTACAGTGTAACTGATCTTTCATTGGAAATTCAAGTGAGAAGGTGTTGTAAAGAAGGACTACTCACAGGGGAGATCCGTCAGACAGGGAAAATAAAGCCAGAGAGGTCAACAGCCACAGCTGTGTCCCGCTTGTCCTTCTGCCTGATCCCATATCTGCTGTTACAGTTGTACTCTGCAGTGGTCTTCTTTTATTCACCTTCACCCCTCCTCCTGCGCTTATACGTTAAAAATGTCACTTTTACCGAAGTGTGGATCTATGATTGGAAAACATTAAACTGTAATATTTTGGATTTCCAAACTTGGGGCTTTGACCAGTATATTTCTCTTTAAAAATCTCAGACCTCAATATTAGTATTAGCCTACTTGCTTCATAAATATGTGTTTTTGACTCATTTTGTTGGCAGTGACATTATGTACATTTTTGGATCTATTGTTGTCCAGCAGCATACAGAGGCTTAAACCGGACTACACAGCTCTTCTTCCAGGACACTGCGTCATTTAATTGCTGAGTTTAACTTTAAGCAGTGTGTCACATGCCAGCAACCTGACATGAGCACAATGGCCATTATAAATACACACTGTGGCGGATTCACTAAAGGAACCAAGATTATCTGAGGAATTGAGAAAAGAAAGAGAAAGAGACAAAGAAAGAAAAAGTAAACTTATTGGAGTTAATTTTACTTGAATGAAAAATCTCAAAGTAGATTTGATGCAAGATGGATGTTGTGCTGTCAATAAGAATAACTCTTTAGTTATTCAGTTCTTAATCCAAGGCCAAAGTTTAAACCTGTTTGAGAGGAAAACTACGGTGGCTGGGAAGTTCAAATCACATTAAAATGTCAAAATACAGATTTCAAAATTCCAAAACAAAATTACATTTTAAAACCCAATTAACAATATAAAAATCTTCACAATTTTTGCATTTAAAAAACCAAGTTTAAATTTTAAAAAACAAATTAAAAAAAAAAATCAGTTTTTAGGAAATATATATACATTTTAAAAAACAAATTTATATTTCAGGAAACATTTTTACATTTTTAGGCAACAAATATGGGCTGCACAGTGGCGCAGTGGTTAGCACTGTGGCCTCACAGCAAGAAGGATCACTGGTTCGATCCTTGGCTGGTTTGGTCAGTGGCCTTTCTGTGTGGAGTTTGCATGTTCTCCCCATGTATGCATTCTCTCTGGGTATCCAAAGACATGCATGATAGGTTAATTGGTCACTCTAAATTGCCCCTAGGAATGAGTGTGAGCATGAGTGGTTGTTTGTCTCTCTGTGTGGCCCTGCGATGGACTGGCGAGCTGTCCAGGGTGTACCCTGCCTGTCGCCCAAAAGCCAGCTGGGATAGACTCCAGCTTCCCCATGACCCTGAATTGGAATAAGCAGTTCAGAAAATGAATGAATGACAACAAATATACAGTTTTGAAAAAAAATTTCAAGAAAACAAATTCCTTTTTGAGGAAACAATTTATATTTCGGGAAACCCTTTTAAAAGAGCCGAGACAATCTACAATTGGCAGAACACTTTTACATATCCCAAAACAAATTAACAAAAGGCAGTTTTACACAGAAAGGAAGACACTTAAACATCGGAAGTGGCACAATGGTGACATCATTTTATAAAACAAGATTTTATTGTTTGATTATACATGGATGGTCTGTAGTGTAGTGGTTCAAGTACAGGTCTATAGTGTGGGTGTTTGTGGGTTCAATACCTGTGTTTCCATTTTGACAACTAAACCCATGTTGTTGTGCTTCTTTATACTGTCATGTATAAATCGCTTTGGATTAAAACCATAGCTAATGACTGTAGAATGAAGTAGAGTAGAATACTTTGCCCTTTTTTTTGGAGCCTACATAGGGCAATTTACACTTTTATGCCAAAAAAGTCATAAAATGTCTTTAATTTGTATTGTCAAAATGAAAATTAGGCTCATGTTATGATGTATTTGGCATCTGGACCACATTGGACTAGGTCCTGACAAAAAACTACAAAACGTAATTTACTCTTCAAACCAGGACTGTAAAATCTTGCAAACAGAATAAAGGTTTCACAAATCAGAAACTCAAATATGAAAAATTCTAAAAGTCATTTAGCTTACGCTTTTATCCAAAGCAACCTACATATGACAGTAAGAAGAAGAAACACAACAATCTGATATGATTTGTCAAAATGGAAAAGCAAGAATTCATTCATCATCCTAATCATTAATCCAATGAAGGGTTGTGGGGAAGCTGGAGCCTATCCCAGCAGTCTTAGGGCAGAAGGCAGGGTACACCCTGGACAGCTCGCAAGTCCATCACAGGGCCACACAACCACTCACACTCATTCCTAAGGGCAATTTAGAGTAACCAATTAACCTGACATGATTGTATTAGGACAGTGGGAGGAAGCTGGAGTACCCAGAGAGAACCCATGCATACACAGGGAGAACATGCAAAGTCCACACAGAAAGACCACTGACCAAACCCCTCCCCAGCCAAAGATTGAACCAGTGACCTTCTTGCTGTGAGGCTACAGTACTAACCACTATGCCAGCATGCAGCCTGTAATATAGATTTGTTTCCTCAAATAGGAATTTGTTTTCTTTGTTATTTTTTTTCTAAAATGTGTATTTGTTTCCTAAAAATTTAACGTTTTTTGAAATATAAATTTGTTTTTAGAAATGCATATTAGTTTCCTAAAAAGGGAATTTTTTCTCTATTTAAATTTGTCTTTAAATATTTAAACTTGGTTTTTGAAATTGAAATTAGTTTTTTATATTGTGAATTGAATGTTCTTTTTTTTTTTTTTTTAATGTATTGTGAATTCATTGCATGTTTTTTTTTAAATTTTATTTTAATTTGGTTTGCACTTCCCAGTCACCGTAGAAACCCCTAGGCTTTAGTGTTTATACTTCACCCCTTGCATTACTGGTAGTAAATGTAGCTTGTCTTATTAATGTGAATGCCCATAGTTGAATGCACTGTTCAAGTCACTTCAATCATTCAGATCTTCAACTGTGCAGCGCCTTCAGGACATGTGTGCTATGATATTTTTTATTTTAAATCTTTGTAGTTTTTGAGATATTTAGCATTTTGTAAAAATCAATCCAGCCTTGTGATTGGATGAAAGTCCTTCAAACCCAATTGGACGTTGAAAAAAATTCAACTCGGCAATTGGTCGGTTTTTGCATAATGAGCTGAAAACAGCTTCAGCGGAGGTTCGGAGCTCTGCACCAGTTTGCAGTGTCCGGTCCGTCTCGGTCCCAGTCTCCATAGTCTTTTCTTGCAAAATCTTTGAAATGCTACTCCTCCTACACCGTTTGTCTCACTTCAACCATTCAAGTATCAAACTCTTCAGCCCATTCAGGAGATATGTTCTACGACTTTTGGTCTTTTTAACATTTAAACTTTTTAAGTTATTCAAGTTTTTGTCAATGTATTGAAATCCATTCCTGTGATTGGACGAAACAGAATTCAGCTCAGCGATTGGTCCATTTCCTGCACTGGGACACAGGTACACATACAAGGCACTGGTTCAAATGAAGCATTTAACATACAGCTCTGTTGTCGTTTGTTGACTGTTGCTTGTGTGATGGCGTGCAGTTCTGCAGGCTGCTCAATGTGAACTCTTTGTCTCAGCTGCGCACTTGAAGGAGCAAAGGAAATTATTTGCAAATGTCACAGTTAAATATGAAGGATTAGTTCCAACAATGCTCCCTGCAACATTTCAACACTTTGATAAATCTTAAACACATTAAAAAAGTTTTACACATTGAACAATAAAGCCTGTCACATCTTTACTGGAGTTTAGTTCAGCCACACACATGTTTTTGCAATCCCACTAATTACACCCTGCTGGAAGTGAAAAACAGAGGCATTCCCAGCCTCAAAATTGAAAAAATTAAAATGCTTTTTCCAAGACATAACTAAGAATACTGGTGGTGTAGTGAGTAGGTCAGTGAGCTTCAATAGAGGAGTTCATTGGTTTGAACCCTGATGTGAGGCAATTACAAAAAATGTCACTTGTGATTTATTTTTCAATTTCTTATACTTATGCACTTTCATTTCAGTCATTCAGCATAGCTCAATAAATGGGCATTCACATTTGCTATTATTTCAATAATAGATGGTTCTAGTCTAAACTTTGCATCCTCCATCTCATATATGAAAATAATTTAAACGATTAAATAGTAAAACTAAACAAAATAGTTGATGGAAAACAGACAAGCTAAAAAAATAAAAATCATTCAGGCCTTACAGAGCTATAGAAAACCAGCTACATCAGGGAGATAACCATAGTTTGTAAATTATACAAGAGCTAGGAACTGATAAACAAGAACAGTACTAAAATAACCACATGCAGCTTTTAAACATGAAATCTTTTTCTTTAATGAAATCCAACAGCAGAAATCAGAGTGAGGGAATTGGCAAAGATTGCTTAGTTGAAGAAATTTGCAATGCTCAGCCTTCAAAATCATAATCAATGTGTTCCCAAACAATCAAAAGCAGCATTTTGTTTCACTACATTGTACATCCAAATATTTTATATTGCATGATGAGATCCTCTATGCCCATGCAGGCAGCGTGATATTGCTCAGTTTGACACTCTGCCTTTGTGGGCCAGTACTCGATCCAGGTTCTCTCACTAAGCCGATACAGAAAGCTGTGAGGAACAAAGTGAAAAATTTATTAGCACCATGTGTTGTCAGTTCTCCTAAATAGTGCAACATTACAGTTGGCTTAAAAAAGGACCAAACAGGTGAGGGTAGATGTGTAGAAAGCAAAATAACAGCTTAAAATTCCAAAACACTTTTACTAATACTACACAGAGCTTGCAGACACTGATGCCTAGGAAGGTGATTCAATGAAATGC
Organism: Telmatherina bonti; assembly: GCF_933228915.1. NCBI lineage: Eukaryota > Metazoa > Chordata > Actinopteri > Atheriniformes > Telmatherinidae > Telmatherina > Telmatherina bonti. The sequence continues at coordinate 18,353,803 of NC_136621.1, read as the reverse complement.
AATGAGTTCTCTTAATATATTAAATCCATAATCAGAAAGCACAAACATCTGGAAAAACATGCAGGGCACGGAAATGTGGACATGGAATTGTACAATCTGGCAACTGCTGCAGCCTGAGTAGACTCCTGTTGATCCTGTACTCACACCATGCACCTTGATTTATATATTCTACTTAGGACTGGATGTTTTTTTAAAAAAAAATCTATTCCTAGTTTTTAATTTTTTTAAAGGACATCCCAACAGGAACCTACCCTGTATAGGTTAATCCAGGGGTGCACAAGTTCAGTCCTTCAGCTCTACCATCCTGCAACTTTTAGACGCATCCCTTGTCCAACACATCTGAATATGATCACACATCTGAATCAAATGGAAGGCTTGTTACCAGGCCTCTGCAGAGCTGGATGCCACGCAATAGAGGGAAATCAGCCATTGGATTCAGGTGTGTTGGAGAAGGGATCTATCTAAACGTTGCAGGATGGTAGACCTCAAGGACCAAACTTTGGCACTCTTGGGTAAATCCCTGAAGATACATGCCAAGTATTGTCAAGTATTGTTAGGAATGATGGGCCATGTGCAGACACAGATGAAATCGGACCGAGTCTAGCAGATTACCCTGATGTGAATGCACCCTAAGATTTGGCCTACTGATAGAGTGAGCGCAGTAACAGTATCTTGCCTGTAGATGGTGTGTATTCGTCATTATTCAAAGAATAAATACACGCCATATATGGGTGTGATGCTTTTTAAGGCACAACATTGTCTTGCGGTTTTAAATGCAGTAGTAAAATTCCTACAGAAACTACTCCAAAAGCCCAATTAGTGTGTTTATAAATCTTTTTCATTCAACATCAGTTCCTACAACATTTTTCTACATACTAATGGTGGGGGAGGAGGGGGGGGGATTGTCTTACCTTTGTTCATCTTTGTTGATATGTTTGGACGAGCCCATGATCAGATAGGTTTTGTCTACACTCAGATTTAGAGCTTCTCTGCACACCTTTTGACCGAGAAATGACCGAAGTTGATCTTTTGGGTTCACATCAACACCTCCTGTAAGAGCATACAATGTAAAAAGAGAAAAGTAGATGAAGACCACTGGATTTCCACAGGTTTTGGTGCACATTTCCTGCTTGGAGGGATTTGAGTGGCATCTCCAGATTTGCTTCATCAGACTTGAATCATTAGATTTAGAATTAACTTCAAGATGCTTTTCATCTCCAGAATAAAGCTTCGTCATTTCTGTTATCTGATTACTACTGCTGCTCATTTTGAGAAGCTCAGACAAAAGAGCATATATGCTAGCTGCAGAATGTATAGTTGGTATGACTCCCTTTGTAGAGAATCTTGATATGGTACAACCCACCCCTGATGGGTGACTACTTAGTGTGGCTGAAGCTTACCCACAGGGACAGAAAAGGTTCCTGTCAAAAGTCATAACATGGCCTGCATTCTCACACCTCAAGGATGAGCTCAAGAGAATAGAGAATGTGTGTGTATGTGTGTGATTGGGGTGATATACATATATGTCTGCTTGTTTCTCTGCAAAGAAACAAGCAGTGTGAGGTGCGTCTGGCCTCTATCTAACCGCCATTATGACTGCAGGGTTAAATTGACACGAAAAGTAAATGTCTATAACACTACTGAAGCCAAGCAGTACAAAACAAAAATATGTTTACCATTTGACCACCAGGTCAAAGCCCCAGCTCCTCCCTAACGGGTTAGCCAATCAGTTTGTACTCACAAGCATTAACATTTAAAGAACTATCATCTATAATGTCTGTCTACATTGGCAAAAATTCAGCCACTTCTCAGAGGACAATGTATCAAACAGTCGTGGTCCTTCTAGAGGCGTAATTGTAAATCTTAAATTAATCTCTATTTGTGGAGGATTTACTGATGTTACAGTGTGTTATTGTTGTAAGATAATGGAAGCAGAAGCATATGGTTGAAACTGGAGAATACGATCAATGTCTGAATTGAAGAAGCATTGTGACCGTTCTGTTGTGACCGAGTACAAGTTAAGAATGAAGCAGCATCATATATTTGAGCCAGAAGTTCTCCCTGAACTCGTAACTCTAATTAATTACTTGTTTAAAGTAGCATGCCCAACGCTGTGAATGACATAACGGCTATCAGCGCTGATATCTCACAAAAACTGAAACACGAGTTGGGAGACTTTTTTTCCTTGATTTTGAAAATATCATTGCAGAAGAAATTAAAGGTTAGACCATCATCATTAATAAATCGTTTGACATTAAAAAGGATTTTGCCCTGTGATGGACAGGCAACATGTCTGGGGTGTACCACACCTCTCGCCAAAAAACTGCTGGGATAGGCTCCAGTTCCCCCGTGACCCTTAATTGGACTAAGTGGTATGGCTAATGAATGAATGAATGAATGAAAGAATAAGAGAGATTTTTCTACAAAGAAATTGCATGAAAGAGAGGGGAAATAACCAAAACGTAAAGAGGGGATCGATACTCACCTTCTTTAATAATGTCAATAACTCGCATTGAGTAAAAGTCGAAAGACAAATCGGCTCTAAACTGTTCCAATCTCACTTTATAGGCTGAAGGGAGACAAAATAAAAACTTTTAGCCTGTTTACTGGCTAGTTGGTTCACTTACTTGCACATAAAGACAAAGTCTTACCAAAAGTGACTCTGAAGGCCTGTGTGACTTCACAAATCTTTCCACTGCGTTCGTCATTCATGACGTTTTTTTTCTGTAGACAGCAATTCTCTAAAAAACAACAAAGGAAAAAATAAATTTGGAAATCTGTTTCCTTGAATATAAATCTGAATGTATTGCTTTCATTTTTCATCTGTTTTATTACTTAAATAAGGTGTTCCTGTCCACCATGCATGACTAAAATGCCTTTAGTCCAACTTTTCTTTTTTTTCTTTTATGTGATGTGTGCAATAGTTTTCTTTTCAGAAAATAAAACAAAGAAAAAGACACATACATATATAGAGCTATTATACACACACACACACACACACACACACACACACACATAAATATATGTGTGTGTGTGTATATATATATATATATATATATATATATATATATATATATATATATATATATATATATGATATATCAACAGATTTCCTATAGAAGATACCCTGCAATATTTTGTGCAATATTGTGCAATATTAATTTGCTACTGTCAGGTTCACATGATATCACTGCTGACCCATAGATTATAATACATTCTATTGAAAAGCTAACAGTACTTTGAAGGCACATTTAGGAAGATATTTCCTTCCAGAACACAGGAAAGTGCATCATTTACCTTGAAGTAAACAAATTTGATGTTGGTTCTGGTTCTGCTGTGTTGGGGAGGGAAATTAGGCTTTTTGAGCAGAGTTAAAGAAGTTAAAGAAGCCTTTCTAAGATGTCAAGATGAAGATGACACAAAACACTACAGCTGCTAACTCTAGAGCTGCCTCTTTTGATGCATTTGATTATATGCAAGGCAGGATACTCTGCAAGTTACAGGAGTTAGGTCTGAGCTTATCTGACATTTTAAACATCATTATATTCATTTGGTCATGGGTAGCCAAAATTGTGACTGAGATTTATGAATTGTGCAGCCCTTTATTTCTTTGTTTGTATGGTATATATCATATGACTTAAATGCAAACATGTAAAGTGGTGAAAAAACATTGCGTGTGAAACAGCCAATTGACAGGAATGCAGTGTCACAACACTGTAGGCAGTAATTCCATCTGATATTAAAATGGGAAAAGTGCTGATGAGTTGTTAACAGACCTAACTACTCCCTTTGGCAACATTATAGATGGTTGTGTCCTTGAAGCTACACTCTGTTTCTTTTCTTTTGAATGCTACAGAGACAGCTTCACATTCATTATTTTATTGATTGTCTACGTTTTTGTTTTACCTTCAACACAAGCGCATTGATTATTCCTACACAGCTGCATCAGGGCTCCACTTCTCTCAGGGTGGTAGAATTGTACACAAGGTTTCTCTGCTATGATTAAGAAAGATGTAAAAAAACATTTAGTACTGACGGATCAGAGAAACACAACTCCCCTTAAATATCACTTTTACTATCTTAAATGTGTTAAATGCAGGCCAAACTAAAAGGCCTTTTTTAGAGCTGAAGGATCAATTAATATTTCAAATAGACATGAGCACTTTTTTGTGCATTTGTCTGATGTTATATATGCTTTCACAGTAAGTACATTATGATAAGTGACTCACTGTTGAAGAATTCATAAACTGACACAGCAGCTGGTTGTAAGATCCCCACTTTCATTTGCTGTTGGATCCTGAAAGAAATCTCCTCTGGCCGTGTGGGAGAAATCTGTTAAGATACCCATCAAAAGAGGATATGTACATTTTCTGCTTTCACTTTCACCCTAGTTCACACACACAGACACACACACACACGCTCACACACACACACCCAGTGGATGCAAAATTGGTGTAAGATGGAGTGAAGCAGAGCCTTCAGTTATTTTATTCTGAAGCTTTGAAATTCTCTTCTATCAGATATCAAAAACTCTGCTTCTTTACTCACAAAACTCACAAACTCGCAAATCTTTCACAACTCACCTGTTTAAGACGGCCTACCTACTCATGATTGCCATATACCGTAAATAATTATTGATCTTATTTATGACTTTTTTCCTTGATTGTTATTATTATTAATAAAAATGCATGAGAACAACTGCACAATTTATTACTGAGTTGTTCCCAATTAGCTCTATGCTAAATAACTGAGCAGTTAGTGAGAGTCTGGTTAGATATGAACTATACAAAATTGTGCAAAACCCCCATATAGGTACTGTAATATCATTTGATGTATTTCTAAACACTGACAAATGTCATCAGAGTGGACTTTATTGGTAACAAACTATGAAGTAGATGAAAGAAAGAAATACACAAACTCAAGAGCAGTGGTGTGGAACTGAGTGTATGCAGTTAAAAAAAGTTAATCCATCCTTGATCCTTTCAATCGGTATCCGCTATCTAAATTGAGAGATTTGACTCAGTTGGCAAGTCAAGAAAGTCCAAATAGATTCTATATTATAATTAATGTAGCTAAAGTTATTAAATATGCATTACATTAATATTGTGTAGTATAATATCAGGAAGGACCCTAAGATCAGATGAATAATTGTTGCTAGCAAATCAGATGGAATTTGAGCAGAAAATATTTTTGTGGAAATACGAATAGATTTTTTGCACACAATTACTTATATGTTTGCATCTATCTTTATTTATAATGTTTTCTTCATTTTTATACGTAGTTTCTTGCCACACACGTGCAGCGCTCCACCTGTGCTCAGTTCTGTCTGCACACATGCACAGATGACGCAACAGGATTTGTTACCCCTGCTTAGGAACATGTCAGAATAATAGCATCATAAATATATTGTTTTGAAAATTGGGGCAAATCAAGATTGTTTTCTTTTCCTTTTGCAAGATGGCACTGGCCCAAAAGATATTCTTACCTTTCGCAGGTAAATAATGAGTGAGGCACTTTCTGACTGAGACATTTTATATTTGGAAATGATGTGGTCCCGCCCTCTAGACAACTGCACATAAACAGAGTTTACAAATGAATGGCAATACAAATGAAAAGCTTTTTTTAAAGACTGCTCCTGTGTGATTGTGTGTATCTGCAATCTTACAAGATCCAGGTCACTTGTGATACAAGTGAAGCCAGTTGGTAAACCAACATCCAAGACAGGTGTTGTTGCATCATGTGCCTTGTCCAAATACCTGCACACAGGAACAATCGGGAAAAGGTTCAAATTTAAAATGCTCTTCAGATTTTTATTTTGTCTTCTTTTCATAAAATGTTAAAAGATATTCTATGAGTAAAATAATATATATACTCCAATATATATATATATATATATATATATATATATATATATATATATATATATGTATATATATATATATATATATATATATATATGTATATATATATATATACTCCAATAGCTAAGTAAATCTCACTGGCTCTAAACGGTCTCAGGGACGCCCTGGCTTCTTTGGGGGACCCCCTTTGTGATTCAGGGGCTCCAGGTTGGGAACCACTGAACCACTACAGTCTCTGAAAGGTGAAGCCATAGAGTCAGGAGCTGTGTTTCCATTGTCACTAGAATTGTACAAAACCTAAATATTATGATTTAAAAAAAAAAAAAAAAAAAAAAGGTAAAAAACACCTTTAATGTCCCCAATACTTTTTCATGCTCTGATGAGGTGGTGTTTTCAGATGTGTTGATATATAAGTCTATTACAAGTGTAATGTGCATTTAAATGTCACGGGATGTGACGTAGGGTGTCACCTGACCAGATCATTTTAAGTAAAGATGGCTTCTGTATGACTTCTGTCATCATCTGATTAGGGCAGCAGCAAAAGCAGCAGTGGCAACCAAAACAGCTGCTTCAAAAAGCAAAAGGGTTTGTATCTCCCGTCTCCTCAAAGAGGGGTTTAGTGGGTTGAGAATTTTATGAGAATTACGCCTTTTGTGCAGAACACCATTCAATGGAAACGTAAGCAAATCACAATTGTACTTTGTTAAAGTTTTAAAATATCATTGTAGAGGAAACAAAGCTAATGTATTATGCTTAAATGGAAAGGACCAATGCTGGCAGCTCTGAATGACCCCAGGATTAAAAGTGCTGAACAAAACATGGCGTAAACAGGGTTGGATGAAATATGTCTGGTCAACGAAGGGAGATATGAACATGAGGCTCAGCTAAAAGTATTTTAAAACTGCTGGTGTGCTTTTTAAAAGTTACAGATAACACAAGAGAATTTGTTTTCTGCTTGCAGCTAAATAATGAACTAACTGCTGGAGTTGGACTTTAAATCTTCAAATGGATGTTTGAGCACAAAAAAACAGAATTTTCTTGAGAGTAATAAACTACGAAAATATTATATAACAGAATCAAAACAGTGTGGAGGAATAATCATCAGGGAATGTGGTCCATATTCTCATGGAACTCGCAAAGATACTTACAAGACCTCTATCTTCACCCTGTATATTTTCTGGTCATTACTGCTTGTTTCTGCAGAAGGATATGACAAAGAAAGACATATAAGGAAGTCACTGGCAATAATTTGGAATAACATTTGAATAAACAGCCCAATAAAAAATGTTTTCTGGGCCGTAGGTTTTTAGCACCTTATCATCTACCTTTTCTCATGTAAATTCAGAAAGAATTTATACAACTTGCATACATCTTGCTGAGGCCCCCAGAAGAACTGCCTTGTCCAGTTTCTAACATTCAGATCAGTTGTTTGTTAATCCACTAGATGTACTGATGGAATTATATATCTAATAAAATATATTCTTGATCTGCGTCCTCAGATCTCTATACCGGAATATGACATCACTGTCTGCAAACAGCTTATAAAGGGCAGTGAAAATGCCGTCCAATTTCTCTGATCTGTTAAATCAAATCAAACAGGCTTGGAGAGGGGTAAAAGGTTCATTTGCCTTCAAACCATCTTCTTTTATCCTATGAATTCTCAGGCTTTACGCTGTGGTGGACACGAGTGTAACGCAGATGTGATCCCCATGTGACAAAGAAGAATATGAAAAATATGAAATCACCTAATCTTCCTTGTAAAGGGCACCTAATAAACCCGAAAAATGTGACTTCTTTATGACACAATTGCATGGTAGCCACTTCCTGAAGCTTTTATTTTGACGTTAGTCTTTGCACTATGAAGGCTTTTTTTTTTTGGCACAGTTATTGTGAACTTCTGGTTTTATCATCTTGTAACCATGAAATTGATTATAAAAACGGAAGGAATTTACATAGTTTAAGTAATGGCTGTTGTACTGCAAGGCTTTGGATCTCTGATAAGCACCTAGCTGGAATGGGAACGAGGTACTGTTCAGTTCTAACCATTTATGATTGTGTTCTCTAACGTGTTTGTTAACAAGTGTTCAAGTGCATTACTCTTGTAACTAAGAAATCGAAGTCATGTTTCTAATAAGTTAGTCTCTTGTTTGTAAAGGACTTTATATTATCCTGCGTCAAAATATTATGCTGATGAATAGATGTTTGTGTGTTTAATGGTTAAAACAATAAGGTTTCACTTATGAAGAAAAGACCTCATATTATGTTTCTGTCCTGTAGCTCTCACAGTGTTGTCTGAAGGCTAAGGAAGATCACAAAATGGATCAACTTAAATAAAATAATTCTGGAAACATTAGTAAACTTCACCACTGTCTGGCTGAATTTGCTACATTCCTCATTCCTTCCTCATCATGAGTAGTTTTTTCACCTGTCATGTTCAGGTGACAGAATGGGATAAAAATCTAATCAATTAGAAAAATTGGCATTTTTTTAGATTGCTCTTCCAACTTGATTACATGTTTGTATATGTATAATTATAATTCCTTGGTTTTGCTTCTTAAAAGTAGCTTCTACACAGAAACTGTACAAACTACATAAAGAAGAGATATGAGTCTTTGTAGTCAGATTGGAAAAGTAAATCACAATGTGAATGCACTGTAAAGAAAAATATTTTAAAAATGATCAAAAATATGTAGCCAAGTGATGAATTAATAGTATAATTTGTCACTTAGGGACAGGAAATCTTTTTCTTTGATTAAGAAATGTTAAATTGTGTGTTATTGTGTTTTGTGATGTTTGTGGTTGACTTATCCTCTGCTGTAGTTTGCATCGTTTGATTTATCAAAAACGCCTCTTTACACTAGATCTTTTCAGTTATTGTTGTAGTAGCAATAGAACTAAATCGATAGATGTATACTTTCTTAATTCAGAGGGAAAGTCAAGTGTGCAGCAGGTACAGAAACACAAAAACAAAAAGGCATGTTTTAAAGTTTACAGAACATAAAATTAATAAAATATAAACACAAAAATATGTTATTTTCACACCGTCAAGGTCCAAACATTACCCATCTGACCCTGAAGCACTGTCGTTCTATGATTGTTCAAAAGGATCGTCACTCACAAGCTGCATCATGACATGATGATTTTTTCTTTCTTTTTTTTTTTTTTTGTCAAACGTCAATCTTCCATTGTTTTGTACAGTATTAAGCCTTCAAATCCAGCACAATATACATATTTCTTACCGCTTGATAGCAATAAAAGCACAATTTAATACATAAAGCTGTTTTGAAGTTTGAAGGCTGGAGTGGGTTAATTTATATTTCGATCTTTTTAGTTTTGTGAGAATAAGCTCCGGGCTTTACGTGGACTGCTTCTTTTTTTTTTTTTTTTCTTCCAAAATTAATGCAACAAATCTATTTTGTTGAGTTGATCGATGTTACAAGTCTGTAAATGGTTGTGGGTAACACAACACACACAGGAGGATTAACTCATTCATATTTTTAACTCATCAAAAGTAGAAGTAACTGCAGATAATGTCTGCCCGTTACTTTTATAAGTGAAGTCATATAATTTTACCAAGGAAAAGGAGTTTCTGACAAGTAGGATCACCTTAATACATGAAATGTATTTGAGGAAAAATAAATCATGTTAAAATACTCTGAATAAGTATTTAGAAGAAAAAGAACGAAGGCAAAACTGCTCTATGGAGAGCTTACAGAAAAGAATTCCGAATCTGGAAAACCTGATGAAAATTAAAGAAAAACCCCAACAACCTATAAGAATGTCGTCCAAGCTGGACATGGATCAAGTTTTTCTTCAAACTGAGCTAAGAAGAATTCCTTCATATCTTCTAGGATCATGGAGGAATTTCATCCTCAGACAAATTCTGATTATCAAAATGTAAAACACAACATGAATACCCTAAATGCAACAAAAAAATCAGCCTTACATTAATTTAATAGTTTTTGTGTCATTGTGCAGATATAACTACTTTAATCAAAAGACCATTATCAGGTATCATCACAATTACCTAAAGCTTTAGGTAGCTTAAAGGGGTAGATTTTGAAGGAGGTTTTTCACTTTACTAACTGAAGTTTATCAAATTTATCAAACTAATTAAAAAGGTGGGACAGAGGAACCATGTTTAGGGAAATCACTGTCATGAGAGGTTTAAATCTGTGCATGTTAAAATAACATGCACAGATTTGCATGTCAGTGAATGCATGACTTTTCATTTTCATGTAAACAGTACAGGTCTGATAGGAATTGTAACCCAGATGAACACATTTTGTGCATTTAAACATGGTTATTGATTTATAAATTCATAAAATCAGCAAAAGACAAACATGGAGTACAATTACCAGGAATAACTTCTACTGTCAGACTGAACTTGTCACAGTCTGCATCCTTCTGTGTAGGCATCATGTAATACAGCGACTCCACCTAATACACAAACACATAGCAGTTTTCAGCGGATCAAATACAAATCTAAATTTGTTAAAATATTGTATCTATTTGGATGAGTGCTTTTATGTTTGAACTCATAAGGATACCCTGACACAGAAAAGTCCTTTGTCGAAGTTCTTTTAAGTAAAGATAATGTAATGAAAACACAAGGAATTAGAGAGGCAATAGGTCAGACAACTAACAGACAAAAGAGCAGAATTAAGACCAAAAATACAGCTAATCCAAATCTTTAGTAACGTGACAGGGTCATAAGATCAGGTTAAAACTAACATACATAACAAATACATCAAAGAAGAAAAAAAAAGCTGTCTGGAAACATAAAAGCTGCTATTGTGTCTGACAGTGTAAAAAAAAAAAAAAAAAAAACATGCAGCGGGGCAACAGAGGGACACATAAAATGAATACTGTTATATTTACCCTTAAAGTTGCTTTTCCAGTTCCAGTAGCTAAAACTTTTATATCCTTGTTTATACCTTCAGTCTGTTGAGTTTCAAAACAAGTATAAACAAATTAGCAATATATTAAAAATGACATACTGCAGATGCAAACAGATAAAGGCTTGAATATAAACCTGCTGGCAGGTATTTTGGCCCGCTGCTCATCAGCACAGTGCGGAACAGTTTCTTACTACTACTACTACTACTACTACTACTACTATTATTATTATTAATAATATTTTCAACCTTGAAAAAGAACGCCACTCATCCAGTTATAGAGGTACGGGACTCAGAAAAAATACCCATGTGATAAAATCTGTATCGGTAAAACTACACACATTTTACTACATAGTGGAGGGAACATGCATAAATGGTTATTCCAAAGAAAACATTTCTGAATGTCCACCCTATTCCCTATCTCCTCATTTACTATAGGGCTAAACCATAGCACACTATATAGTGAACTCGTGCTGTTGGCAATTCAGACATGAAGCTGTATTTTCTCCTTTTTGCAGATGACGTCACTACTGGCTGTCACCACAGTAACCAGCTTTAACGTTTGTGTCAGTTGCGCCACTTTGAGTTCCTTCCTGCAATGCATTGTGGTCTATATCGACCTATCTAGTGACCATCAGTGCTCACTACTTTTAAAATGCATTATGGGTAATTTTGAGTGCACTACTTTTTTTTCTCTGGACATTCGGACATTGCTAGAAAATGGCGTGACCACTATAGAGGGCACTATTTAGGGGATGGTGTGAACATTCGTACACAGTCTGTGACGGCATTAAGCCCTCTCAGATGAAGGTCTATGGCTAAAAGCTTGTTTGATTAAAATGATTCTTTTTAACTACAGCTCAAAATCAACATCTCTTTTCACTAAATGAAGCAATTAAATGTTTGTCTTTTTTTTCAGTTTTTAGTTATTCAAGTGATTATTGTAAATTTTGCCTGCTTTTAATGGGAGGGTGTCAGACACACTTGGGCACAACTCCACATCATTTAGCTACTATTGTCAGGTTTGAAACCCCTGTGACATGTAAAATAAAGAAAGAGACACGGACTTAGAACTCAGTGTAACCTTTGCAAAGGGGAAGAGAACAGTCTCAGAGCTCGCACAGAGACTCCTAACTGTCTTCTTCGCTTGCTCTTCCTCTGCTCAGGCTTTTTATTTGACAGATAATGGCATGACACATGTCATGAGTTCATCACACATTTTCCAGTTAATGTATAGTATTAACTTCATTTACTCCTGCAGCTGCTAAAACAATAAGCATCTATTTTAACAGACTACCAGAAGCAAGTCATGAGTAAAACACGAGGTGCAAAGATAACAATAGGATGGTATGTCTGAGTGAGCCAAGCTCATTAAGCATGAGGCACCCTGCTTCACCAGAAAGAATCAATCTTTGTTAAAGTAATCTCAAAAGTTTAACATATGATAAAAGAAAAGATAAGTCATGAACAAATGATAATATATAAATTTCCTAACAACTATTCTCCTGTGTTTTATGCTATAAAGCAGTTATAATCTTATACCTGTTAAGCTTTCATGAGTTTGCCCTGCTTTTAGCGAGATACAGAAGATGCAACTGCAGAAATGGGAAGAGAAGGTTGCCATAAAATGTAGTGAGGAGGTTGAGGAGAGGAAAGAAGATGTGAAAGTATAATGACTCCCAAAGGAGCACTAAGGCCAGAGAGGCCATTATGCCATTCAGAGGTTGAACTAAGATCAGATATATAAATTATCTTTTGCTTTTTCCTACCAAAAAATATTTTGTACATATGGCCCTGAATTTTGTTCAACGTCACTGACTAAAAATGTATTATTTGGGCTATTACAAGAGGATCATCAATAATCTACTAAGCAAATAGTAAAACATCTCTTCCTTTACATCTTTTAATAAATTACATCTTCAGCATTGTATGTTCATTCTCACCTTTGAAAAACGTGTGATATGTTGATTTTCCTTCATCAGGCGGTATTTTTTTGGATGTTCACCTGGTACTAAGATGTCCACATTCAGATCATAGCTTAGATCTTTTGCCTTGGTCCAGTACTCGGCTACAGCTTGGTACACTATGATAGTAGCCTAGAGAGGGACACATAATGAGCAGTTTAAGACCATACTTTTGAAAAAAAAAGCCATGTTGTGCCGTAAGCCACAAATTTTGTGTTACCTGAGTTGATCCATAACCTCCGTTCAACCTTTCCTGCTGGATGAGCCATTTCACAACATGTTCGGCTTCATCAAAGGCCTTTAACAACATATGGTGAGAAATCTTTTATATTTTTCCATTTTTTTTTAAATGCAGTGAATATACAAGTCTGAACGTGTTTAACCATTATAGTAGCCTTTGGTATGATTGGATTAGCTGGTAATTTTTGTTTGCTGATCATTGACATTCATAGAATAATCAATGTTTGCTTTACTTATTAATATTTATTTACAACCTAAAATACAGCTAACATATCTTTAAACATGGCTTTTGAATTGCAGCATGCTTGCACATCCATGTGATATGTTCACCTTAGCCTTGACAAGTGCAAGAAGAGCATAAGCTGTGGCTTCCAATGTGGAAGCATTTCCTTTACTCGTAGGCCAGTGGGATCGATCTGTGGAAGATGAACACACAATAACTTTCATTTTCCAAAGTCCCATTGTGTCGATAACATTAGTGCAAAATATGAACAAAAGTTCGCATTTAGCATGAGGAGATGATTCTGGTCCAAAGAAATTGGAAAAAAGATCCAGGTCCAGGCACTCAAAGTGATTAGAAATAAAAAGATTCACACTGTTAATGAATGTTCATATTTCTGTTTATCACTGACTGATGTCTTCTCAGCATGTTTTTGGTATATTGTGTGAGGAAAACCTGGGGCAGCAAAACTGTAGAGGATCTCCTTGTTCAATTTGTTTTCTGTTGCTAGGGCGTATGATGTCATTGCAACAGCATAAGGGCTGTTCAGGCCAGGCAGACGCTGCTCCAGGTATTCCGTTGATCGGTTTATACTAATTCCCATCATCTGCACAGAAGAACAGCAGATTAAATGTGGTTGTCTGGCAATGTGTATTTTTGATGGGAATGTTACAACACAAATGGTAAACATACTAACAATGAAAATGATAACAATAATAATAACAATAAATAAAGAAAAATGGGTAAGAAAAAAAATCTAAAAGCAAGCATTTTGTCCAGCAAAGGTGTGACAGAAAATGTGAAGGATGTGGCAACAGGCTACAAAAGTGTACCAGCTCCAAAAAACAAAACAAAAAAACCCCCCATCAGAATCAGATGTACTTTATCCAATGTAAAACTAGAATAATAGGTTGGTCAGGGTCATACATGATAGTGACCAGTATGTCCACAGTCCTCTCATCCTGCCTCCAGCCAATATGGAACCTCCAGCTTTTCTAATAAGATATTAATAATTAACATTTAATCAGTGACCCAGGACTTTTTTTTTCTATTTTTGTATTACCTCTAGCTGATATTTGGAGGCAACACAGAACAAAGTCTTATCTTCCTGTCTTAAAGAAATTCATTCATTCATTCATTTTCTGAACCGCTTATTCCAATTCAGGGTCGCAAAGCCTATCCCAGCCGGCTTTGGGCGACAGGCAGGGTACACCCTGGACAGCTTGCCAGTCCATCGCAGGGCCACACAGAGAGACAAACAACCACACTCACGCTCACACTCACTCCTAGGGGCAATTTAGAGTGACCAATTAACCTATCATGCATGTGTTTTGATGGTGGGAGGAAGCTGGAGTACCCGGAGAGAACCCACGCATACATGGGGAGAACATGCAAACTCCACACAGAAAGGCCACTGACCAAACCAGCCAAGGATTGAACCAGTGACCTTCTTGCTGTGAGGCCACAGTGCTAACCACTGCGCCACTGTGCAGCCCCTTAAAGAAATTTTCTTTAGTAATTCTGCAACTTCAAATAGTAAACTATGACAACAATAAAACAATACTATAAACATCTCCTAGTGGTGAATAGTTAAATAAAGTTAAGATCAGCTTGGATGTAAAGAAACAAACAAATAAAAACAACAGACACCAAACAAGAAAAAAAAATTAACAGGAAGATACTGTTAAAGGTATGTTAAGGTACTCACACTAACAGCATCTGAACATATTTTGCGAGATTCCTGCATAGCAATCAGGCAGAAAGCGGTCATCGAAGCATCCCAGTCTGCTCCGCTAACATCACCCTACACACACACACACACACACATACACACTCAGCCAAATAACCGAGTGCAAAAGTATATTTTACATTGATTTCATTTGGGACCATGTTTAGCAGTCATTTGAATCAGTTCACTCACAGTCATTTCAGTACGAATCACACGTCCATTTTCAGTAAACATGCCATCAACCTGCTGCGCCTTCAGAATGAGATACCTGATGGCATCACAGATCACGCTTGTTTGAGCTACCACCAGATTACTGGTATGTGCCATAGAAAACACCTTGGCAACATAGGCAGTGAGCCTTGTAAAAGAGTACAAAATAATTAAACACTGTGTAAAAGATTAGCATTTTTACAAAACTTAACACTTACGAGGGTCATTCAATAAATAAGGTGAATTTTTTGTTAAAAGGACTCCTAATATAGATAGAAGCTTACTTTTTAATTTATTTATTTTGGTTTTACTTCTTTTTCCCATGGATTTAATTTCTTTTGCAGATTAAAAAAAAACAAAAAAACTTTGAGAGTTTTGACAATTAACAAAGATGTCCGACCAAAAAGCATGCTCCAGGATTCAACAGCGCTCAGTTAAGTTTTTGGTTGCTGAAGGGTGCAAACCAGTTGAAATTCATAGGAGAATGTCAGCTGTGTATGGTGCCACATGTTTCAGCTGAAAAACAGGTCTACAAGAAAAAGGAAACACTGTGAACAGTGCCAACTACTGTGAACTGATGAGGTAGGTCAAGAAAGACATAAAGAACAAACGCAGGGGTCTTCAGTCAGAAGAAGTCATCTTGCATCTTGACAACGCAAGGCCTCACACAGCAGTCCAAACGGTGCAGACCGTCAGCGAGCTGGGCTGGGAACTGCTTCCTCATCGCCCTTACAGCCCAGACCCCTTCAGACTTTCACCTGTTTGGTCCCTTGAAAGCGTTCACAAGAGGCACGAAGTTTGAAAGGGACGATGAACTCAAAAGTGTCGTGAGTGACTGGCTGAGACATCAGTCCGAAGATTTTTACGCTGAGGGAATACGGGAGATTGTGCACGGATGGGAAAAGTGTGTGGCGTGCTGGGAGACTGCGTTGAAAAATAAATAAAAAGTAAGCTTCTATCTGTATAAGAAGTCCTTATACTGACAAATTCACCTTATTTATTGAATTTAATCAAAATAAATGCCTCACCAGGTGCTTCCTGTGTCACTAGTGACTGCAGAAAAAGATCCATCGGTTTTTTTGTAAGCCAACTCATTTTGGTAGCCTGTAATGATTAATAAATAGATAAATAGGTTAATAACAATGGAAAAATATTTGGCTTTAAATCTAATCAACGGTTTTTGAACTCTTGAATAGATTCTATTCTTTTCTTTTCTATTCTATTCTATTCTATTCTATTCTATTCTATTCTATTCTATTCTATTCTACAGTCATTTAGCAGACACTTTTATCCAAAGCGACTTACATACGAGAGGGAACAACACAAGCACAAAATCATACAGCAGAGGACATCGTAGGAAGGCGCTAGTGGACTGTCCACTTGGATGCTAGAGGCTTTTTTTTGTTTTTCTCCATCCCACTCGACTGTACTACTATACTAGTGAAGAATTGCATGTGTGCACTTGCCTTTCCTTATATGTTGAAGAGCTTTGTTGCGTTTATCACCCAAAATTTTCCATTGATTAGTCTGATCCAGAAATATAGTTGCAATGACAGGTAACGTCATGCTAATCATGTTTTCCTCTCCCGAGCCTGAGGGCTCTATGATCAGAGCATCCATAGTGTCTCCACTTATTGACAATGGTCCTGTTTGCCCTGGGAGGACTGGGAAAAGTATTTGTTTAAAAAAAAAAAAAAAAGAAATAAAAATATAATTAAAAAAAAAAAGAAACAAAAGAACACACACACAAATTGTAGTGTTTAGTTAATAAGTCTTTTGGTCTCACCTGTTAAGGAGATCTGTGTGGTTGTTGGTGTGTTTGGAACAACATCTCTTAGAGGGATTTTACTATTGATGATTGTCACCTGTTTTCCACCTAAAGAAAAAGACAGCAAGTTGGGGGATAAATTAAATTGGTAAAACATATAATGTGTTTTGCTTGTTCATGCAATTTCACATGTAAACTTACCAACACTTTGAGAAGGGTTTATAACTGCATCCTTCACAGATTTTACCAGTTTACCTGCAGGCTGGAAAAATAGTAATATAAAACATTAAGAGATCAAAAAGCAAGAAGGTTTCAGTTAATTGTTGACAATGATGTGCACAGCATACATATCAGATAACTGGTCTAATAAGACTGTGTGAAGCTCAGATTTTACTGACAGTGGGAATTGAGAGCTGCACTAAAAATGAAGGTATACAAATCCAACAAGGCATTATGTTCTGTCTTCTTACCACCACCTGCAGCACCTTCCTGACACCATCAGACGCATATGAATATTTAACAGCTGCTTTGACCTCAATGGGGATCTTTCCTTCCTTCATTGGAATAATAATAAATGGCACAGATCGTGAGGTTTGGGCTCCAACTTGGACGAGCTGACGGTACTTTCCACGAGTATAAGCTGCACTGCACAGAGTGTTTTCCTCTTTCAGCTCCACATGCACCTTGAAATAGGTAAGAATGGAGATGTGTGGCAAAACACACATTAATTTCATTTATATACTGACAGGTTGCAGCAATATTAAAAAGTGAGGGTTAAAAATTCTGACACATGGTGACCCTGAATGGGGCAGCAATTCTCTCACTTGAAGATGCCTGAATGGAAATTGTGTAAAAGCTTGAAATCTTGTGAGAAATTAAGAAAAATGTACAAACCAGTATAAGCTTTGTTTCAATAAAATAGCTACACATATATAACAATTATAGAAATGTATCCCTTGTTACTTTTAGATTGCACTTGCCTTAATGTGTTAAATGTCACTTGCTCAGGACATTGTTAAAATAGGAGCTGCAGTAAAGTAACTGGTTATTCCCCTCCCTGCTATTTTAAATAACATGGTTCTCCTGTTGACACTGAGTTTTATCATGTCATATAATGTTCTTAAACTATATGAATTGACATGTTCCAATAATTTGCACGTCGCTCTATTGTTACCAATTTACAATGAATTCCCTTTTGTGGCAGACTGTAGAATTATCCTGTTAAATTATTTCTTTACATGGTATATGCTTCTTTTGTTAATGTCTAAATTCTTTTATAAGTGCCACCTACTATATTTGTGTTTTGGTGTGTGTGATATCAAAGACTCACAGTGATTGGCTCGGGGCTGTAGTTGTGAAGAATTGCCCTAATTTCCAGTTGCTCTCCACGAACAGCAGAATATGGTAACCTGAGATCAATAATGAAATTCTTGTAGACCTTGACTTCTAATGGGTCAGAAACGCAGATACCTTTTAAAAAGAAAGAAAACAAAGATGAAGCAAGCACAAAGTCAAAGTGGAACCACAGAGAAGGAAAAGGTTGGCGATTAAAGTACAATGGCGAAATTTGCTCAATTTTTAAATTCACCATCGTTACTCAAGTATATGACAAACAGGGAAAAGAAAAATGATTATCCCAGTTTCTTAGTGAACTAAAATCTTTATAGTGATTGTAAATCATAATGCTGCCACGTGAATTGCTTTAATAGCAAGTATACTGTACATAATGCACTCAAGTCATGGCAAAAAAAATATTAGCCAGAAAAATGAACCCACAAACTAAAGCTTGTGAGGTGAAGATGAACCTCTGAGCTCAACAAGCACAGGGAATCATTTCAATTACAAAAATGGTTATCAGCCTTTCAGTTTGAATTACACTCAGTTTATGTACAAAAAAAACCTGCTGGTTAACAAGGCTCACCATGAGTTCTTGACAGACTAATGCCATTGACTTGCCAGGTTGTGACTGAATCTGGCAAGGGTAAACTTAATTCCAATGATGTGGACACACTAAAAAAGAAAAGAAAAAAAACAAAAAACATGATTTAAATAGTACAATAACTTTCACAGATTTTTAAAGGACTTACTTTGGACAATCTTTTTTTTCTGCAATTACCAGTTAGAATCTTGTCGAGGGCAAGGTTTAAGCAATAAATCCATCCAAAGCCAACTTTGATGGAAGTTTGTCCGAGAAATAATTTCATCACTGTCTATGTACTCATCATCTGGACATATATACAAAACAGTTACTCTTTTTCAGCAGTAAGTGTTTACTAAACACAGTTGTAGAGTGAATGATACCATGCAATCGTACCAGCTTCCGATCTCTTGTTGCGAGCTAGTAAGTCAGCTCCCTGTTTCTTCAGAGCTCGCTGTCTTTCTATCTCCTTGCAGCAATGCATAAAGGCTTCGATGCAGGCTGGACCATCCACAATGTATTCGCTTCGCCTCTCACAGGTGTATGAAACAGGAACATTTCTTATACCATCCAAACAGCATTCTCTTTGTCTACTGCCTTTAAATTGATTTACTAAACAGAAAAAAGAAAATTGTGGAAAAAAAGAAAAACAATAATAGTCACTTCCAATAAATTTTTCACTGTTAGGCTTCCTTACAGAAGTTAGACATATCAATTCTAGCTGACATATTGTGACTAGTAGAACACTTTAGAAACTGTATTTTAAACCAGAGCTATCCAACATATTTCTTTTGTTAACATTAAGACATTTCTCAAACACTGGATCATTTCCCATCATTCAGACAAATGGTATCAATGATGAACTGTTTACAACAAAAACAGATGAACCCATGAAACTAACAGGGCAAACTATCTATCATGGTGGTGGCATGCTGGATGAGGGCGAGGGCGTAGCCATCATTTTAGAAGTGAGGGGGACAAATTGCTTAGATCTATAGAGTGATTTGTCATCCTCTCACATTCAATCAATCATCCAAAACCTTATTTGTAGAGCACTTTCACATACCACAAAGTAATGTGGTATGTGAAAGTACAAAGTACATAAGAGTACATAAAAGTGTCGTACAGGTAAAATAAAATAAATCAACATTAATAGCATAAAAATAAAAACGGTTAAAAGACAATAAAATAGTTCAAACGATGAAAAAAAAGCTAGAAAAGATCTTGTAGTTCTGCTCTCTCGAGTTAAAAGCCAATGCTAAAAGATGAGTTTTTAAGAGACTTCAGTTGCATCTAATCTTAGCAGCTAAAGAACCACATAACTATAAACAGCACAGCACCAGGAAAGCAACTTTAGTTCTTTAAAATGATAAACTATCAAACTCAAGTCAAAATCTAAAATCTAAAGCTACTAAACTGGTTGAGTTGACAGAGAATGTCCCTGAAGCGTCTACAGGGAGAGTAGTCAGATTATTATGTGCCAAATGATGACACTGAAAACAAATAGTTTGGTAAAATACTATTCCTGTTTGAATATATCAGCGCTAAAATGACATGGAAGTGTCACAGTAACAGGCTAATAACATACATCATTTAAAATAATGGAAAAATTGACCCAACAATAAACATGTCAACATTAAGATGTAGCTATTTTGTCATTTGATTTATCACCAATTATGACAGCACAGATGTGTAAAATTAATCAGTTAAGAAGAATATGATGACCAATGCCTGCTGCCTGATACAGCAGTCAGATTATACATGTAAATAAATGACTAATAAACAAATATTGCCTTAGAAATGACAGATAAACTACGTCTGTGTAAGTATTTCCTTTTTTGAAGAGAATCAAAGACTACAGGCTAAAAAGGTATATTACAAAATGATATTGTGAGCTCTAAATTTCATTTTGCATGCTAGCAGAAACAGCAATATGATAAAAATAAAAAATAGTTTATGTTAATGTTTGAATGAAGGCTATACCTAAATAAATAAAAATTAACGATACACACAAGTGAAATTGTTGTAGAGTTTAATCTCAAAATCCCTTTCAATTTTTCTTCTTAGTCAGTTATAACAGAGTAATTCTAAGGCAGGACTTTAGTTATCATTTCTCCTACTGTGAAGACCATCCATGTCCATCCCTGCTGCTGGCCTCTGGACCACTTTCTCCACACTTACCCTGCTCCTTTTATTGTATAAAGATTAAAAAAATGTGCAGAACAACCTTTGTGGAGAAATGAAGAAGGAATGGGTTCATTCCTGGGGGGTAAATTAGCAAGAATTCAAGCAAGGATATTGCTTGGATATGTCTTTAGAACAATGTTACTTCCATAGAAGTAAAAAGTACTCATCCAAATAATTACTTGAGTAAGAATAAAAATGTATCTAAAAAAAAAAAAAACTACTAAAATGCTGTGTAGTCTCACATCTGATTTTATTCATTAAATAACATTATTCCAATTATTCAATCAAATTAATGAACAGCAGTCATAAAACTCATTTACTTTAAACTTTAACGACCAAAAAAAGTAATTAAATCTTTACAAATATACCAGTCAAAGGAACTAAAATACATTTATATTCTTATTTTCTACCCAGAAGGGCTTATCTTAGAGCAGCATAAACAGTAGCCTCACTTTACTAGAGTAAGAGAAGCTTATTATTACTTTAGAATAATACTCTAGTAAAAACAGTTTTATAAGAAAAAAACTGCCAATAGTACAATTTATCCGAAGGGTTATTCAAGTAAATCTAGATACTACCTCTCCCTTAACCAGTTAGCCTAGCTCATTTAATTTACATCTATTTTTCATCTTTTAAAATCCACATGGTGACATTTACAATACAGAATGTCTGTTTCAGCTAAACAGCGTTGACATTCAGCAGCATGAATCATCTGACGCGGTTTGTTAGTTTTTTTGTCTCTTAGCTGCATCAGAGATGCGGGGAATCACAGATACCTTTCTGCAGACCTGGAAATTCTGGCCTGTGATCCTTTGTTGCTTCTTATCTCACTGTCTCTTCTCACCTCTCACCACTTTTTAATTTTTAACAATTTAAAAATATGGTCAATTTTTCAAAGGTTTGATGTTCTGAAACTACATGTACTGGTGTTTTAATAAACATTTGATCGCATGTTTGCCAGAAAAATGTGTCTGGCACAAACTTATATACATACATACACACACACATACCCTCAAAGTTCCTCTCACAATTAGGTCTTTTTTGTGAATATCAAATAATAGTTCTGCAGGAAGATCTTGCTCATAATAGATGAGTGAACTGTTATTGGGCTGATGCCCTTTTTACCTTCCAGTACCTTAATTGATGTAACCCTTTTACCCATCTATTTTTACATTCTTATCATGTGGTTAACCCTCTGTTTTCAGTGATCAAGAAACCACTATGAAAGAAAGTCCTAGTATAGTTTTGCTGAGGAACATAAGTGTGTATTGGTTTGGAAGTTTGTTGAAAAATTCCATGGATTGCAGCTGAGGAATAATCTGGAAAAGAATGTTCTTACAAATGCAGGCTATGGCTGTGTGCAAATGTCCACCCTATTTCCTACATAGTGCCCTATATAGAGCTCACGCCATTTTGTACGGATGTCTGAACGTTCAGAGAAAAAAAGTAGTGGACTCAAAATGACCCACAATGCATCTTAAAAAATAGTGAGCATCTAGTGAGTCACTAGATGGGTCAATATAGACCACAATGCATTGCAGGCAGGGGTTTGAAGTGGTGCACGTAACACGAATGTCAAAGCTGGTTAAGAAAAAACTATAGATAATTAATTTTATGCCCTCATTTGTTGAATACATATGCAAACAAGAAAGAAGAAAATACAATTTTTCACATGACTTTTGGATTAAATTTGGATTAAAGACGCGTAGTGGTTGCTGTGGTGACAGTCGGTAGTCACGTGATCTGTGATGAGGCAAAAATAATCAGATTTGTGTCCAAATCTCCAACAGAATGAGTACATTATGAGTGTACTATATAGTGTAGGCCTATGTAGTGTATGAGGGGTTAGGGATTAGGGTGGGCATTCGTACACAGACCAAGTTTTGAACCAACAGTTTCATTGGACTAGAAAAGGATTGGAATTAAATGAGTGCTATGATGCAGGAAATAACAGCATGTACACCAGTACCTTTACTCCGGTGCAGTTTGAGCACTGAAACAGTTGTAATCAGCACATTAATGGTTATTTTTGCAGCTCAAATTGTAATGTTGCAATAAATGACTGTTGTTGTAAAACACTGCTGACCATAAGGTGTCATTTCCTATACCTCTAGAATTGCGCAAAACTTAAATATCGCAATGAATAGAAAAACGCGAATGGAAACATCTACATTTTGAAAAGCCTCTCTAAATATTGCTAAAAAGCTTTTATGCTCTCATGAGGTGCTTTTTCAGATGTGTTGATATAGACGTACATTGCAAAAGTCTTATGGAAACACATTTTTGGCATTTACACGTCACGTGACACATAACACTTAGGATATATATTAACATTGTTCAAAGGAAACACGTGCAAATTGCAACTGTAGTATTTTGAAATTTCACAAATCATTACGTTTGCAAAAAACTATAATAGAAGCATAGCTGGAAACTGGTTACTGGTAAATTTAAAGACAATGATTCTTACCCAGTCTGGATCTAAAGTTCATCACAGTAGTGGATCGTTTCTGCCTCGTAGAGTGAGGACACTTAGGATCTGGAAAAGCGAAACAATGATATCTTAAACAAAAGCCAGCAATAACTGAACCATCATCTCACCAGCACAGACATAGTAGTAGTGATCATAATAAGATTCTGATCCAACACATTTACCACAATGTGGTTACTGTACACATTTATCTAAGTTGGGATAATACAAGTTCTAGCTAAAGCTTAATCTGACTTATGTTTTTTCCAATGTTGACTAGAGATATTGGAGTTTCTGTGTGAATGTTTCAGTCATTAACTAAAAGAGAGATGATGTGACACTGTTGGATTTGTTGGAACAACAAAGTGTTTCTGCACAAACATCCAAATACAAAAAACATGAGAGACTGTCTATGGTGCAATGTTTACTATTGAATGAATGCTTAATATTTGCGGCAAAAGCAATAAGTAAGTAGGTTAGAATGGTAAACAACATGCCCAGCACACTACATATTTAAATGTCATAATATAATATTACCTGTGAGTACAAGGGTTTAGCTTATAGCAATGATATATAAACAATAAAGAAGTACATTCAAAGGTTAAAAATAACCTGAAAAATTTAAGTATCTTTGGTGAATTGTCTAATTGTTTGGCAGATGAGAAAAAACATTGTTCTGTTTAGGCAGTTTGAGTGAAGAGTGTTGTGTTACCTGTTCTGACAGGCGATTTAAAGTCATTTTTGCTGGTCACAAACAACAGGCCTGCATCGTAGAACACATTCATGCTGTCTTTGCCCCCACCTGGTGTGCAGCCTGTGTCAAAGTTCTCCACTGTGTTCCAAATCTGAGAAAGAAAAAAATGTTCATATACAGAAATACAACTGCACACATCTCAGTCAGAGGTTTTAAGTTTAAATTTATTAATTCGGGTAATTAAGTCAAATAATAAACTATAAATATATTTAGTACAAACATACCATTGTATAGTGAATAAAAAGGCACAGGCTGAAGCATAATGCTTATATTTAGGCCTGTACTGTTTAATATATATAAGTAACCATATCATACATTTTATGTCATCCAAGGGCTATCAGTGTTATTTTTAAACACATCTACGTGATTTAAGGTTTAGCCAAACGGTGACTTAAGACTGCTGTCTTGGTGGTTGCCTCATGTTTTCAAGTATTGTCCTCATGCTTATAGTTCTGTTTCTGATTTAGTTTTCATCTTTTGTTCAGTTTTGTTCACCCCACTGCAACTGTAGCAATCTTAGGGCCCTTTACATCGTAACAGTTAGACTTTACAAAGGCAAATTCTGATTTTGTCAAACTATAAACAGAATCTCATTTCAACAAACAGAATGAAGAAATTGACCTTTTTTTGTGTCAGATGAAGCCTGTTGCTCAGGTCATAAGCACTTTTGTCAACTGCCACCAGTCCCACTGAGGCCTCTGGATCTCCTGTGATCTTCATTCTGAAGACTTTCCTAGGTTCATAACTTGGATCAAAACTCACTGGTTCCAGCTTTAACTGGAAGGAAAAAGAATTACTTATATAATTATGGAATTACTCTAACGCTTAGACCTATCAGATTGTATGAACTTCTCTCTTTAGTTTAACTTTGTCACAGTGTTTTATCTCTTACGGAGCCCATGCAGGAGTCTTTCACATCCACCCAGACAGATTCTGATACCACTTCATCAGAATCTGTATGGTAATAGGCTACAATGCGAAACGATGGTAACATTTCTTTGGTGATGAGAAGTGGCAACGGAATTATTAATTGACCTCTTATGTGTCCATATTTCACCAGCTGACCTCTGCTCAAGATCTGGGAATACAAATTAAACATCAGTACTCATCCAGTTACTCAAAAAGAGCAAAGCTCATTAATGCAAAGACACAAAGGGGCGAGTGCAATGCAGTCTCACCAGGTAAGTGATGTCTTTTTCTCGACTTTCCATCCTGCTGGATAAAATAGAGGCTCTCAAGATTTCTCCTACCTCCACCTCAGTTTCTAAAACATCTGCAATAAAAACCTTTCATAGTTCATCCATGGCAGTTTTATGCAGAATTACCAGTATTAATGAGTTTCAGAATATTTCTTACTTATGGAGAGGTAATTGTTACTTCTCGATTTATATGAATTAGCTGTCATGGAGGCTGATGCTTGTCTTTGAGACTGTAGGAGACGGTCATTGGTCCTTACCTGAAATTGAGGGCACATACAGAGAAATACACCATCTTACACTTTATATATGCTTTTAAATAATTATGTTGCCCTAATATATTCTATTGATGGTTACTGATCCAAAAAGATTTCCTTACCACTCTACTTGTCTTAATAGGTCACACAAAGTATGAGGTTGAAACACAAACACACGCTATACATAAAGTATAGAACTTTGTTAAACTTTGTCTTGACCATTAGATTAAGAAAAATAAAATAAAATTGTGAAATGAGAAAAACAAATCCAAACAACTGAACCCTGCAGTTACATTATGATGCATTTGCACCAGGATAGTCTGCAGAACTTGTTTTGATTGGATGTGGAATGTCAAGAAATGTCACCTTCCTTTGGATGGGTTTACTTCCACAGTTTGTTTTAGTTAAGTAGACAAACCGCCTGAACATTGTCATGCTTCACTATTTTAGATGGTTTTTCACAGCTCACTATGAGCAATATTCCCTGAAATAACTGCTAACCAAGAAGCAAGAGGAGGAAAATCAGGCTTATCAATTGGCCAAATCTCATAAGTCTTTTTTTTTTTTCATTTTACCCATGAAGCAACTTAGTCAAATACTCTTCCTTAGCAATGTCCTGGGCAAACTAAATTCTCTTGCCATACTTTAATAAAAGGAAAAATAAACCTCTTGTTCTCAAAGTTACCCCATCAACCCTTCGTTTAACTGGGTCTGGTCCAAATCCAGTAGCATTGACTCTGTTTTGATGGAGTGTTGTGTGTATTAGGGAGTGGTGTACTCCATAACACACTCTGACATCTCACTTTGTCATTTTTTCAGTATTTATTTGCACTTATGTGCAAACGTGTGCTTCAGCCAATTAATGTATAATAATCAAGTGTGTGCACCTCTGCATTGAAGTTTGGGATGACACTTTGCCAAGGAGGAAAGATGTTAGCGATGTTGCCTCTAATTAAACTGGGACAGGTCATAAAGTCATTTTGATTGATTGTTCATAAGTGGAAAACATTGAAGATAGTTACCTCCGCTAAAGAGAAAGTATTTATCCGAATCATCTGATTATCTTAGAGCATTTATCTGTTTGTCTGTTGATAAACTTTATACAAAAACCACTTGGCAGATTTTCATGGTTTTTTTCCCCTGAGAATGGGTCTAACTTAGATTTAGTTAAACTTTGGGAGTGACATGGATCACCATCTGGATTCAGGATTTTTTAAAAGAATTATCTGTGCAAGATAGGATAATTTTCAGGACATATTAGGGCTGGGCGATATGACCTTTTAGTAATATCCCGATATTTTTATGGCCTGTCACGATATACAATATATATCTTGATATTTACCTCAGCCTTGATTGAATGCTTTGGTTCTTACAATCACATCAGTAAGATGACTTTGTGTCTCCATTAAAACATAATTGTTCATACTGCATTAAGATATGCTGATTTTAAACATGCCAAACGCCAAAAGGATGAAATTGTAACGAAGCAAACTGATCAAAACCATATTTATTGAACAGTTAAAGCAGTGGCAGAAACATGTCATTTTAAAACAAAATAAAGTGACTTTACATGATGTAATAAATGCAACGTATAAAAATGGGTGCTGTAGGGGGGGAATTTTCAAATGATGAACTATTATAAGGTAGGGCTGGGCGATATATCGAATATACTCAATATATCGTTGCTAGTCCCCTGTGCGAATATAGAAAATGCCTATATTCGTCATTGGGTGACAATGCTATGCTGAAGAAGCAAAATAAAAATTTTTTGCTGTTCTGGATGGTAGTATCCAGAATTTTGCTGGGATCCACATCCAACTTTGATATCTTGTGAAACCTATTAGGAACTTCTCTTGTATTTTTTGGCCAAGCAGCATGACCATTTATTATGGAGTGATATGCATATGTCCTAGGGCTGGGCAATATATTGAGTATACTCGAGATATCGTGGCTAGTCCCCTGTGCGATATAGAAAATGCCTACATTCGTCATATTCGAGTATCCTGTTGTCACGCAGTTGTTTTTAGCTGTGGGCGGGGTTTCCTCACTCCTCCTCGACTCTGCACCGCTTTGCACAGAGAATTAAAGCAAGCGCACCTTGTTACGTACATAATGTGAGCTACGTGCTACGTCATGAGAGGCAGCATGTGGCCACTTTCTCGCTAAATTTGGCAACTTTTTGTGAAAAGCGACTAGCGACAAATCTAGCAACTTTTACAGGAGTTATTAGAAACTTTCCTGGTGTTTCCTGGTGCATATTGTAAAGTTATTGTTACGAACGAGAGTCTCTCCCCGTCCTAAAGCACTCAGTCGCTCCGGCTGCAGCTGCAGCCAGTCAGAGGAGCAGAGAGGACACCTGCACGACTCCACCTACAGTCACAATGAACAGCCAAATCCGCCACTGATCCCGCTCTGGATTACAGAGTGTGATGTAAATTGCAAAGTTTTTCACGTCATGCAAAAATAATTAATTCTATTTGATTACATTCACAACCTCTGTCACTTACTCACCTCATCCACTGTGTGTGACACAAGCATATTTATCTTGCTCGTCATGTCTCTAGAAAGTACAGAAAGCAGTGGGAATCAAATCCTGAATTAAAAACTGGCTGAAGCCGTTTATTGGAGACGATACGAGGACATTCTGCTTGTATTATAAGACTGATTTCTACACTAAACTCTGCGATTAAAAAAAATACACGACAACTCAAAAACGTATCCATAAAGCAAAGCCTTATAATAGTTCATCATTTGAAAAGCCCCCCCCCCCCCAGAGCACCTATTTTCATACGTTGCATTTATTACATCATGCAAAGTCACTTTATTTTGTTTTAAAATGACATGTTTCTGCCACTGCTTTAACTGTTCAATAAATATGGTTTTGATCAGTTTGCTTCGTTACAATTTCATCCTTTTGGCATAAATGTTTAAAATCAGCATATCTTAATGCAGTATGAACAATTATGTTTTAATGTAGACACAAAATCATCTTAGTGATGTGATTGTATGCACCAAAGCATTCATTCAAGGCTGAGGTAAATATCGAGATATATATCGTATATCTTGACAGGCCATAAAAATATCGGGATATTACTAAAAGGTCATATCGCCCAGCCCTATTATAAGACTTTGCTTTATGGATACGTTTTTGAGTTGTCTGTATTTTTTAGTTTAGCGTAGAAATCAGTCTTATAATACAGGCAGAATGTCCTCGTATCGTCTCCAATTAACGGCTTCAGCCAGCTTTTAATTCAGGATTTGATTCCCACTCCTTTCTGTACTTTCTAGAGACATGACGAGTTAGATAGATATTTAGCTTGTGTCACACACACACAGTGGATGAGTGAGTAAGTGACAGAGGTTGTGAATGTAATCAAATAGAATTAATTATTTTTGCGTGACGTGAAAAACTTTGTAATTTACGTCCCACTCTGTAATCCAGAGCGGGATCAGTGGCGGATTTGGCTGTTCATTGTGACTGTAGGTGGAGTCGTGCAGGTGTCCTCTCTGCTCCTCTGACTGGCTGCAGCTGCAGCCGGAGCGACTGAGTGCTTTAGGACGGGGAGAGACTCTCGTTCGTAACAATAACTTTACAATATGCGCTTTAAAGTCAGTCGCCAAAACACCAGGAAAGTCTCCAATAACTCCTGTAAAAGTTGCTAGATTTGTCGCTAGTCGCTTTTCACAAAAAGTCGCCAAATTTAGCGAGAAAGTGGCCACACGCTGCCTCTCATGACGTAGCACGTAGCTCACGTTATGTACGTAACTAGGTGCGCTTGCTTTAATTCTCTGTGCAAAGCGGTGCAGAGTCGAGGAGGAGTGAGGAAACCCCGCCCACAGCTAAAAACAACTGCGTGACAACAGGATACTCGAATATGACGAATGTAGGCATTTTCTATATCGCACAGGGGACTAGCCACGATATCTCGAGTATACTCAATATATTGCCCAGCCCTAGGACATATGCATATCACTCCATAATAAATGGTCATGCAGCTTGGCCAAAAAATACAAGAGAAGTTCCTAATAGGTTTCACAAGATATCAAAGTTGGATGTGGATCCCAGCAAAATTCTGGATACTACCATCCAGAACAGCAAAAATTTTTTATTTTGCTTCTTCAGCATAGCATTGTCACCCAAATAAAAACATGTATAAAATTGGGACCTTATCATATAATGTGATAGTTTTATTGTAAAAATGTGAAATGTATCACGTTATAATTTACAAAGTTTTATTCTTAGAATGTGAACACAAAGCTCTGTATGAAGATGTTATTGCAATCTTGAAATATTGGTGCATTTGCTTGATTGTGTTTAGTGCTTTTTACACTCTTGGCATCCAGTGCGAGCAGCAAAGTAAGAATTTCATTGCACAGGGAAACATGTTTCTCATCGTAGCTTCCCATCTGGGTTATCCTGACATTTTTTAATTTTAGCTTTCATTTTTTTCTTCCACACCAAACTCATCCTGGTGATGAAATTTATTTTTGTTTTATCTGACCTGTCTAGATATCAGCCTGAAAAGTCATATATCATTTCAAATACTTACTGTTATTGTCATGGTTTCAGTCCCTAAAGCTGTATTGATGGTAACCTTTGCAAAGCCATTGCGTGAGGTACGGGCCTGCACATTACCAGGATTAACCACCACATGAACATCGGATGCTGGGCTGCTGTCAGGATTCACAACCTCAATCTATTACAGAAGAAGTAAAACTTAATCAATGAAATCACACATTCTCTTGTTAATGCATATTTTATATCTGCTGAAACTGTTGATGCAAACATCACAATCATTTCCAAACTGTAGCAGCAATACAGCAAAATATAACATATGAGTATATATTAATCCAAAAATTATTAGGATTATTCCAGAGCTATCACCTAGTACAGATGAGTAATTTATTATTTTCCTGCTTTCATACAACTGATTAAAATCAAATGAATCCAACAACTTCTTGCCATGTTAGTTTTAATAACTCATTTAATTTATTTTGCTTATAAAATGAACTATATCTATAGTCTTATCTTACTCAGATATAATGTTGGTTTTTACCGTTACATCATAGGGAAATCCTGGTTT
This sequence comes from Telmatherina bonti, assembly GCF_933228915.1. Taxonomy (NCBI): domain Eukaryota; kingdom Metazoa; phylum Chordata; class Actinopteri; order Atheriniformes; family Telmatherinidae; genus Telmatherina; species Telmatherina bonti. Next base: position 18,323,050 of record NC_136621.1, on the reverse strand, counting down.
GAAATATTTAGGTGTTTTTTTCAAATGGATAGTGTAGGGTGATGTGATAATCTTGATGGTCGCCATCTCTGCCTCCACCATTTCTCCACCTGTTGGTGAAACATGAACATATTCAAGCAATTAAAGCAAAAAAAAAAAAACATTCTCATTCCCTAACAAACTTCAGCCTTTAAAATCTTCAAAAGAGGAAAAAAAAATCTAATCTAAAACCACACAATTAATATTCATGCAGCTGCACCTCCTAAAACGCCACCTAATTTAACATCTGTCTTGCATCCCTGTCTCTTCTCTGAGCTTGTTCCTGCTAGTAAAAGTAACTCCAACTTAACTTCTCTTATTTCTTGTTCTGTCATCTTTTCTTTCTTTTCCTGTATTTTTCCTTCTTTGAGTTAAGTCATGGCTATGGAATGGGGATAATATGCATGCATCGTACCGTTTTCTGTCAGCACACCAGCAGCTACATATATGGAGCTCCCTGCAAGGTCAATTATGTTGGGAAAGGTTTGTGTGATGTGATTCCTCATCAATGTGATGACTCCATCACCTCTCTGGACCTAATAAGACATAGTGAAAAAACAGGTTAATGTGTAACCTTTTTGTTCTCATACGTGACACTAAGTTTTGCAAAAAAATATGAAAGTAAAGATAAAGGGAAGGGACATTTGAGAACAAAATAAAAACTGATGTGATGTAACGTGTAAAATATGTTTATGTTTGGTTGATACTTTGGTAGGCCTTGCAAAAAGATTTTATAAAATTTTAAGCAGACACATGTACTCACTTCAACTCTTTGGAGAGAGCTTGGAAAGCTCCTTTTTTCACCGTCATATATAACTCCAAATACTGCATAGGCTGTTCCATCCACTTGTTCACCAATATTGTACCTAAAACCACACATGACAAACTAAAAATAAAAAAAAAACTCTTAAAGCAATCAAACTTCTGTATTGTTTCTTAATCCAAAATAAAAAAAAACCTCCCTTACATAGCTTTGATGTTGACCGTCAACGACTCACTGTCCACGTAGAAGAAGGGGATTGAAGGTGCCAGTTTAACCTCAAAACTGGGAAGCACTGTAAAATAACACATTTATCTTCCCTTTTCCAGTCTGTCTAGTCAGATTAAAATGTTTTAATTGGTTTTAGAAGTTAACGAGACTTACCATATTCTTTTACCTCAAACTCTGCAGTAAAGAGTTGTTGTGGGTTATTGTTAAACTTTGCCACCACTTTCCACAGTCCATAGCTACAAATCCAACCAAATCAAATCAAGTTTTATGCATACAGTACTTGCTTAAAGTGATAATAAAAACAAATATTGAACATGTATAAAACCTTTACACGCTCAAGTATAAAACCTCAGTGAATAATAACACACACCAGATTGCTTTTTTTCCACACATATATCATCACAAACATCTACACAGCGCACAGCCCCCCAACCCTCCCAGCCCCCTTTATATCTAAACATGACATTATTTTGGTGATAATTTTCTTTGAAACAATAAGATAAAAGTATTAACTTGTGGTATATGGTCTTTTTTTTTTTTTTTTTTTTTTTTTTGACAAAGTTTGAGTTCATTTCAGATGACATTGTTTTCCTTTTTCTTTTTTTTTTTTTTACGTTTTCATTTTTTTCTTTTAAATAAACTATATTGTTTTAACATTTAACATTAGTGATTTAATTTTTGATGCAAAAATATTGTTTTCCCCATTTTAAAAAAGACACAAGTAACTTTTAATGATAAACTGCAGAGCTTAAAGCTGTTTACATTTATTACACATTAAACTATGGCAGTGTCTAATAGTTTGGTAATTTGAAGACATTAACTAAAATAAATTAAATAAAAACAATGTAAAAAACATACAAACATAAACAAGACAGCAATTGTAAAATTTAAAACTTAAATGTCTATCAAAAGCTGTATGAAAAAAAGACAATGCTGCAGGTGATGTGTTCATTTCATGCAATAACTTACCCAACGACACTGCCCAGAGAATATCTTCCTTTTACCATTCCTGATGTCAACCTCATGATGTTGGATTCTACAGTGATGCTGTCATTAGTCTGGAAATAATGATAAGTTAACACACATGAACTGCTCCCATGATCAGTCTTATACATTCTTTTGAAAAGTCCAAATAAGACACAATTTGCCACTTTATGTTGCTGAGGTGTTTGGTTGGTGGCAGCATTTTCTTTTTGAGAAAGAGACTATGTGAGATCGTGAACTTGTGAGCAGTTACGCTAAGCTCCAATGGATGAATGTTTTGGGAGGATTTTTGTTTTCTCAACAGCAATGACGTGGAAACGTTTATTAAAAAATGAGAGACCCTTTGTAGTACTTTTGCATTTAGCATACTGTACTATACCACAATCTCAACAGTCACTGCATCTTCCATTCGGCCTTCGTCTGTCATCGGCTCCAAGCCAGACGTCACTCCAAAGATCCTGTAGAAGACTGTTAGAGAGAGAGAAAAAAAGAGTAAAGATTTTTATTTAATTATTCTTTAGCTATGACTTAAAGTCCTCTTAAAGCAACATGTAACTAGAAACCTTTATTATTTTAACCTTGCATTTTTGCCTTGTTTTTACATTTAAAATGTTGTATTATGTCCTCACTCTCAAAACTCTGTCCTGACACTTTACGTTCCATCTTACACTTCCTTTTTTTAACTCTCCCTGTCAGTATAGATTGTGCTCTTCTGCTTAAACCTTCCTCCTTTCTCTCTGGTTATTCCTGCATTTCTTTTGGCCTTTCTGCCAGAAATTCCAGTGATTCAATAAAAAAACAGATTTAACTGTGAGGCTAATTGAATGATGGGTTCTGTGATGGATCCCCCAAAAACCTTACATTTTAATAATGTGTAAACTTGAGAAAAAAAGCTTTTTATCCTTGAGATAATTATATAAATAATCTTTTTATTACAATAAAACAATGTTAAAAAGCAAAGTTAAGCATGGCTGAAGATAGACACTGTCGTACTGGACTTACCAGTGCTGTCCTGTGTATAGATGGGCTTGTCGGTCTGGATAAAAATGTAACCGGGCTGGAAAGAGACCAACACAACTCTTTCCAACAGTCTACCAGGGAATTGTGCTCGGAGGTAAACATACTGATTTTCATCAGGGTCTTCACTGAAGGAATCAGTTGGGATCTGAGAACAAGAAAAATGTAAATTAATGATGTGGTACAACAAAACCAAAACCCCCAAGATGTATGTTAAAAGCACATATTCATCTAGTGGAGTTAAATGTAATAATGTAAAAGTAAAAGGTCAAAGACTACAGTCACACATTATCCTCACTGTTGGATTTCCAGTTTTTAAAGAAAAAAAAAAGCTGGTCGTATCCACACAAGGAGGAAAAAAAGGGGGAAAAAAGATAACTCCAGTTTTTTTCACACTGGCTGTCAAAAAGAAAACTGACTTTGAAATTTTGCTACTGGTGCACCAGACTGAACGATTCAGGTCTGAAATATATAATCTGACACAAAATGAGTCAACGTCACTTAAATCATCTGGATCAATCTGCTTTTTGTCCTGGAAGTTAAAAGTGAACAAGGAGAATCAGCATTTATTTTCTTTATGCTTCTAATATTTGGTGAAGAAAAAAAAATTGAAAACTTGAAGATATTAGTTGTCTTACAGTAAATCAGGCCTGAGAAGTCTGCCGTTCCCCCTGCTTTTCAGGGTGAGGATTTTTTTTTTCTCAAATAAAACAGTGATGGTGTTGATGATGATGAACATGGTGAAGATGAGGATGCATGACCCATGGACTGCCCCTAAACAATTGAATTCTGTAGTTAATTAATCTATTTTTGCTTGTTCTCACTGATTATTAACCCATTCATATGGGACAGTTGGTCCTTATCCATAGCTGATCAGTTGTATTGATACAGTCAGACTCCTGTTCCTCAGTTGACCTCAAATCCTCTGATTTTTTAAGCTCATTTTCAGGAAAAGCAACTTGTATGATGTTGAAAATGTGATTAAAACTACAATGAAAAGCTGGCATCTCATCTGAGATAGACTTTAAACAGGTTAGATTGTTTTGTCAAATAAAAAAAAACAAAAAAAAACTTAACAGTCTGGGTTTTTTTTTTGCACTTCTCATATCAGGTCCCACGAGTCTGTTGCTATGGACACATACGTGCATGCCATGTTCAAATTCTTTTTTGACTGCCTCTATTGACAGTGGGCCATTTTCCATTTCAAATTACCATTGGCCTGTGGTAATAGGGTTCTTAATAGACTTTTTGTTGGACTTATTACAAATGGAAATACATTGGTAGATATACAAGATTTATTGTGCATGCATTTCTCAGATCCAGCTACCGTTTGTTTTTTCCTCAAACCAAACCCGTTTAGGTAATTTATTTAATAATTTATTTTTCATGCACGCTGTATCTGCAAACACCAAAGCAGTGGTTCAGTGGCATCGTAGCTGAAGCATTAAACCTGCATCCCTGAAAAGAAACATCCAGTTGTCTATCAGGGTTCAATAACCTCATGTTGATGGTTAAAATTAAAGTTCATCACATAACCTTGTTTCTTCAGCAGATAATCAGTTTCTTGGCCACATACCAACCAAGATCAGGCACACAGTTCAAAGTCCATATAAACAGACAAGTCAGCTGGAAAATGTGAAACATTAACTATTAAAATTCTGTCAGAATGACAGAAAATGTAATATTTCTCTTACTTTATTTGACAAGAAACCCAACTCATTTCATGTTTTACAGTCAACTAAGGGCAAAAATCAACATCCTACATTTTATCTTGACAATTATGCACAGTTCAATAATGACTTTTTTCTCTTTTTTTGGATACAGCATTAGTAATTAACATGTTTGTTTCAAAACTCAAGTATTATTTTTCCTTATATATCTTCTCAAATAAAAGAATTTAACTACCTTTTACCTTTCAGGCCTATCCTCTTCATACACAGACAACAAACTAATAACAACAAAAGACAAACGGGAAAAAATTCTGGCATTCTGGTTTCAAAACCTTACACAGGCTTTTAAAGTTCATAAATATTAGACTTAATGTATCTTCATTGTTAACAATCATAATACAGTGTTGCTAAATATGTACTGAAAAATATATAAAACATATTATGAATACCTTTCTTTGACAAGACTGACTCATTTGTGGAGCATTTGGTACAATCTACTTTTCTTTTCTGTACAAACAGAAAGGACATCTATTAAGGTAAATCAAGGAACTCAATATCACATTACCTTAATTCTTCCAAAGCCTTGGTAATGTGTTGTCTTTGTGAGCATCACAGATGTATGTGCCAGAAGCATAACTTTAGTTGGAAAGTTCCACACAGATATTTGAACATCAATGATATCTTGACGTGTACAGTCTTGAATCTCTACAAAGATGCTTTCTGTAGTTCCTACTCGCAGTAAGTTTGGGGCGGACATCACTTCCCTATAGAGGAAAGACAGACAGAGATTTGTGGTGTTGCCCAGAAATACAAACTGAGAGACAAACTGTTGTATTTGAGCTATTGGCAAGCCTAACGTATATAATGGTTTACTCAAGTATTTAAATTTAAGTTTAAATTTAGCTTCCCTTTAGATATAGGAACTATTTTAAAATATGTTTTAAACTGTTATACAACCTCAAAACTATGTAATAAATAGACTACTCCATTCACGAACATTATATGTATATATATATATATATATATATATATATATATATATATATAT